>NW_026294573.1:147528072-147925572 GCF_007827085.1 Peromyscus californicus insignis
GTTAAGCTTTTAGGTTTTGAGCAGCACAGTTCAGCTGAGAGCCATTCGGATATGAGGACACAGAGGCTTCCAGTCTGAGGAAACAGGATCAGCTGAGAAGGTGGCCAGGTGAGGTAGCTGTGGCTTGTTCTGCTTCTCTGATCTTCCAGCCTTCACCCTAATACTTGGCCTCAGGTTTGATTTTATTAATAAGAACCTTTAAGATTCCTGCTACAGAGTAATGCTAGAGGGAGACTGTACGTGCTCAGTACAGACAAGTTGCTGTTTTTTTTTTTTTTTTTTCCGAATATTTTTCATTGGGATTTTATTGAATCAATGGATGTGTAACTGTCTAGTACATAAGGCTGACTGTTTTTCCCGAGTCCTCTACATACTAGATTCTGAGATACAGTGGCAGGCTGTTCCCTGATGGAGCTGCTTAGAAGGCAGGACAATGTAACAGCAAGAACATCGAAGCATCAAAGAAGGACAGTGTGCTTCTGAGATCCGGCATTTCCTCACCCAGGGGCACAGCCGGGTTTTAACTCACCTGGTTGGATCCAGGCAAGGCCACAGGCTACGTGGAGAACCCACTGCCACATCTTGAGGTGTGGGTCCTCCAGAACCACTTCTGCAGCTGGTTTGCACTGTGTCTCTGTTTTCTTCCCAGCACAGGACATCTGTCTCTGTGGCCACTAAGGTCTGTCTCAATGCTGAAAGTCTGCTGGGGCCTGGCTGCCCCTCGTGGGGTTCTCTAGCAGGCTGATTCTTAATTTTCTTGAATAACAGATCATTTTTTTAAAAGTTGTCTTTAAAAAAGTCCTTTAAGCAAACATTTTGCCTGTAAGTTCAGGGAAACACAAGGTGTAACATCCAGTGACCCTGACTACGGGAAGCTGGCATCAGCCCTTAGAGCATGGGCACGGGGGTCAAGGAGCCTCTCAGAAGTCACCTCCTGGGACATGCTCAAGTGATGTCTTGTGACCCACATTCACATTTGGTGAGCCGGTTTGCCTCCCAGGCCTCGTTATGCTCTGAGGAGCTGAAAGAAGGGCTCTGGTGTTACACTGTGGGGGTGCCATGTCCTCCTTTGCCATGAACTGCCTCAGTGATCTTGGGCAGGTATTTAAAAAAAATCTCTCTTCAGTTTTCCCATCTGTAAACTATCGAGAATAATAACATTTTAAGTGGTTCTGTCTTACAGTTGTTAGGAAGAATAAATGAGAGAGAACCCGGTATAGGGTAAGACCTGTGTAAGTGGACATGGTGCCAATACTAAAGCAGTCCTTGTTCCTTACTTTCCTATCTCTTGGGCCCAGGAAAGACTCCCTAACATTGATCTTGAGGCTTGTAGAATAGATGCTTGATGTTGAAGCAGTTAGCTTTGTGTCCTGGAAGACCCAGGCAGAGATACTCATGGTAACGTCAAGTATCTTAGAGTCTGGAAGGTGATGGTTCCAGGGCTGGCTGTTTCAGGCTGTCCGGTGTTAGCCACGATCTGATCCGCTCTGTCATCCTTCTCTCAGGGGTCCAGGGAACTCAGGCTTGTCCTGAGCTTATCTCTTTGTCATGGGCTCTGGAAGAGATCATGCAAAGTAGCAGACATTTCTTCCCAAGTTTTAAACATATATATTTGATATATACATTATGTAACACACACACACACACACACACACACACATTGGGAAGAAACACTTATCCTGGAAGGCCCTCCTATAAGGCCTCACATGCATGTGTCTCTTGTGGGGAAGAGTCGCCATGCTTCCTTTCTGCCCCAGGTTCCTGCTTTTCAGCTGAACCTTCTTCCCTTCTTGCAGAGTCTCAGGGCACAGGGAGGAGAGGGAGAACCTCCACTCCACAGGAAACTCCTGCCAATTCCCTTGCTACAGCCATTGCCCCTAGTTTATAGAACTTCGATTTTAAAAGAGAAGTTTTCCAGGCAACAGCCAGGCAAAGACACGCTGACTGGATTTGGCAGGACGCCAGCTCTCCTCAGCACTGGCTAAGTGTGAAGCTTGCTTTGCGAAAGAACCAGGCCCGTGACGCAAAGCCCAGAGAGCCGCGGCAGGCACAGGGTCGATGTGAGGCAGTCCCACGCGGGTGGGCACGGCTGAGGAGGCCTATTTGTTCTTGGCTGACCAGAGATGGCACAGTGTACATCTGGATTTAATCAACTGTTGGTCAGCTACTAAATACTAAAATGCCCAAGGAAGATGTCAGTCGGTGCCTACTTACAGCAGGTTAGAGGTACATGTGCTTTGCCACCCCAGGGCATGACATGTCACAGGGACTCATCCTTTCCAGAGGCTCCTGAAGCTGGCCTGCCAGGGCTGCTTTAAAGACAACAACAACAACAACAACAACAACAACAACAACAACAACAAAACAAGTTTGAGCCAATGAGTTCTTTTCAGATGTTTCTTTTGGAGGCCAGAGTTTTGCTCCCTTATCAGGGAGTAAGTCCTCCTGGGGTTGCAGAGGCCCCTCCTGTGAGCTCCCATGAGGCATATGGACAGCGAGGAGCCAGGCTAGCAGTAGCTGTGCCATGACAGGCCAGGCTTTAGCCTCCACCGCTCAGAAGTCCTCTGGCTTGTTCTTGTCACATACACTTCTGCCTGTGCAGAGAGGGCCGGAGTGCTCGAGAGGGATCTGTCTCCATTGTCTCAGGCAGCATGATCTTCCTGATAATGGCCTTTGCAGTGTGTATGTTTGGTGTAATGTCACACACCAAGAGAAAGACCCCTTCAGGACAGAGCCATCCGGCTAGGAAGACAGAGTCTACACCTACACACAGTGAAACGTCCCCGGATGGAACACACAGAACAGTGGAGGATGTGCCCACGCCTGAGCCTCCTGTGGTAGATGGCAAGTAGGAAGGGCAGTGAGGAAGGGGTCAGGGCTTCCACAGGGATGGCCCATGCTGGGCTTTGAAGACTCCAGAATTAGACACTGAGATACTCCCCGCAATAGTGACCATGGCTATGTAGAGAGCACGCAGGAGCTACTAGCACTCCACTAAGTGCTATGCACATATTAACTCCACCTAGAAAGCTTTCTGGTGGCTACCACCATGTCTTTACATGAGAAAAAAAACAGATCGGAGGGATGAAGAAGCACACCTGCAGTCACATGACTGGTGTGAGCAGAGTCTAGCCTTTGAACCCAGGAGTCCACTTCTAAAGGGCGGGCATGATTCCCCAGCCTCTGTCTGCATGTTCTGTCTGTAGACCCTGGCTGCACTTTCCTTGGAACTATTTTGTTTATGTGTTTGTCTGTTTGGAGACAAGGCCTTACTCTAAAGCCCAGGTGGGCCTCCAACTCTCTATGGAGCTTAGGATGACTTTTAACTTGTGATCAACCTGCCTCTGTCTCTCAAAGGCTAGAATTAAAGGTGAGCATCATCACCATGGCTGATTAATCAGGTGCTGTTTTTGAGATTTGTGTGGTGAATAGTCTTGGAAGATAGCAGTAATGTCCTGTTCTGGAACAGAGTACAAGCATGCTCACTTCTCATTATAAAAGGCTCAAGTTCTGTAAACACTGGCTTCCTCTTCTGTCACACAATTCCTCTGCATGAGTAGCATGAGCTGTCTCCTCACAGTGCTCGGCAGGAACTAGAACTCAGGGAGCCCACCCCAAGAGAGCTGATGTTTACGCTGCTTTCTACACCAGCATAACAAACTTCCTTGTTTCTGACCCAAGAGTTCCACGTCTTCTGCTCATGTCCCCTGAACTGTTAGGACAAGCTGTTTGTCTTAGTTACTTTCTATTGCTGTGATGAAATACCATGACCAAGGCCACTTACAGAATGAAGGGTTTATTTGGCTTATGGTTTCAGAGGGTTAGAGTCCGTGATGGCAGAGCAGAGGCAGCAGGCAGCAGGAACAGCAAGCTGAGAGCTCACATCTTGATCCTCAATCCAGAAACAGGGATGGTACACTGGGCACAAGTCTTTAAATTCTGAAAGCACACTTCCCATGACATACTTCCTCCAACAAGGCCACACCTCCTGAACCTACCCACACAGTCCCACCAAGTGTTCACACACGTGAGCCTAAAGGGGGCGTATTCATTCAAACCACCATATCATTAGTTTTTAAGCAGAGAAAAATCTCAGATTCTTCATAGATCTTGAGAGTGGGGTGTATGCACGTGTGTGTGTGTGTGTGTGTGTGTGTGTGTGTGTGTGTGTGTGTGGTGTGTGTGTGTGTGTGTGTGGTGTGTGTGTGGTGGTGTGTCTGTGTATGATGCAGTATGTGTGGTATGTGTGTGGTGTGATATGTGTATGTGTGAGTGTAGTGTGTATGTGGTGTGGTATGGTGTGTGTGTTGTGTCTGTGGTGTGGTGTGTGTGTGTGTGTGTGTGTGTGTGTGTGCTATGTGTGTGTGGTGTGGTGTGTATGTGTATGTGTGATGTGGTGTTTGTGGTGTGTGTGGTATGGTGTGTGATCTATGTGTCTGTGCTGTGGTGTGTGTGTGTGGTGTGATACGTGTGTATGAGTGGTGATACGTGTGTGAGTGTGTGGTGTTGTATGTGTGGCATGTGTGCTTGAGATGTCTGTGTGGGGTGGGGTGTGTGTGTGTATCTATACACCCATTCTTGCACATGGGGACCAGAGGATATCAGAGTTAGGAAGAGACTGGGAAAGAGGTGGGATTTTATAGATCAAGATAGGAGGCAAGTCAACAAAGCCTTAGTTGGGGATGAGGACAAATGTGATCACATCATGGAGAGCTTCCATAGCAGAGAGAGAGAGAGAGAGAGAGAGAGAGAGAGAGAGAGAGAGAGAGAGAGAGAGAGAGAGAGAGAGAGAAAAGAAGCTGAAGAATAACTTACAGGTACCTCGTGAAGATGGACGTATTGAAAAGAAGAGAATCATGAGGAAATAACTGCCAGAGATGAGATTAGAACTGAGGAGTGCCTTGAGTATCACACAAGGTGAATTTTAGCCCCGTGCAGCATGTCCTGTCGGCACGCTGAATGTGGACTGTGGATTGGTAAGGGCAATCAGGGGAGAGGTCAGCAGGTTATAGGTCTAGGGAGAGGATGCACATTTGAGACCCTTAGACCAGTGGTCCTCAGCCTCCCTAACACTGAGACCCTTAGACCAGTGGTCCTCAGCCTCCCTAACACTGAGACCCTCTAACACAGTGGTCCTCAGCCTCCCTAACACTGAGACCCTCTAACACAGTGGTCCTCAGCCTCCCTAACACTGAGACCCTCTAACACAGTGGTCCTCAGCCTCCCTAACACTGAGACCCTCTAACACAGTGGTCCTCAGCCTCCCTAACAAAAGACCCTCTAACACAGTGGTCCTCAGCCTCCCTAACACTGAGACCCTCTAACACAGTGGTCCTCAGCCTCCCTAACAAAAGACCCTCTAACACAGTGGTCCTCAGCCTCCCTAACACTGAGACCCTCTAACACAGTGGTCCTCAGCCTCCCTAACAAAAGACCCTCTAACACAGTGGTCCTCAGCCTCCCTAACACTGAGACCCTCTAACACAGTGGTCCTCAGCCTTCCTAACACTGAGACCCTCTAACACAGTGGTCCTCAGCCTCCCTAACACTGAGACCCTCTAACACAGTGGTCCTCAGCCTCCCTAACACTGAGACCCTCTAACACAGTGGTTCTCAGCCTCCCTAACACTGAGACCCTCTAACACAGTGGTCCTCAGCCTCCCTAACACTGAGACCCTCTAACACAGTGGTCCTCAGCCTCCCTAACACTGAGACCCTCTAACACAGTGGTCCTCAGCCTCCCTAACACTGAGACCCTCTAACACAGTGGTCCTCAGCCTCCCTAACACTGAGACCCTCTAACACAGTGGTCCTCAGCCTCCCTAACACTGAGACCCTCTAACACAGTGGTCCTCAGCCTCCCTAACACTGAGACCCTCTAACACAGTGGTCCTCAGCCTCCCTAACACTGAGACCCTCTAACACAGTGGTCCTCAGCCTCCCTAACACTGAGACCCTCTAACACAGTGGTCCTCAGCCTCCCTAACACTGAGACCCTCTAACACAGTGGTCCTCAGCCTTCCTAAAGTTGAGACCCTCTAACACAGTGGTCCTCAGTCTCCCTAACACTGAGACCCTTTAACACAGTGGTCCTCAGTCTCCCTAACACTGAGACCCTCTAACACAGTGGTCCTCAGCCTCCCTAACACTGAGACCCTCTAACACAGTGGTCCTCAGCCTCCCTAACACTGAGACCCTCTAACACAGTGGTCCTCAGTCTCCCTAACACTGTGACCCTCTAACACAGTGGTCCTCAGCCTCCCTAACACTGAGACCCTCTAACACAGTGGTCCTCAGCCTCCCTAACACTGAGACCCTCTAACACAGTGGTCCTCAGCCTCCCTAACACTGAGACCCTCTAACACAGTGGTCCTCAGCCTCCCTAACACTGCGGCCCTCTAACACAGTGGTCCTCAGCCTCCCTAACACTGAGACCCTCTAACACAGTGGTCCTCAGCCTCCCTAACACTGAGACCCTCTAACACAGTGGTCCTCAGCCTCCCTAACACTGAGACCCTCTAACACAGTGGTCCTCAGCCTTCCTAACACTGAGACCCTCTAACACAGTGGTCCTCAGCCTCCCTAACACTGAGACCCTCTAACACAGTGGTCCTCAGCCTCCCTAACACTGAGACCCTCTAACACAGTGGTCCTCAGCCTCCCTAACACTGAGACCCTCTAACACAGTGGTCCTCAGCCTCCCTAACACTGAGACCCTCTAACACAGTGGTCCTCAGCCTCCCTAACACTGAGACCCTCTAACACAGTGGTCCTCAGCCTCCCTAACACTGAGACCCTCTAACACAGTGGTCCTCAGCCTCCCTAACACTGAGACCCTCTAACACAGTGGTCCTCAGCCTCCCTAACACTGAGACCCTCTAACACAGTGGTCCTCAGCCTCCCTAACACTGAGACCCTCTAACACAGTGGTCCTCAGCCTCCCTAACACTGAGACCCTCTAACACAGTGGTCCTCAGCCTCCCTAACGCCTCGACCTTTTAATTCAGTTCCTCGCGTTGTGGTGACCCCAACCATAAAATTATTTTCGTTGCTGCCTTCGTAACTGTAATTTTGCTGTGGTTATGAATTGTAATGTAGATATCTGCTATGTAACTCCAGAGGATCACAACCCACAGGCAGAGAACTGCTGCTTTAGATAATAAGAGTGGATGTGGATTGGATCCAGAGGAGAATGATGGAGAACTCTTTAACTCAGAGGATGGATGGTCTTTTTGTCTTATTCAGGACTCCAGGTGATAGGCTGAGGCCCGTCCATGCTGAGGAGGGCGCTGTGGTCTATTCTACTGAGATTAAAAGCTACCAGTGTAGTGCCTCTGAGATGGCTGAGGTTACCACGTGATGATCTGAATTCAAATCAGACACTATGCGTTTGAATTAGGATCAGAATTTAAATTCTCTGAATTCAAGCTCTGTGTCAGCGGTCTGAACTGGTTAACAGCTGGCCTTAGGGACACAAATGTCTTCCCAAGAGCTTCAGTGTGATCCTTCTGGATGGCAAAGACTGATTGGTTGGCCTCAGAAAATGGCACAATCTTATGGCTAATTCCTCCCTTAGTGCCTCCTCTCCCCAGCTGGACTGGGCCCACTTTGGGGCGATGTTTACAAAGCCAGGAGTCATCCCTTAACCCTGTGACTAATGGCAGTGGCTCCTCCGCTCCATCTAGGGAAGGACAAAAACTCCAGGGGACTCTGCTCCAACTTGCCTGCCCTAAAGTCTCCCAGGGGAGAGACTGCCAGGAGGTGCCCGAGACCTGGGACTCAATTCAAATCAAATCTAGTTGAGGAACAAAAACTCTTTTCTTAGTGGACTTATTGTTGGGAAATCCTCAGTTATCTGTGAGTCTTAGTGGCCGGTTCTTTAATGACTTCCCTTTAAATATTTTGATGTTATACTTAGGTCTCCCCTTCCTTGATGATCCCCCTTTCCTTAAATAGATACAGCTTATTTAATTAAGATTTTACTGAGCATTCTGAGTAGTAGGGAATTTTGGAGTCATGAATATAGATTGTGGCTTCACCCTTGACGCAATGAGAGTTGAACAGATAATTTACAACTTTCCCTGTGGTGGGCTAAGTATTATTTAATTTCCTTCTCTAGTCACACTGTTTCCACTCCACAGGTGAGAGAACTAACCACAGTGAGTTGCACAGTCCCGTGGCCAGGATTCAGCTCACAGCATGAGTTTTCGAGGAGTGAAGTCTGCTGTGTGGGTTTCCTTCCCACAATCCTCATATAATTTATACGATGAAAAACTTAACCAGGAAGCCTTCAAAACGGAGAGAAACTGTACTGTAAAGTATTAAATGGATACTTCAACACAAAGCTAAAGGGTAAATTTTTACCATCTTTTATAGGAATAGATAGTTTTCATTCTGTTTCTGTTGTATTTTATGAGTAACTGAGACATATTATAACCTTTAACCTCAAGTAGTCCTGAAGGGTAAAAGTGGAAAAATAAAAGTTTTGTTTATTTGCTTTATTGTTATTTATTTACTTTTAGATGTTAAAATTTTATTTTATGCATAATGCTGTTTTGCCTATATGTATTATAACTGTACCATATGTGTGCCTGGTGCCCTCAGAGGCCAGAAGCGGGAGTTAGATTCCCTGGAACTAGAGTTATGGATGGTTATAAACTGCCATGTAGGTTCTGGGACTAGGGGCAGGGTGACACAGCCCTAGCCCTTGAGCAGAATGGTAGCTAAATAATACACTCCTATTAGTGATTCATCACAGCGTATATTTACTTGTGAATTTTCTGCTTCTTTAAACAATGTCTTTAATTAAGTTATTTTTCTAAAGATATATGAAAACACTGTACATATGAATAGGGTATAGTACATGTACATATGAGAAGTGTGACATTTTGATAGGTGTACACATGGTATACTTCTTAAATCAAGTTAAGCATGTGTCCCAGTCACTGTTCTATTGCTGTAAAGAGACACAATGACCAAGGCAAGTCTGACTGGATGCTTGCTTGAAGTTTCAGAGGTTTAATACTTTGTCGTCGTGGTGGGAAGCATGTCAGCACACACGGGACCAGAGGGGTAGCTGAGAGCTGCATCCTGATCCATAGGCAGAGGGAGGGAGATGGGGTTTGGCATGGGCTCTTGAAACCTCAAAGCCCACCCCCAGTGACACACTTCCTCCAACCAGGCCAGGCCATACCTCCTAACTGATCTAAATCTTTAAAAGAGTTCCACTAAGCATTCAAACACATGAGTCTATAGGGGTCATTCTTATTCAAACCACCACATTCCACTCCCTGGCCCCCACAGGCTTGTAGCCATATCATAATGCAAAAATGCTTTCAGTCCAACTTTAAAAGTTTCTGTTGCTGTGAAGACACAGCATGACCAAGGCAATTCTTATAAGTGAAATCATTGAGTTGGGAGCTTGCTTACAGTTCAGAGAGTTGTCCATCATCATCATGGCGGGGAGTGTGGTGGCGGACGTGGAGCGGGAGAGTAGCTGGGAGCTCATCCTGATGCATAGGCTGAGAGAGACACTGGGCCTGGTGCGGGCTCTTGAAATCCCAAAGCCCACCACACACTTCCTCCAACAAGACCACATCTCCTAACCCTTCTAATCCTTTCAAATACTGCCACTCCCTGCTGACTAAGGATTTAAATATGTGAACCTATGGGGGGCATTTTTATTCAAACCACCATAGCATTTGTCTTCACAGATATTCATCATCATGTTAAAAACATTCAAACTCCTCCTTCTGAAAGACCCAGGCCTCAACAGGAATGCATCCGCAGCAAAAAGACCTGAGCAGGAGGCAGCCGCCCCCCTGCCCACCTCTGACCTTATCCCCAGTTACAGAGAGAACCATGAACACGTCCTCCCACAGGGAGAGGCCAATCAGACATGGACAAACAACTCCAAATGTCCTTCTGCTGAGGCTAAAATATTGCAACTCCCCTAGACCCAAAGTAGCCAATCAGCCCAGTCCAGGTATCCCTGACTAGAGCCAGTCCCAAGTCCGCAACTACGCAGTTTTGGAATTCCCCGTGCTACTCGAGGTTCTCTTGCTTTGCTGCTGCTTCAGATGGATGGAGAGGCCTGAGGTAACGTGCAATAAAGGCGCTTTGGTTTTGTATCAGATTTGGCCTCTCGGTGGTCTCTTGGGGGTCTGGACTCTGGGCATAACACTTGTAGCTTTTAAACTGTCCTCTTTCAACACATTTAATTACTACGAAGTCTTAGAGTTTCTATGTATTCTTGAGGTTGACCCTGTTGGATGCGTAGCTTATACAGATTTCTTCCCGTTCTGTAGGCTGCATTTTCACTCTGATGGTTTTGGTAACACTGGTCTTAGGAAGTGCATTTGAGAGAATTCCTGCTCTTTATTTCTGTTTTTAGTAATAATTTCAGAAGTATTGGGATTGGGGATAAATATGATCAAAATACATTTCATACATGTATGAAAGTCTCAAAGAACAAGTAAAAATAGTTTATTAAAAAAGACTAGCTGGTATTAGCTCTTTAAGTAGGAGTCCATAGTGAAGCCTTCTGGTCCTGGGCTTTTCTTCCAGGGGAGAGTTCACTGCTGATTGAATCTCCTTACTTGTGGTTTGGCTGGTCATTTCTTTATGACTCAGTCTTGGTAAGATGCATGAGTTCAGGAATTTTTCCATTTCTTCTGGGTGCCATATTTGTTAGCACGTAGTTAATAATAGCTGTAACGATCCTTTATTTTTGTCAGGGCAGCTGTTAGTTATTCTCTCTCAGCTGAGTCTTGGCTCTTCTGAGTCTGTCTATGAGCTTGCATTGTTGTTTATCTTTGTTGATGTTTTGTATCAATTTTCCAGTCTATTTTATGTATTTCTGTTCTAATCACTATTTCTATCTTTATACTAATTTTGGATTTCATTTGTTTTTATTTTCTTGGTCCCTAGTTTCCTGCTGTGTAGCAGTAAGTGATTTGAGAGCATTTTTTTTCTGTAAATATTGATTGCTATAAATTTCCTTCTCATTACTTCTTCTTCTGTGTATGGAAGGTTTTAGTATGTTGTCTCTCTGTTTTCCTTGTTTTAAAAAGTTTTAAGTTTTTAAATTTTGATTTTTGAGAATTTCATGTATGAGTAGTGTATTTACATAATTCCCCTTCCTTTCTTCCTTCCAGCTCTTCTCATATTCCCCCTTCCCCAAATGCATGGCCTCTTTTCCTTAATTATTAATGTTACACACACACACACAAACACACACACACACACACACACACACACACACATGTGCATGCTCACAGCTTACTTAGTCCATTTGGTGTTGCTCATATGTATATGTTTTTAGGACTTTTAAAAAATATTTGTGTGTTTGTGTGTGTGTGTGTGTGTGGCATGTATACACTATGGCTTCCTCAGAGGCCAGAAGTCACAGGTCAGAGGTCAGCTTGGGAGAGTCATTTCTCTTACAGTGCAGGTCATGAGTATTGAACTCAGGTTGTTAAGCTTAATGGCAACTGCCTTAACTTGCTGAACCATATCAATGGCTTACGAAAATTGTAAATCACCTTTTGCTTTTCTTCTTTGATCTGCTGGTGTTTAAGAGTAGATTGCTTAATTTCCATGTATTTATGTAGTTTCTAAAGCTTTTTTAGTAATTGATATCTAGTTTTATGGCATTATGCTTGGAAAAGATAATACAATTTCAACTTTAAATATTTATTTTTTATTTTTAATTGTGTGTACATGTGCGTGTGCGTGTGCGTGTTCGTGTGTGTGTGTGTGTGTGTGTGTGTGTGTGTGTGTGTGTGTGTGTGTGTGTGGGGTATGTGCACATAACTGTAGTTGTCCATGGAATCCAGAAGAGAGAACTGGGTCTTCTGGGGCTGGAGTTACAGGTGATTCTGAGCCCCTGAATATGGGTGCTAAGAACTGAATGATCTGTTCTTCCGTCTCTTGCATTCTGTTGGTTATACTTGCATCTGTAGTTTCTGTTTGTTTACTCAGATTTTCCACTTCCAACATTACCTCAGTTTGTGTCTTCTTTATTGACTCTATTTCAGTTTTGAAATCTTGAACTGTTTCCCTCATTTGTTTAATTGCTTTCTCTTGGCTTTCAAGGGATTTACTGATTTCTTCCCATTTTTTGTTTGACTTATCCTCGATTTCTTTAAGTGAATTTTTCATTTCCTCTTTTAAGATCTCTAATATCTTCTTAAAGTCATTTTTGTGGTAGATATTTTCCATTTCTTCTATGTTGGGATATTCAGGTCTTGCTGATGTAGGTTCTGATGGAGCCATATTGGTTTTTATGTTGTTGACTGTATTTTTGCACTGGCATCTACCCATCTCTTTCTCTACTTGGTGCAAGTGGTGTCTGTGTCTGAGGGAGCCTCTCTTGGTCTGATTGATACTCTTGATCCAGTGGGAGCTCTTGGTCTAGTCGATGCTGATGGACTTTTTGTCTCAGCGATCAGCTCTTAGTCCAACTGGCACTAGTGGGCTCTGTCTCAGGGAGTAGCTGCAGTCTTACTGTGTGGTAGATGGTGGTAGTCTGACCTGTCTGCAGGATGTCTGCCTGTCAACTGGCCTCTTAGTCCAGTTGGGTGCTGGCAGGCTCTATCTCAGGGAACAGTTGCAGTCTTGGAGGGTGGGTGGGATTTGGGGGAAGTGGGGTTTGGGTTACAGGGTCTGATAGGGAATGGGAATAGTCTGACCTGTGTGCAGGAGGTCTGCCTGCCAACTGGCCTGAAACTGGAACTGCATTGGGTGAGGGTGTAGGGGCACAGGGTTGTGCCCCTGGGCCCAAAGCCTAGGGGCTGGGGTGTTCGTGTATGAGGATAAAGACTCACCTCTCAGTCCAATCAGGTGCTGGCAGGTTCTGTCTCAGGGAACAGTTGCAGTCTTGGAGGGTGGGTCCTGAAGTAAATTTCTTGTTAGCAGTAGTTAGGTCTTATTTTGTTTTAAACCATTCAGTCACTCTATTTCTTTTAGTTGCAGAATTTAGTCTGTTTATATCTAATTATATATTATATATAATATTATATAATTATAAGTAAGTACACTCTTACTGTAACCATTTGTGATTAGTTTTCTAGTTTCCCTGTGTCCCTGTCTTTCTCACTTTATTGTGGTCTTTCTTTGTGAACAAATGACTTACATCAATTCCTTGCACATAATTTTTAATTAGTTTATTGAGCATTCTTGTTTCATGGTTACTAAGAGGCTTACAAAAGCATATTTATTGATAATAAACTATTTTGAAATGACAGCACAAAAAGGAAACAGGAAGTATACTAATTAAAAAACTGCATTTATATGCCATTTCTTCCCATAGTTTGGATTTACTTTTCACTTTCCTCTTCTCTCCCTTACATTTCCTTCTCTTTGTCTGTTTCTCCGTTCTTTTTTTCCCCTACAGTGCTGGGGATTGAATTGAGGGCACTGTACGTGCTCCACCAGAGTGCCACCACTGAGCTGTGTCGTTTGTCTGTGTTGTTAAGTTGGTGAGGTGGTTTGTTTTGTTGTTGTTTTCAAGACAAGGTCTCACTGTGTAGCCCTTGCTGTCCTGGAACTCACTATGTGGACCAAGTTGGCCTCGAACTCACAGAGATCTGCCTGGTTCTGCCTCCTGAGTGATGGGATTAAAGGGGTATGCCACCATGCCCAGTCGTTAAGCTAGTGAGTTTAATACTGTTGAGTATTCAGTGTTTTCTTCTTACTTTGTTGTTTTACCTTTTTGTTGTTGGGTAGTTCTGGTGGAAACGCTCTCAGCTTCTGTTTATATGGAGGATAGCTTTGTGTGTAGCGTTCTTGTTGGCAGGCTTTCCCCTACTTTAGCATTGGGATGATCTCCCAGCAGCTTCTCCTGGCCTCAGATCTCTGCTGAAAAGTCTGCTGTCTGGTCAACCGGGAGACCTTTGTGTGCTTCATTTTCCGTTGTGTCCTCATTTCTTACCTTTAGAGCTTGACTGCATTTTGAGTAGACTTGGCAAGGTCTGGTGACTTCCAACCATCTCTCTGCCTATTTGTCCTTCTCTAGATTTGGGAAGTTTTCTTTTGTTCTCTTTGATTAAATTTCTGCATCTTTGGCACTTTCAAGTTATTTAAGCTCACTAATTCAAATATGTACTTATTTAATGTTTATCAATGTGCCTATAAGATTTCTTCTTTTTTTTTTTTTCCTTTGTTCCTTTCCTAATGAAATTTTCCCAGGGGCCTACCCTGAGAAATTCCTTCCCACAATCCTGGGGAAGATGCTACGTCTGGTGTGGGGTTTATGAGGGAAAAGGGTATATGTACATCATGCTCTTATGCCTGTTTACTTTGTTTCTCCAAGACAAAATTCTATCTACGCAGCTTCAGCTCTGTCCTCACATTCAGCTCCTCTCTGTACCTACTATTCCTGCCCTCTCATAGTTCCAACTAAGCTCCCATGCTTTTTACCTCATCTTCTTCCTCTGTTCCTTAGTTCTCCACCTTTCCTTCCTTGCACCTAACTCCTGGTTCTGAGAAACTCTGCCTTTTTTTCTTCTCCCTGGCCATGCAGCTCTGCCTGGGTCAGGAGTTCTGCTCCAGTCTTTACTGCATGGTTATGCAAAAAGCCCTACTGTCCTGAGTCAATTGTTCTGCAATGCTACTAGGCCTGAAGGAAGGGGATGGTCTGAGCTTCATTTGCACAATAAACAAAGCTATGCATCTGCAGTCCACCTGTCTCCTGGGCCCTGAAGGGGTGTTACCTAGTGGATCAGCAGTAGGTCTGAGAAGTTTAGCTGTTTGCCATAATGCCTAGTAGTATATGAGCACACAAGAATTTCATAGCAGAAGACAGCTGATATATATTAAAAGCTAAATAACACCAAATATTCCTTGATAAATGGCTTCCTCCTCAAGGACTCCTTGGTCAATCAAGGTATAGCTTATTATTTTTTTAATTTTTATTTTATAATTTGATTTAATTTTACATATCAGCCATGGATTCCCCTGTTCTCCCTCCTCCCACCCCCTCCTTCCCCTACTCCACCCCCATTCCCATCTCCTCCAGGACAAGGACTCCCCTGGGATTCAGCTCAGCCTGGTAGACTCAGTGGAGGCAGGTCCAGTCCCCTCCTCCCTTCACCCAGGCTGAGCCAAGTGTCCCTGCAAAGGCCCCAGGTTCCAAACAGCCAGCTCATGCACTAAGGACAGGTCCTGGCCCCACTGCCTGGGGGCCTCCCAAATAGTTCAAGCTGATCAACTGTCTCACTTATCCAGAGGGCCTGATCCAGTTGGGGGCTCCTCAGCTATTGGTTCATAGTTCATGTGTTTCCACTAGTTTGGCTATTTGTCCCTGTGCTTTTTCCAATCATGGTTTCAACAATTCTTGCTAATACAATCCCTCCTCTTTCTTGACAATTAGACTCCTAGAACTCCACCTGGGGCCTGGCCATGGATCTCTGCATCTGCTTCCATCAGTCATTGGATGAGAGTTCTAGCATGACAGTTAGGGTGTCTGGTCATCCTATCACCAGAGTAGGTCAGTTCAGGCTTTCTCTCAACCATTGCCAGTAGTCTATTGTGGAGGTATCTTTCTGGGTTTCTCTGAAGGACTCCTTGGTCGATCAAGGTATAGCTTATTATATACAGCTGAATATCTATAATATATTCTTGTGGTCTGCTGCACTTTCCCCTTTTACTAGCATATATAAGTTGTGTGTAGTAATAGCTCCACTATGACATTTTCATAGCACACATAGTGCTGTTTGACATCTTTCCTCCCACACCCTCCAATCCCTCCCTCTCCCCAGATAGTCCCCTTGTTACTTTCGTGTCTTTAAATTTTTAATATAATATTTTAAAATTATTCTTTGATAATTATATGGATATATTCCTCTCATATTCCCCCCACTCTCCCAACTCTTTCTAGATCTGCCACCCCCACACCTTCCTCCCAATTTCTTGTACCTATCTCTTTTTTCAATAGCCCACTAAGTACAATGAATGCTACTCATGTATGCATGATTGTGGTGCCTCCTCTGGAGCATGGTCAATATCATAGGGAACACGTTTCTAAAGAAGGTGTCTCCTTCCCCTACCGTCGGTCGACTGTCAGTGGCTCAGCGGGTCAAGTGGGGCTCCTGTGCCCCTCCTCCATCCATGATGGAATCTTGCCTAGCTTGATCTTGTGCAGTTCTTGGGGAGGTAACAATATGCACTGTGTGTTCCTGAGTGTAACAGTCTTATGTTCAGAAGACTTGTGTCTTTCCCCCCCTTTGTTTGTAAATCAGTGAGTTTCATTAGGGTTGCTTCCATGAGCCTGGGCACTTCAGTATCTACACCACTGAAAGCAAGCTCTTGCTTCCTCCAGCAGCTCTTACCTGCCTGTATCATACTCCTCAAGGAGGAGCAGCCGCTAGTGAGCCCCTCCCACTCCATGCAGGAATGCTGATAGCCCATCCTGTGCAGGCCACCACAGCTGCTGAGGGACTCAGAGTGAGAGGGCCATGTGAAGCCAGTTGCATAGCACACATCTATCTCTTCCATCCTTTCCACTCACTCTTCTGTGGTGACTCCTGAGCCTTGGAAGGGATGATAGAGATGTCTCAACTTAGGGCCATCAGACAGTCACTTATTCTCAGCATTTTGACCAGTTATAAGCCTCTGAATTAGCTGTGGCCTACTGCATGAAGAAACTTCTCACCTAAAGACAGGAGCGGCGACTAAACTATGGACATAAACATAAATATGTAGACCGCAGTTCGGGAGGCCCCTCATTCCAGCTGTGCATTTTCTTTAAAAATCACATTTATCTGTCTGTCTGTCTATCTGTCTATCTGTCTATCTGTCTATCTATCTATCTATCTATCTATCTATCTATCTATCTATCTATCTATCTATCTATCTATCTATTATGTGTGTTGGTGCCCATGCCTGGTTTACTTGCCGGAGGTCAGCGTTCGGGAGTCTGTTTTCTTTTTCCACCACATGGGTCCCAGGGGTTGACCTCAGGCAATCAGTCTTGGTGGCAAGCACCTTTCCCACTGAGCCAGCTCAAAGTCCAAGCTGTATGTTTTCAAATAGCCTGTTTTGTTTGCTCACTAGGTCTTTCTTCTGTCTGATATTCCATTATCTATCAGGCTTTAATTTTGTTTTGTGTAGTTTTTACTCTGAAGATTTCTGTTTGATTTTTAAGAATGTTTCAGTGTCTGTTAAGTTTCTCTGCTGTGGTATTAAGTCACATCTCTGAGCTTTCCTGAAGCTCCTCAAGTTTCTTGAAAACAACTGTTTTAAGTCCTCTGTTCCAGAGTCTCCCATGCTAAGAGCTGTGGTCTAGTTTCTGGTACCTGATTTTGATGGGTAGGATCAAGTTTTCCCGAAATTTCCTGATGCTTATTAGTGTACAACACTGTTTCAGTTTCACAGGATAGTGATGTTCCCATCTTTTTATCTTAGCTCTTTTATGCTGACTTTCCAGAATTCCCAGCAGACTCTTTGTCGTGTCTGACACTGTGGTTGTTTCTGCTTCCGCATTAGATGGCAACCTCAGGCCGGTTCTGCTGCAAGTCTGCCCTCAGTGTGATGTTGTTGTGCCTGTGTTGAGAGACCCCCAAGCAAGACCACCACAGAGCCGATATCTGATGCAAAACACACAGGGGTTTATTGATAACAAGCAAACCTGGGCTTGGTCAGTGTCCAATACTCAGATGAAGTGGGTAGAGGAGGATGGCCCTGAGCTCTCAGAGTGCGGGGTTTTTAAAGGGGAAAACTGCAAGCAGGGTGGTACAAGCCTTGGCATCATGTGATGGGGTGCAGGTGTGTATCTTTTGAATTTACTGGTTGGGGGTTACATTTATCATTTTTGGGCAGAACTGAACAAATCCCAGACTTTGTCCTTGAGCTGCCATGGAGGCTGGCTGGCCTCTCACATTCACATTGACCCATGCATGTCCCAGACAGTAAACAGTTGACTGAACCTTGAGTGCTCAGAGTATGTGCAAAAAGGGAGTTATTGCAAGGACTATGTCTTTTGTTCACGGCCCTCCCAGAAACTGCTTGCTCAAGTTTCAGGAAACTGAAATTGAGGCCTGATCACTGAGAGACTGAGTGGCCTGTTATGGCGTCTGCTTGGTCCTTTTAATGTCACTGTTTCAGTAGAGGATAATCTAAGCCCAGGCACATCCCAGATCTTCAAAACCGAGGGAAAACCTGGAAATGATAATTCACTTCCACTAGCCTCTCCTTGGGATCAGGGCATGCCCAGATAGTCCATGACCTGTGGTTAGATGGTGAGGATTCAACCTGGCTCTGGGAGACTCACACTGAAGGGATTGGCCATGGGTCCCGTGCCATGAATGTGGTCAGTAATGCTGCAAAGCTTTCCCACATTGTGAGCTCGCTCCATAAAGACCAATACAGTGCTGGCTTTCAGGTCCTGGTTCCGTTTCTGCTTCCTGGTAAAAGGGATATGAGGAAGCAGCTGCCCAGTGATACAGTCTCACAGCACAGCCTGCTGCTGTCAACCTGCCTACGGGGTTTGTGGGGCTCTTCCTGGCTCTGAGCTTCAAGTCGAAGGCCAGGGCATAGTTCCCTGCCCTAAGTAGTGGAGAGTATCTCTGTCCATGTTGAGTTGCTCTGAGTTAGGCCTCGGAGAGGTAACTCTCTCCTTGTCTTCTTCAATGCATTATTTCTTTTTTTAAATTATAGTAAAGCCAGGCACTCTCACCTGACTCCCTTAGCACTTGTGAAGGTAGTTTGTGTGTGAGTAGTCGTTTAAGCTCTCTGGTAGAGGTGATCATTGGCGGCTCTTACTCAGCCTTCAATGATCTTACTCCTCCCATCATTTCCTGTATCTTTATCTTACTTTGTAATAAGAATGAAATGCCAATAAAAGGTGCTTACAATGTTATGAGTCAGGTAAATTTTATTTATATATTACATCAACTTGTAGTCAGAAGGAAATATAGTCATATGTCAGAACCGGAGCTACAGTGAGCACAATGTCCTCGTCATGAAGGCCAGTTGATTACCTTTTCTCTATTCTCACAATAGCTTGAAAATAGATTATATTTTAGCTTCATACTTCTTCTAAATTCCTTTCCCTATAGGGTTGTCTTTTTTTTCTTGTGAACAAAAGAAACATAAATTCATATTACATGGAACATCCAGCGGCTTCATGTGACGATTAATGTGAATTTACTTCTGAAAGACTCATTCTGAGACTGCCTGATCTATTGTTTTAATTTTGACTTGTCACCCCCTGAGCGGCTGTGACACTGTTATCCCATTTCTTTTAAATGAGTTTACTGGGCTATCTCCCCTGTTTATTGGATCTGTGTTTTCCCTTTAGTCTTGGATCCTCATTTTCTTCTGATTAGCTGTCTCTTTTACAGGAACCACTTTCTAAACAGGGGAGGTTTCTCTTGTTCTTGCGTGTGAGACCACGCTATCCTTTTCATCTCACACCGTATAGAACAGTATGGTCAAAATAATTTTCCCTTAGTGGGAATTATTCCCAATCCCCCTCACTGAGGATGTGGTGACACCGAGCTAATCCTTAAGCTTCATACTTGGCCTTCAGTGTCCCAGAATGAATAGATCTTCCATCTCTCTTTGGCATTCATAAATCACAATGATCTGCCCTTGTGTGGTACAGAGGGTGAAATTTCTCTTCATTGAATTTGTTGAGCTCTTGGAAGCCATGAAGTCATGTGTCTTTCCTTCTCTTTGGGAAATTTTATTTTATCATTTAGCAACAGTTTTTAACCCCTTGAAAAAACCTATTTGTTCCTTGTGCCTGGTGTGGGTGCCTGTGCTGTGCAGCACACGTGGAAGTCAGAGGACAACTGGCAGGAGTCAGTTCTCTCCTCCGTCATGCCAACTCAGGGAGTCTAACTCAGGTTTTCAGGCTTGGTGGCCAGTCCCTTCACCCGCTGGGCCATCTTGCCTGCTTACGCCCCCCTCTTGTCCTGGAACCATATGACAGAACACTTCCTGAGAGCACTTCTTATAATTTTGCTTTTAGTTTCCATTTTTTTTGGAAATTTCTTTTTGCTCAATCTCTCAGAAGATCTTGACTTTTCTTATGGTCCTCCTAATAATTTAGAAGTATTTCTTTATCACATTGGACTGTTTTTTCTTTTTAGGTGCTGCTTTGGGGTTTCTAGTGTTTCTGGATGTCTCACATCTCTGAAGGTATACCAACTAACATTTTTAGATTGCCTCTTTGTCTCTGAATTCGTCTCCTAATTCATGTTTTGTCTGATCATTCAGGTGTTTCTATCTTCTATCACCCTCTCTCATTGTTTTATATATCTATATCTATATCTATATCTATATACTCACATACACATACACACACATATATAACATACATATATATATACACACACATACACATATACATATATATGTGTATATATATATGTTACCATTTTAAGGAGGAGCTTTATTGTCAGCTTAAGCCAGTGGATGGGGACTGGGAGCCTTTACAATAGGCATGTATTAGTCTCTTTCTGTTGCTACAACAAAATGCTCCAGGCTGGAATTCACAAAGAGGTTACTAGGCTCCCACTTGGAGGATATCAGTCTAAGATCCAGGTTCTGAAGTGTTTGGCCTCTGGTAATGATCCCTGTGGCTATGTGATAACATGATGGACAGACATGTACTGAAGGGACTAAGCGTGTGGGGTGGCCTTGCTTCTCAACCCTCTCTTGTAAGGGCTGATAACTTCATGAGACCAGCCTTATGTCTTCTGAGGGTGGTGCCTTTGGGACCCAATTACCCTGTAGTAAGTCCCACTTCTTAAGGGTTCTACTGTTTTCAACCTCAGCACGGGAACTAGCAATGGTAGTTGTCCGACACACATATCCAAACCATGGCAGGTGGACGATCAGAGGGTGAGGGCTCAATGCTAGGATTCCTTGAGTCATGGAAAAGTGGGGGATAGCAGATAAACACCAGGGTAAAGAGGAAGGACCAGGTTCAAACAAGAACCAGGATGAGGGCTCACAGAACCAGTCCATCCCTGGGGATTTACCTCTAAGCAACACCTGTGGTTTGGGACCCAAGAGTTAGGGCATCACTGGAAGGCAAACTTGGCATTTTCAGTCCTGTGGCAGCCTGCTTCAGAGATGATCTGATTGTCCTCACTTGGATCAGGATCCAACCCTTGGCTGAGAGTGTAAGATGTGCAGGTTTTTTGATGACCAAATGGTAGCCAGTGCAATATGAGTGACTATTCAGAGCAAATTTGAAATTTTAAAGCCAAGAGGATGATGTGAGGCAGGTCATGTAATGGTGTCTATGACAGATCTGGCACATGAATCAGTGGCCTCTGTCCTGCCAGGAAGAGAGTTCTCACTCTCTACAGCAAGTGTAGTTTGGGGTTGTTTTCCACCGTAGAGTTGGGGACACAGCCGGACTTGCCTAGCAATTTCACCACAGGCCTTCATCTGTCATCCTGATTAGTCCACTTTACAGTCCCATCTCTGCTCTCACATCCTTGAACCCAGAGCCCCAACCATGGCCCTAGCCTTAGCACTGCTGCGGTGGTCTCCATTCTCAGCTACGGCTGCTTTCTTTTTACCCTCCAGGATAATCTCATTTGTACTCAAGACGGGCTCTCACTAGCCTTGGCAGGCCTGGAACTTGCTATGTAGAGTAGGCTGTCTTCAAACTTAGGATACACTCTTGCCTCTGCCTCCTAAGTGCTAGTATTGAAGGTGTGTGCCATCGCACATGGCTGTACTCTTTGTACTAGGGACCTGTCACGTGTTTCTGACTAGTGCGGGCTTCCTTTATGTGATGTATGATGTTCCACTTCCCCTTCTTTACTGTCAGTGATATCAGTGTGACTTTAGGAAGGAGGAAGATAACCACACATCCAAGTTTCTCACCTTGGATTAGAAGCCTTAGAAGATGGTTTCTTGATTTTGTTGACTATTTCCGAGGAAGGACTTCCTGAACCTTGGCAAATAATTTAGGTTTGTTGACAAGTTAGCTGGGATGCCTGGTGGCTTGTTTAGCTTTTCCTTGCCCAAGATGGAAGTTAAACTTTGTTTATGTGAGGCTGTGTTCAGGGTCTGTTGGTCGGCACACCACACATCCAGGCTCAAGGCGCCAGATCGTTTCCCACGCCTTCTGCCAAGCTTGAGCTCATGGCGATGGGGTTCTCCACACGTGCCTCCTCCCTTGATGTTGTGCTTGCCCAGTTTGGATGTTTAGGGGAAATTCATTTTCTCTATTTTCCAAAAAGAAATTAAAATACCCATTCGGTTTTCAAAGGCTTAGGCAGGCTCTGATCTGATAACTTGCACCTGAATAAAATTTTATCTGTAGGGAGTGAAGAAGCTTGAAAAGGTTTTCTTAAGGGTAGAGATTGCAAGGCCTAAGGTCTAGCCTTGCCTTATTTCTTGCTAGTCTGTGATGACCTTTGAATGATCTCTGAGCCTCAGTTTAAACATCTGAAAAATGTGGCTAGAAATTGTGGTATTTTGTTTGTGCTCTCACAAATAAAGCTTGCCTGGAGATCAGAATGTAGAGCTAGCTACCAGAGGCCAGGCAATGTTGGCATACACCTTTAATCCCAGCACTTGAGATCTTATGTCTTGCTTGGGAAAGACACATGCCTTTAATCCCAGGAACTGATGGCAGGAAGCAGAACGGTATATAAGGCATGAAAACCAGGAACTAGAGGCTTTTTAAGCTTTTAGGCTTTTAGCAGCAGTTCAACTGAGATCCATTCTAATGAGGACTCAGAGGCTTCCAGTTTGAAGCAACAGGATCTGATGAGGAGTTGTTGAGGTGAGGTTGGTTGTAACTTGTTCTGTCTTTCTGATCTTTCAAAATTCACCCCAATACCTGGCTCCCGTGTTTTCTAGTAATATGATCATTTAAGATTCATGTTACATCTATAGGTACTCACATGCATTTATGTGTGTACATGCTGATAGTCATATACACACAAATAAAAATAATAAAAATATTAAAAAGAATATCAGTTTGGTTGCTACTGACAATACCCAAATAATAGTAACTTAAATGCGATAGAAGTTTCTTTCTGCCATAGTTATGGGTTCACAAAGACACATTCTAATCTATAGAACCTTATACAATGAAAAGGTCTTTACAGATTATTAAGATGGTGGGCCTTGACATAAGAATTCTGTCCTGAATTACCTGGGTGGGTTCCTTAAAAAAAAAAGGACTCTCTGCCCCAGCTGTGGTCTAAGACATCACAAGCTCTGTTCCCTACATCAGTAATGATTCCTTTAACCTCTGCTCTTATGGCAGAAGTAAGTTAGAGAGATGGCAGAAAGATCTGCTGTTGCTGGCTTTGAGAATGGAAGAGGAGCAGCAATGGCTTCCAGAAATGCTAAAATGCAAGACAACAACTCTCCCAACAATATCTTAGCAGAGTGAAAACAAAACAAATCATCATCAGAGATAGGGTCATCTACGAAGATTCTGTGAGCACTTGTCTTGCCAAGTGGAGTGGATCCTTATGACATGCCTAGGAGATTCATGGCGTTCTTAAGAATTTTGTATCAGCAGACACTGCCAGTTGGGACTGAAAGAGAAAGAGTATGAAATAAAAGAGGGTGACCACACTCTCCATTCTCCTCCTAACTTCTAGAGTTGGCTACTTAGCCACACACATGAAAAGAGAGAGGCATGAGGGAGTCTTTTTCTCTACCACCAGCTCCCAAATAACAACAGAGACATTATTAATTATGAAAGCTCAGCCTTAGCCTAGGCTTGTCCACTACCTCTTATAACTCAAATCAACCCATTCATTTTAATCTGCATTCTGTCCCGTGGCTCATTCCCTCATCTTTCCATACTGCTCATGCTGCTTCCTCCATGTCTGGCTGGCAAATCCCCTTTTCTTCTTTCCTTCTTTGTCCCCAAACTCCTGCCTAATCTCTTCCTAGCTATTGACCACTCAGCTTCTTATTACCCCAATTACAGCAGTAGTGTTCACACAGTGAAATATCTCAAAACACATGTGGATGGAAGGAGAGAGGAAGAACAGAAGGAGTGGGCATTCTTTTGTGCTCCCCACACAGGTTGCTGTGAATGGCTGCATGGTTATGAGCTGCTAATCAATGAGCTTGCATTCCTATGGTAACGAAATGTAGATGCTCAAGCCTCCAGATGTGGAGCAAAGCATGAGGGTCACACTTGTAAACAGGTTGTCAGACATCTAATATGATCAGGGCTGTTTTGATTGTACTAGAAGGTAATGGAGAGGACTACAATTAATTTTCCAAGTTCATAACAAAATCAACCTCATCCTAGCCAGGCTCAGCAAGAAGGGAGCCCTTGAGAGGCTTCAGTAGGTGAAGGCATTTGCTTCAGGAGCCTGGTGTCCTGAGTTCGAACCCTGGAGCCCACATACAGGAAGAAGGAAAGAACAGTCCACAAAATTATCTTCTGGCCTGCATCCATTCACTGTTCCTTGGCGCACAAGCCGTCCCCCATAGTAACAAAACTTTAATGAGAGACGGGGATGGTGGGAGGGAGGCAAGGTTTGTGAGAAGAGCAGTGTTGACCAGTATGCCAGAATCTGAGTTGTTAAAAACTCTAGTTTAAATTTTGGGATTCCTTTTTTATATATCTAGCAACCAATTGACTGTATTTATTTTAAAGGACCTATTCTTTTAGAACAGACTTGAAAAATCTTCGATGCGTACCAAGGAGAGCAGTGCTCACTGAGATGTATTCTGCTGTTGATGCAGGCATCCCTTGGCCTGTGGCTTGGCCTTTCCACTCTTCAGCACTACCATTGCCTCCAGGAGAACCAAGAACATTTTCACTGGACATGAGAGAACATGAGGAGAGGCAGAGACCCGGTAGCCAGTCAAGGCCATTTTTGCAAGATTCTTGCTGAACTGCTCGCAGACAACTGCCACATGAGTCATGTGCCACATGACACGAGTCAGCCTGATGAGGTTAGGAAAGGAGCCACCCATCTGCAGCTTGCCCATCGGAACGCCCAGCACCACCACGAGCTAATAAATGATTGCTGTTTGGGGCGCTTTGTTTCACCACAGGGCCCAGCTGCTGCTTTGGAGTGTTCAGTCTAGGACTGCATTTCCACGGCCTTTTATTCTAAAAGATTTACCAAGGAATTCTATGGTAAGACATGCAGTGATTTTTATTGGATTTTTTAAAGTTTATTTTTATTCACTTATTATATGTATATGGGTACGTGTTGTCATGGCACATGTGTGTGGGTCAGAGGACAACTTTTGGGAGTCAGTTCTCCCTTTCTCCCATATGGGACCTGGGGACCAAACGCAGGTGGTCAGGCTTGGCCGGAAGTCCCTTCACCTGTTGCGTCATTTCCCAGGCCTTATTGGAGTGCTCACACTGGCATATTCTATTTTGACTTTTTTTTTTTGCGTTCATAGCCCATATCTTCTGGACGTCACACGCTGCTTCAGAGGCTTGCTCATAAGACTTTGATTTTAGATTTGGTATCTAAATTGTCATGGGGCGTATGTTGGGGCTCCCCTTAGCAAGAGCCATTTTATCTAGGTGGGAAGAAGAAACCCACAGTGCCCCAGCCTGCACAGCTTTGGGGTTGTCCCAGCTGGGACACGAGGGAATGAAGAAAAGACAGACACACAGAAGAGCTAGGGATGAGTGGGCCGTGCATTCTGCTGGAGACACACTAGCAGCGCAGACTCGGCGTATTTATTACATCCTTTGGACCAAGGAGGCAGGTTTATTATTGTATACAGCTGACTGAGCTGAAGGCAGGTGAGCTAATCGAGGTAGGAGGTCTCTGAAGGGGAGCAGTTTTGCATCGGAGGAGTCATGCAGCAGGAAGCTGTGGTCCATAATTTCTACATATACTGATTTTAGCTAAAGGTAAATCATTTATAACCTTGTACTTTTTTTTTGAGACAGGGTCTTATTATGTAGCCTTGGCTGGCCTGAAGCTTGCTATGTAGACTAGACTGGCCTTGAACTCACAGAGATCTGCCTGCCTCTGTAACATTTGTAGTTGGACTAGAGTAAGGCTATGGCATTCCTCTGGCCTCACCTAGGGAAGGCCTTGCCGTTCCCATGGGGCCAAGGCCCTGAGGTTCTCAACATGGTCATGCTCATATGAATAATACACACTCACCCGGGACCTCATCCACTCCCACAAAACGGTGGTGGGGAGGGGGTTTCCAGCTGGATCAGGATCCATTTTAAGAATCAGGGCTATGGTTCCCAGGCAGCTTGCTTCTCTGCCTGACTCCTGAGGCTGGACAATTATCTGGTCCTGGCCAGTGTTCTTCCTATGGGAAGAGTGTATGAAAGTGGACCACTCCAGTTAAAACAGAATTCTATATTTCAGGTTTGCAAATAAGGCCACATAGGAACGCCTTACAGAGTTCAGTGGTTCTCATTCAGGTAAAAGTCCTCCTGGCCTTTCCTTGACTGGGAAGTCTCATCTTAGATGCACGGAAGATGGGTTTATCGGTATACTTCTGGGTCAAAGAACATTCTGATGCCCAGAGGACCTGTGTTGTCAGTATACGAATGTGCTCACTGGTGACTGGATGTTAAGGCTGTAAATTAATTGGAAGCTTAGCTTGTAACTAGGAGATCAAAATATTTAGACTCTTTTCTGTAACGTGATGTACCTTTTCCAAAAACTTGTGGTTCTCGGTGATGGACTCTTTTGTTCTTGGGGTTATGTCCTCTTTTCTTTGTGTTTATGTTACATTTCTCCTCAGTACGGTGAGAACAGGGGCATTGGATTATTTGGTATTAATTTGCTCATATATCTCAGGAGCATGGGAGAAAGATGCTGATGTACTACTTGTCTCTGGTTGTTTAAATAAGTATTTATAGAGGATTTTACGAGAGGCATCGCAGTCCAACCACTGGGAGGGAGTGTAAGACCTTAGTCACCAAGGGCTTACATGGCAGTTAGTCTTAATGATTTTGTGATGTGAAGTTTTTACTTTAATCTACTATTTTCTTCTAGCTTACTATTAGATGTCCCCAAATAGATGTTTGAGGAGAATAAGGCTTACTAAAGTACTGATCAAATGTTAAAGTAGTCATTTTACTAAATGTATGTGAAGTGTTAAATCAAGTATTGCTTGAAGTTTTCAAAAGCCGAGAGAGAGGGCAGGAGGCATAAGTCAGTGGTAGAGAGCTTGCCTGGTCCTGGGCTCTCCCCCCAAGTCTTGGTGGTGGAACAATAAATGCTAGTGAATGAGGCCATTGTTAGCGTGGCTGGCTTAGAATAAAACAGCCCCAAGACAGGCGATCAAGGAAGTCCTTCCCGAGAAGACAGACTAACCAGAGATTAGCATTCACTGCCTGTGGAATTTGCTCAAACAATAGCAGTCTTGTGATCCCGAGCACATCTTTCTGTCATGTTCTCATGGCTCCTCTGACAGCTGTGTGTGTTTGCGCGTGTGGCTCGGCCTTCTAGACTTCACTTGACTGGAGGACCAAAGTGGTGGTTCCCCTGGGCTGAGCCAATCAGATCCCTTTCCTTGGATTTTGGATGGGACTGTGGAGTGTGAAGACAAAGTTGGTATGTAGAGAGAAGAGAGGGTAAAGATATATGTGTCTTCACCGGAAGGGAGACAGTGCCTGTGGTCCGTCCGTTCTCTCTCTCTCTCTCTCTCTCTCTCTCTCTCTCTCTCTCTCTCTCCCTCTCCCTCTCTCCCTTCCTTCCTTCCTTCCTTCCTTCCTTCCTTCCTTCCTTCCTTCCTTCCTTCCTTCTTTCTTTCTTTCTTTCTTTCTTTCTTTATCTCTTTGTCTTTCTTTCTCGCCTCTGGTAGCTTCCCATTCCTTAGACCTGACTCTTCAGAGAAGTTCCTTAGGGCTTCAAGATACTTGACTTCTTACAGTATCTACTGTCACTTTTAAGTCTTTTTTTAAATTAAGGTGGCTTAAGGCAGATTTCAAGTTTTGCAATGAAGAGCCTCAGTGAGGAGGAGGAGGAGCAGGAGGAGCTTATGTGGTCGCATGTATGAAATGGGCCCAGCAGGGAGGTTGTGGGATGGCTTCTTGCCCTCCTGCAATAATCCTGTAGCTGAGTGTGCCTCTGTTTCTTGTCACCTAGAAAGGGTTAAAAATAAATAACTGGAGAGTCTGAGAGTCTAATGGAGTTGTGGCATAATAATGGAGTAGCATGATACAGAAACAACAGAGTTCAGTTTTCAAACACCAAATAGCACCCTCAAGGGTCCCTCTCTCTTTCTTTCCTTGTTAGCTTTTTCTATACATACGACTGATTTTGTTTCTGTGGAAGGCAGGGCTGTCTTGGCACAGCAGGCATGGGCAAATCCATGCTTGGTTTCTCAGGCTCAGTAGTCCCTTCTCCAGGAGAGGTTTCTGTATGATCCTGTCCATCTGTGCCCACAGGGCACTTGGCCTTTGAGGAGAACGGACACTTTAGTACTAAGAAGAGTTCAGTGATTGTGACTTTATTATTGGTAAAGATGGGCAAAAATTGCTTATCATTTGTGTGCCCCAGAGTCTAGCTCACAGTCCAGAACCTAATAGGCTTTCTCTCAAAGTTTTCTGAGTGAATTACTGAGTAGTTTTTCCTTATTGGCAATTAAAAGACACACATACAAAAAAACCACAACATAAAACTTGACAGCAAGACATATATTGAATCATATAACTTGAGCATGCAAATGGATGATGCCTAATAAAATCCTCCTGGGTAACAGCTGTGATGATCTTATCTACACTAGGCAATATCCTGACCCAAGGCAGGGGTTCCCGAGCGTGAGGAGTGGAGGTAAGGATATTGGGTCTCCATGTCATTTGCAAAGAGCTTCTTTTTCCTCTACCCCAGATGGTGATTTAATTTTGTAAGAAGAATAGCAAGCCCTTGCCACCAGGCCAAGCCTCACTCCTGCTGAATTCCCCACGGGGGATGACTTCGTGATTTCCCAGAAGCTCCTCTGTCTCATTTGTCAGAGGAACATTTGTAGTTTTCATATGAAGTGTAATGGCCAGAAACATCTGTTCGCCTTCCAAATGTGGTGTTTCAAGTCGGGTAGAGACGGCCATCTCCTGGTTGAGCACGAGCTGCATGTGCAGTGCCCTGGTTGCTCAGAAAAAGAACGTAGATCAAAGACAAAGAATGGGGAGGAGAACAGAGAGGAGAGACCGGATGAGGAGGAGAAAGCGGGAGGGTGAATAGAGCGTGGGTGCTTGGGCACCAACCTCTCCCTGCTCCAGAGACGGCACATGTGTAGGCATGCCCTTCCTGGCTTGTCTTTGTGGATCTCGGTTCTCCTGCAACCTGTACCCCGAATGCAGTCAGGAGGCATAACAGAGCTCTTATCTCCCCTTAGTGGAGCTGTTTCCACTAAAAAGTTGTTGGTGCTTTGTGGTTCTTGTTTGGGAAGGAATGGTGGCTATGCACCATAATCTTTTGTTCCTGCACCCATTGGAAACGCCAGGCTGGCCAAGCTGGCTTCTTGTTTGCCACTGAACCTCAGAGACTGCTCTCACCTCCCATCAGCTGGCCCTTGCCTGGGCTCTGAGTCTTTGGTGTGTGAACGGAGCATTGGGCTCTTCATGAGCAGCTCAGTGTTTAAGGCTCTTGATCACCACTGCCCCCCCCCCCCCCCACTTAGGTAGCTCTCCCAACAGTGTGTGTGCATGCTTAGAACACACACACATACATCTTTCATTCCCAATATGTGGACACAGAGATGCACTCCCCTCACAAGTTTTGTTCAGAGCGTGAAAGCGCGTGACCGGCTTTCTCCATGCCCTTCTCTCTCTCACTCAAGCACAGCTCATCGGCCTCTTGCTGTTTCCACTCTTCTATGCACAGATCTCGGCAAAAGCTCCTGCCATTTCCCTTTGCAGTGAAGGTGTCGGGTAGAGTCACTCCCACTCTGAAGTTAAGAGCGTGGGTACATGTCAGCTCTGTCACTGCTGTGGGACCGTAAAGGACCTAATATCTCTGTGATTCAGTTTCCTAATTTATTTATTATTAGTTGGGTATTGTTAATGATGCCCACATTATAAGATGACATGTGCAAATCTCTTAGTAAACTACCTTGCTCAATAGAAGACAGCTGTTAATATTAATTGCTCAGTTTGTCATCTTAGACATCCATACGGAGACTGACTTTTCTGTATCCCTATATTTTTTAGAGGCTGAGGAGAAATTGGCAGGGGCATGCATTACTGTCATGCATAGGCATTTCACATCCGTTCGTTGAGTTAAGTTCTTGACTCACCTGTCCTATTGATTAAGTCTGTGTGGGTACAGTTCTCTGGAATCAGAAGCTGAAGTTCAAACAATCATTTCCTAGCTGTGTGGCCTTGGGCAAGTTAATCACACTTTCTGTGTTTTAGTTTATTCTTGGGTAAAATAGTAACAATGAACATACCTAGTTTATAGGGTAGTTGTGAAGATTGAAAGAGATGATCCAATATCAGAGTGCCTTGAATATGCAAAGCAGATCTTAGCAACGTTAGTTAGTATTCTCATTTCATCGTATTATTAAATTTTCTATTAAGACTCATCTTAACTATCACTACATGAAGCCCTTTTCAGTCGTTCTAGCTGGACGTAATCTCATTCCTTATTTGGCCATTCAAAATAATTAGTAAAGGCTGAGTATGGTCCAGGCAGCATTTAGACACTGCTGTGCAGTGCTAAGGAAATCAGGTATGATCCCACCTCCGTGGAAGTTGGAGTTTGAGGAAGGAGCAATCCTGAACATTCTGAACACGTAGATGGAGAATGAGGACAAGGCTGGCAAAGGAGCTCTCCTGGGTTAACTTTCAGAGAGATGCCACTGCACGAGGTGCTGGCCGGACAAGGTCACATTCCCCATTGGAACGATCTTTCAGCAAAGATGAGCTTTCCTTGGCTGGCTTAGCCTGGATTGTGATCCATCTCCTGATGCCAGCAGCTCTCCTTCTACTGTTGAACAAACCTCTTGGGGAAGACAGGGGTGGGGTGGTGGGGAACTGCTTGAAGGCCACCCACAGAGAGTGCCACACAGAGTTCCTGCAGGCCTTTCCTGCTCCAGCTCTGTGCTGCTTGAGAGACTGTGAATCACCTAAGAGTTCCTCTTGTTACAATGAGCAAGAGGTAAGAAGGCAGGATGTGCATGGGTAGAGAGCAGGGAGGAGGTCTTGGTCCTCTTGAAGGGTGAGGAGAGCACAGTGGGGTGCAGGAGGCCCGAGGCAGGCATGCTGGAGGGAGGGAAGACTCTCCTGCAGGACACCAGGCTGTGTAGACACATCTCTTCCTCATTCCTTGTGCTGTGCCTGGCATAGTGTTTCGTTCTGCGTCAGAACATGCTTTGGATATGTGTTTCTTTGTCCTTTGGGATCGGAGCTCCTGGGTGCTAGGACTTAGTCCCTGAGTCCCGTACCCTGCATAGTTTCTCACATATTTGCTGTACAAAGTGAAGGCCCCACATGTCTTTGCTGAGACCAAGCTCCCGTGCATGGGACGGAAGCCCTTTGCATCCAGGTCTTTCGATGAGACTTGTCTTGCTGAAGTCACTCTGAGAAGCTGGAATCAAAGTAGTCTTAAATAACTGACCAGATCAGACAGTGGTGCATTTATTCAGTTTTTCAGTAGATCCTTATTGAAAACCCACGGTGTGCCAGGTTTCCAAACAGGAGCCGGAATCTAGAATGGAAGACAAAAGATGCCAATCCCTAGTTAAAGTCCTTTCCCCCTAATCTCAGCCTCTTTACCGTTCACGTGGGAAGGAGAGCAGTAACTACTTTGCAAAGCTGTGGTGAGGACTTCAGTGCCTGGCCTGTGCCAGCCGCAGTATCCCTGTTCAACTAGCTTTACTATCTCCTGTAAGTGCAGCCTTTGGAGTAAAATAATCCCCACGCATGAGGAGGGCAGAGAGTAACACAGACAGTTAGGTGGACTTCAAAAAAAAAATCAGCTGAACTTATAACTTTCCATCAATTAAAGATGTGATGAATTCTCATTTTGAAATAAACTTCGGATGCTATTCTTCACAGGAGAAAGGTGAATGTACCTTACTGAAGCCTGCGGGGAGAGGGAAAATCAGCCTCTCTCACGAATGAACCCCTGACTGGTTTGCTAGGCATTTGATCTCACGGTGTAACCCTTTGTTGGCCTCTTGCTTGAGAACAGCTGCTGTCCATCCAACTGTCCTTCTTGTCCTCAAGAATGGTTCGAGTCTGAAGCTGCTGTTTTGTGTTCTCCTGTTCTACCGTCACCAAATATGTATTTAACTGTAACTATTAGTGTGACATTGAAATTTTTATGTGAACAGTTGCCCCGTCAATATCCTGTAAGTTGCTTTCCCACATCATCAGTATGGTCTTGATACTCATTTTTCTTAATATAAGTAGATGTATGACACTCATTTTCACTGCTGTATGTATGCACTACAAGGCATCAATTTGCTGATGATGGTGAGGTGGTTTCTGATTATTGCTACTTCCAACAGTGCTTTTCATGAGCATACTTCTTTTTATTTCCTTGTGTAATAAGATGTGCATTTAGAAGTGGAATTTCTGGGTCCTGAAGGATAAGAACATTTTAAATATTGATGGCGGACCATCATTTTGTAACCATTGGAGCTAATAGTCCTACTGGTGGGCATGCCTTCACAGTCCCAACTTTATCCTCCTTGTCCAGTATTTCCATCTCCTTTTGCATGTAGTTTTTTGTTTTTTGAAAGAATGAATGGGAAGAAACGTCTGCTTTTTTCAACCCTCCCATCCCCCTAACCTGTTATATTCTGTTCTCCCTGCAGGATTAATACAGATGGGACCCTGGGTATCTCTGCCTTATAGCCATGGAGGCCTGCAGTAGGCTGGCCTCATGGAGTGCCCGATGGATGGATACTAGCTAAGAATTTTTTCAGTGGGAAATGAAGTGTGCTCAGCGGGAGTCTGATGAGAAGGAGGGGGGTCTTAAGGAGATGCAGCTGGAGGGGTTGTCCATCTGGATGCTGCCGGCCTCTGGGTGCTGGGAGGTTATTCTTAGTCGTCTTTTCTTCAGTCTTTATTTTCTCTTAATCAGGGCTCTCTTGATTGTGCAATTGGCAGCCCCCATCCTTCCGTAAAGCAATGATTTTCCATATAGTAATTCTTTCCTTCTTTAGGCTTCCCAGAGTGGGTGGGCGGCTCCTTTTGTGCTCACACTTTGCACATTGCCTCCCACCCAGCTCCTCCCCTGAGTATTTTTGTGGCTGATGGAGACCTATTATGTGTGCGGGGCATTTGGCCCCGTCTCCTTGTTTGTTTGCAGCGCTTAGCCACACCACTCTCCTTGCTAATTTTTTCCTGGTAACATCTAATGGGAGGACATTTGCCGCCCTGCCTTCTGCCACTGCGTGTGTCCTGAATTCTGCCGGATTCATTTAACTGGAGCCTGAAGAGGCAGCAAAGCTGAGGGCAGGTGGCTGAACTCCAGTCTTTGGCTCCTGCGTCATCGTCACAGTCAACGCCATGCTGATGCCTCGTCTGTAGTTAACAAGCTTCCACAGTCCATTTGCAGCACAGCAGAAGCCAGCCGCCCAGGCTCAGCTGCATGGGGAGGCGGTAGGTTGTGGGCTTGATCTTGCTTTTCTGTTGTGAAATCTCCTTCCTACCTTTTCTTTTAGCCCATGCAGGGATCACACACGTCTTTAGGGGGCAGTAGCTAGTATAAAAGGGAAGATCCAACTGGAGTCAACTGTATTAAGGATTAGTAAGGACTGTGGGACCTGAATGTACACCTTGGCTAAATGGACTAAATTGTAAACATTGCTATAGTTTGGATTTTGAAAGTCCCCTACAGGCCATGCATTGAAGGCCCAGAGACTGTGAGATAGGCAGGCTCCCAAGAGACTCCGTTTGTGCCATTGGTAGGGGGTCTTCAGGAGGTGAGGCCTAATGGGAGGCCCTTTGATCATTAGGGCGGCCGCTAAAGGGGATGGAGAGACACTGGCCTCTCAATTCTGACTCGTGCTCCCATCATGATATGAAGCCTTGCTAGAGGCCCAAGGCAAAGGGAACCGCCCCATCTTGGACTACGAACCTTCGAGAACCATAAGCCCCAAACTGACTTTGTAAGTGAATTACCCTCGCTGTTTTACTGTAGTAACAGACAGCTGACCAATACAACGTTTAAAACGCAGTGAGAAGAAAACAAACCCACTGTGATATCTTTGTGGTTGTTGATGGGAAATGGAGACCATTTGCATGGTGTTCACTTTGCTTTCCCTGCATGCCAGCCACAGCACTGCCTTGGCTGTAGTAAGCATGTGGCATGGGGCAGTATATTAAAGATGAGTGAATGCTTCCATTGCTTTTGGAAGAGAGCAAGTTGTAGAAGAGTATTATAGCCCCGGCATGTATGAACCCTGGGCCAACCCATCATCTCTCCTTCCTAGTTTTCAAGGCATGGTACTCAGGGTCATTGTGGTGGTTTGAAAGAAAATGGCCTTCAAAGGGAGTGGCACTATTGGGAGGTGTGGCTTTGTTGGAGTAGGTGTGGCCTTGTTGGAGGAAGTGTGTCACTGTGGAGGTGGGCTTTGAGGTCTCATATGTACTCAAGATACTGCCCAGTGTCTTAGACCACTTCCTGTGGCTTGCAAGTCAAGATGTAGGACTCTCCTTCTCCAGCACCATGTCTGCCTCCATACCACCACGTCACACCATAAGGATAATGGACTAAACCTCGAAAATGTAAGTCACCCCAGTTAAATGTTTTTCCTTTATAAGAGTTGCTGTGGTCATGGTGTCTCTTCACAGAAATAGAAAGCCTCACTAAGACAGTCATAGTCTACCAGTGATTGTGAGAGACATGACCCCAATACCCTCATTCACATCCTGAGTCAAAGGGTTTGCTCTTTCTCTACGTCTAGCTCTCTCATCCCATTTGAAATGCTGGAAGCTGCTGCCCAAGTCTCCATGCAGGTTGAGGCACAGTGACATGGATTGACCCCAAGTTAATCTTCTTACTTGGGGCTTTGGGCTAGGAGAAGAGTTGTGGCTCATGCCTTTGAGGGAAGAAGCCTCACTTGCTGGGAAATGTGGTCCCAGGAAGATCATGGGCTTCAGACGATCATCTGCAACACCTATTCTTTCTGGAGGAAGAGAATTGGTCTAGTCTCTCCTAGGGCTAGCTGGGCTAGTGTGGGAGCAGGGCTCCATGTGCCCAACTAGAAATAAAACAGTGGTGATGAGTGGATCCCGAGCACACAGCTCTGCTCTCCAGAGCTGCTATTAGGCCCCTCCACAGCATTCATAAGATGCAAATAACCGCAGGAGGTGTGGTGAGTTGTGGAGGCCCACCAAGGTTTCCTAGGGAGATCTGAGCTTGCTTTGCCTAGCAGGGCTGCACTAGGGGATTGCTTGATCACTAGTGACCACTGTGACCAGGTGATTGGAAGGGTCTGCACTCGGCTATGCTAGGGGAAGGTCTTTTGCTCCACCCCTTGGCATTCCTATAAAAGGTCCTTTAGAAAACACTGGAGGGGCTGGTGGGTATTGATTCAGGCCCTCCTGAGGCTATCCTGTGTTTCTATGTTTCTCTCCCCTCTATCTTCCTAAATATTTCTTACTCCCCCTCCTCAAGAGTGCGGGAGGAGCTTGGAGTGGGAGTGGGCTTCCCATAGAGAAAGAGGCAGGCCTCCCACAGTGAGGATTGACAGAGATAAAGCGGGAAGACTGCTTAGAAATGGTGATTTTGTTGTTCTTGTTCTACCCCCTTACAAGACTCCCACTGTGCTGGGCGGTGGTGGCGCACGCCTTTGATCCTAGCACTTGGGAGGCAGAGGCAGGCGGGTCTCTGTGAGTTCGAGGCCAGCCTGGGCTACAGAATGAGTTCCAGGAAAGGCTCCAAAGCTACACAGAGAAACCCTGTCTCAAAAGACAAAAAAAAAAACACAAAAAACCCAAGACTCCCGCTGCTCATTTTGCTGGGACCTAAGGATGCCTTCAAATGCTGGCAGAAAGAATATGGAGACCATATTTACAGAACAAGAACCAACAGAATGCTGCCAGTTTCTCCTCTTCAGCACTTGCCATTTGCTCAGATGCCCTGGTTCCACCTTTTCTGTGCAGTTTCATACCCTCGGATGGCCCCTGGAGCTGGAATCCTGGGCGAGCTGGTTGGGACTCTGGTAGACAGGATTTGGCTCTCAAATGTGCTTATGGTGAGGTGAAACTAGGATTTCTCTCTCTCTCTAAATTTTCACTTAACTGTCATTCAGTTGGAACCTGTCTTACATTATTGTTTTCTTGTTTGTCCTCATCTGTCTTCTTGTGGGACGGAAGAATTGAAAAGTTAGATCCTTTTCCTCAGAAGCATCCTTACTGTGCCTCCTCCCTCCTGGACCTTTACAGTTCATTTTCTTCGGAGTGTTTTACATGTGCCAATGGAACAGTGCACAGTAGATATTGCCAGGACATTCAGTTATATCATGAATGTGAGGCTGGTGTGTGTGTGTGTGTGTGTGTGTGTGTGTGTGTGTGTGTGTGGTACTTTGTGTATGTGTGGTGGTTGTGCTTGCCTGTGCATGATAGCTGAGGCCAGAGGGTAAGTCTTTAGATGGCTTCCTCTATTGTTCGCCACCTTATTTTCATAAAATGGGCTCGTTCCCTGACCTGTAATTCACTGATCGCTGGGCTGGCTGGCCCTGACATCTGCCTGTCTCTGTCCCGCCCTCCCGCATTGAGGCTACAGGCATGTGCCCCCGTGCCTGGCTTTTATGTGGATGTGAAGGATCTGGAACCCAGGTCCTCAGGCTTGCTCAGCAGGCACTTTACCACTGAGCCACCTCCCTGATGTGAGGTTCTTAGTTTTCCTTCTTATTTTTAATTATGTGTGTGTGTGTGTGTGTGTGTGTGTGTGTGTGTGTGTGTGTGTGTGTGTGTGCAGGTCCCTGCAGAGAACAGAGGAAGGCAGCAGGTCCCCTGGAGCTGGAGTTCCAGGCAGCTGCAAGCCATCTGATGTGAATGCTGGGAAGCGAATCCTCTGGAAGAGATAGAAACATCTCTAACCACTGAGCCATCACTCCAGCTCCCGATCTGAGATTCTTATCAATGTGCAGAAGTAGAGTTAAGAGACTATGTGACATGCTTATGAACTCCACACGGCAGTTTTACCCCAGAGGGTTTCTGTTGAGAATAGTTGTCAGAGAGAGACGTGGTGAGGAGACAGGATGATTCTCAGTGTATCAACCTGGATAGCCTTTGGGGGTTCACGGTCTCTCTGCCTCTGTGTGTCTGTCTTCCTCCCCCCCATCTCCCTCTCTGTCTCCATTGCCGTTTCTCCCTTCTCCTCCTCCTCCAGCTCCTCCTCCTCCAGCTCCTCCTCCTCCTCCAGCTCCTCCTCCTCCTCCTCCTCCTCCTCCTCCTCTTCCTCCTCCTCCTCCTCCTCCTCCTCCTCCTCCTCCTCCTCCTCCTCCTCCTCCTCCTCCTCCTCCTCCTCCTCTTCTTCTTCTTCTTCTTCTTCTTCTTCTTCTTCTTCTTCTTCTTCCTCAATCCCCTCTTTTTCCTTTTACTTCCCCACCCGGTTAATCCTGAGGAAAAACGTGGTGGATGAAGAGCAGTGCCCAGAGCACTATAGTACCCAGAGTACACTTCAGCTTGGCTATCTCCTCTCTGAGTGGCCTTCATCCCTCTGGCTCTCAGTTTCCTTGTGCATAAAAAAGATTGGGGCTCCACCTGAGACCAAGGCACTCTAAATTTTATTGCTTGGTGGATTGTACCCTTGCCAACTTGGTCCCTGACGGGCTTTAGAGGCCAGTCACTTGGATAATTCCCAAATCGGATGGATACCTGCAGGAAAACTGGGAATCCATTGCCCCCACAGAGCAGTCCAGCTGTTGCAATGGACACTGGTGCTGCTGACTGCTTCCTGCGGAGGAGCCACCAGCCAACCCAGAGCAGGGGCTGGCCAGAGAAGCAGATGGATGCGTTGGACAGGCTAGTACGGACTCTAAACACAGCATGTGGGAAATGCCGTGTCCCTGGGAAATACCCATGTCCTGGGGAAGAGGTCACTTAGCGGTGCAGTTTAAAATTTACTCAAACTGGACTCTGAATGCTGCCCCTGCCACCAACCCTGACCTTGGGCAGGTTCCTTTGCAGCACCCCTTGTCCTCAATCTACAACTGCAGTAAGGAGCAAGGTCCCCGGGCTACCAGCACCACAGGTATCTTAGTAAATGTTAGGAGCAGTTGTGATCTTGTGTCCTTCACCCCCAGGCCTCTCAGGGGATTGGGACTGAGTATCTCCGCAGGGCTGGAAAGCCCAGGCTCCAGGCCACAGTTCCAGCCGTGGCAAGCAGCTCGGTTCTGAGATGTGCCAACTGGGATGTGATTAGATTTCTGATTGTGGAGCTTCAGCATTGTGGCCAGAACAGGAGGGCAGCAGTGTTTATGGCAAGCTGCTTGGAGCCAAACTGCCCTTTTCAAGGTCTCCCCAGCTCTTTCCTCCAGCCCCTTGTTTTTGGGTCTCGGCCAGAAGAGGGAAACAAAGCAGTATGGTGCTCCCCGTCTCCCCAATCCAGACAGAGGGGGATAGGAAGCAGGAAGAGCCCGATTGCCTCTCAGAGCATGCTATAAAACTGGCCTGCCCACCCAGAGTGGCTCTAGCTCCATCCTGGAGGCCCAAGTCTTGCTCACTCAGGCGGATCTGCCTTCTTGGCAAAGCTGGACTCGCAACTCAGGTCTGTCTCTTTTCCCCATCCTTTACTCAGACAGCTCACAAGTGCCCTGCCGGGAAGGGCGATTAAGTAGCACTAAGTGTATTTTTCCAGTGTCCACCTGATAAAAAGAAAATAAAACAAAATCAAGGAGGTCAAGGATTGAACTTTCGTTTTTTTTTCCCCCCCTCTCCCCTCAAGGGGCGAGGGGAATCACATGGCCGGGAGTAACTGATTTAGCCAAGTGGCTGCAACTCAGTTTGCTGCAGAGCCGCCCCCTCCCGGCGGGAGCGCTGACGTCACGGAAAAGCCCCGTCGCGGGGCCGCCGGGCGCGCTATAAACGGCTGCGGGCCGCGGTGGCTTTGGGAGACGGCCGTGCCAGCGGATGCCACACGGCCTCGGGCTGCGGAACCGGCATCGCAGGCGGGCAGCAGGCTCCGCAGCAGGCGGCGGGCTTTGTGCGGACCGACGGCGGACGCCCACCCCGCGGCCGGGTGCAGCCAAGTAAGGGGGCATCCCGGTGGGAGCCGCGGCGGGGAGGGGCGTTTCTGGTCGCTGAACTTTTTAAGTTGGGAAGGGAGCCCCAGGACTGTGATGTCTGTGCTGGAGGTTCTGCCATGGGAGTAAGAAGTTCAGGTGCAGAGGATGCGCTCCTGATGGGGATTCCTTAGTTCAGTCCGGAGGAGTGTCACCTTACCGATTGGGTGACCAAGCGGCCAAGTCCGCCAACCCAGGGACTGTTTTTATGACTTAAAAAGAAACCGGCTGGTTCTGGCTAGTGGCCTAGGAGTCGGGGTATGGAGTAGGGTGTGTGAGCTCAGTGCGATCCTCGCGCTCACTCGGGGCACTTGCTGAGTTAACCATGGATGCTTCTGTGTCCTCTCAGGCAGTTTTGGAAGAACAGACTGCTCTGTCGGGCAAGGAAGTCTTGCAAGGAGAACATTGTAGGAAGTTGTTGAATGTCTTTTCGCTGAGTCTTTGACCTTCTGATTTACTTCAAGAAGGTGGAACTCTGAGCTAATTAACTAAATCTTGGAGTGGACGAGATTTGTTGAGAATGAAGCACTTTTTGTGCAAGTTTGAAGTGTCCAAACGTGAGCAGCTCCGTGAGAAGGACTAGGCTCAGGGCTCCTATGTTAAACAGTATCCCTGAGCAAGGGGGCAGAGGTGAGGCATAAACCTCAAACAGAAACTGTCCCACTCCCCAGATAATGTTCTCTTCAGGCAGCTGGAGATCAACAGGGCAACTTTACTAAACATGGAAGTTCCCCCAAAGTGCCTGTCCAGTCCAACCAGGGGAGTGATGTCATTGCCACGTGTTTCCCACTGAGGCACAAAAGGCTGCAAGACGCTGGTGCGATTGAGAGCCATGTTTAGACAAGAGTGGCTAACCTGGCCAGCTGGTCCCCAGCAGCACTGACTTGTTGCTGGCGGTTAAGCCGTTGCTAGAGGCAGTGGGTTCCTTCCAGCTGCCTCTGTGCCAGCTCCCAGTGGGATTGTCAAAGCTCCTTTAAGGATGGAGGAAGGTTATAAGTATTTGGTGATGTTACTGGTGTGGCAAATGACAGCCTGCTTCAGAAGCCAGTTACTGTATGTGTGTATAGTTGAAAATTTTGCTTGCTAAGGTCTTAGGGACTGTTTCATGGGTGTTTCTTATATTAAGAGTGCTTAATTCACACCCATCAAATGGAATACCACCGATGACAGCGTTTGTGCCCCCTTGGGCCTAACTCATCCTTACTAATATCGGGATCTTGACTGCTTTGCTTCCTAGGACCCCACAATGACTCTGAATAACGTCACCATGCGCCAGGGCACTGTGGGCATGCAGCCACAGCAGCGCTGGAGCATCCCTGCTGACGGCAGGCATCTGATGGTCCAGAAGGATCCCCACCCTTGCAGCCTCCGAAACTGCCACTCCAGCACTCACGAAGACCACTGCCGACAGAGCTGGTCCTCCGACTCCACAGACTCCGTCATCTCCTCTGAGTTGGGAAACACCTACTACCGAGTGGTGCTTATAGGGGAGCAAGGGGTGGGCAAGTCCACCCTGGCCAACATCTTTGCAGGTGTACATGACAGCATGGACAGCGACTGTGAGGTCCTGGGAGGTAGGTAGCCTGGCACTGGTGGGCTTCTGTCTTGTAAGCTAAAAAACAAAAGTGGGTGGGTCATTTTTCTGCAGAGCTGGAAGCCAGGCACAATGGCACACACTTGCTGTCCCAGCACTGGGAAGGCAGAGACAGAAGGACTAGGAATTCAAGGTCATTTTCAGCTACGTAGTGAGGTTGAGGCTAGCTTGTGCTATGTGACTCTGCCGCAAAAAACAAAACAAAACAAAACAACCCCCCCCCAAAACAGTAAATCAAAACAAAATGTATCTTAAGAATTAGGAGAAAATGAGATACTTGATACTGAGTTGGGTGGCAGAGGCCAACCCCAAGTCCTGGCACAGGTCCTCAGCAGAAAAAAGAAAAGAGAAGAATATGTGTGCACAGCACCAAACTCTATTGACCTGAGCCATCAAGGGGCTTTCTGAGGTCCAGTCTGAGGGGTCCAGGGAGGCTGACCCTGACCTGGACCGTTCAGTGCAGGTACCTTTTCTGTGAGTATGCATAAAACCAAACTGATTTCGGGAAAACGAAACACCTGTTAGAGTGCACCAATTAGCTTGTGTCCACTAACATTAGAAGCATTTGCAAGAGTAACTAGGTCAAATGCTGAACTTGCTGTAATAGAATTTTAAAAAATTGAAATATAAAAATGATGAAAAATGCCCTGTGTAGCGTCTGAGAGGTTTTCCACGGGATTTTCTCTATGTGGTCTTATTTCGAATGTTTATTGATTCAATCCTCACTTAATTCTAGACCTGGTTTATAAAAACATATATCACAACATCAGGTGCTGTATGTTTTGGGGTGGAAATTACAGCTCTAATGATTAGTTATTTTTGTACCGTGTCCTTCAACTAGAGCGCCACCAGCAGCACACAGACCCAGGTCAGCGACATGCCCCGTTCACAGCTGCAGAAATGGAGGAAGACTGTCCAGTGTTTGCATGTCTCACATGGTCTGTCCCCACTTTCGGTTAAATGGACGACCTCATGGCAGACTTTGGGGAGAACGAGGGTGGGAAAGATGGCTTAGTGGTGACTCATTTCTCTCTATGCAACTTGTTCGAACTCTACTCCTCACTACAATGGCCCGCTTCATCCAAACATTTCATGGTCCTTGGTTGTCTGGGTGTGAGGAAGTTCACTGCTTCAAGAGGCAGCTCAGGGACAGGCCGTGAAGGATGACTCAGGGATGTAGCATCCATTTCTCTCCTCACTTCCAGAATCTCAGGGACTATAGCTAAGCAAGAGTCAAGGGAGAAGCAGGGCTGGTGTGCAGTTGTTTTGCTCTTAGTACAGGCCGGTGGGTTCTAGAAGGCAGCAAAGGAGGATGGAGCTGATATTCAGAATGGGCATTTGCGGTGGGAGGGGCCTCTGAGGAGTGCCTTCTGTTTGCTGGTGTTTACCTCGGTCCTCACGGAATTTGTATGCCCATGCATGAATGGAGTCTTGGAGAGAGTGAGTGGCAGATGGAGAATCACCCATTTGGGGAAGCTGGGTGTGGAGGCTGGGGTTTTATAGTTTATGTCAGTGCTTTTTTACTCATTCTACCATGTGTGGGGCCATGCCATGTGGTGGCACTGTGCTAGGCATTTCACACGTGCTTTTGGCAGTTCAGACAAGGACAGAACTAATACGGTGTTAGCATCCCCACTTCACAGGTGTTAGGATGGAGGCTTACAGAGTTAAGTGACTCCTAGGGCTTGGATTCAAACCCACTGTGGTTTAACTAAAAACCCACATTCTTTCACTGTCCTCTGCAGGCCTAGGATTTAATGTCCCAGGTGCTGTTAAGTATATAACACGTGGGATGACCCTGTGCAGGCTTTGGGTACCCAGTGATGGCCAAGGGTTGTGAAGCTAAGTGCCAGTGGCTGTGATTTAGAGCAAGTACTGGGAAAGCAGTAATAAATTGCTCTGAGGGCTGATATAAGGGAGGGATTGCCTAAGCATTGTTGTTTTATTTCTTTAAAGAGGGGGGAGTTGAAAAGTTAATGGATAATACGCTTCTAAATGTGCTTGCCTATTTGCAGAGGCGGTATCTATGCAGAGGGTAATATCCAATAGGCACAGAGGGATAGGACTGATTTGCAACTGGAATTGGGAAAAATGGGAAACGTTTTTGGAGAGAGGAGAAGGGCTTTTCCTTAACTGCCTACTCAACTGAGCATCTGATAATGAGAAGCTTCTCAGTGACGATTCACCCCATCTTACTTCTAATTGAGTAGCTTAATTCATTTGGTCTAGACGTGCACCCTCATTCACCTTGACTTGTTAGCTCTGTGTTTCCCCAGAGGGAGGTTTTCCCAGGCACACCCATGCACAGTTCTCTTCTTTTCTTTTCAGCATTAACCAGGGGACGTACATGATAGTCTCCCCATCATTTCTCCTAATAAAGATGGATGCTATTCCAGCCTATTGCAATAGTCTTACGGTTCTCTGTGCATATCTAATTCCATCTGTACATCCACCCATTCATCCATTCATCGACTCATTCACTATAAACAGTTACTTAACATGTACCGCAGCACATGGTGAGGCACAGTGGAAGTGGAAGCTACGTGCAGAGCCCCGGAGCTTCCTCTTAGCAGTCTTACGATGTGCAATGGAGGTCAGACATACACCAACTGGAAAGCAAGCCAGGATGTGACATTATCTTGAGTTACATGGAGAAAGTGGAATTTGTCTGTGGAAATCAGAAAAGGCTTGGTGGAAGAGGAGCTCTCTGAGCTGACCTTAAAGACAACTAGGATTTAGAAGCCCTGTGCTAGGTGAGAAGATACTCACAGTACACAGGGAGCTCTGGATTTGGAATGGAAGGAGTGGGTGTAGATTCCCCCACCCCTAGGTGACACAGACTTTAGCTAAGTGCTCTTGGGCCGGCTTCCTCACCTCAGGAAGGTTCCTCAGTGGTATAATTGGGGAGATACTCCTAGGGTGGTGGTACGGGGACTAAGGAAAGAGCAGTGAGCATGTAGCCCAACGCTGGCCTGTAGTACACACAGAATAAACATTGTTTACAGCTGACTCTGCATCTCCACTGCTCTGTGTTCCTGTAGTCTGTTTGTAGCTTCAGATCCCATGGCCAGAAAACTGAGCCTTAGGGACTTACATCGTCTAGAGTCACGTGGGTAGGAACGGGTAGCTCCCAGATTTGAATTCAGGTTTGTGTGTGCCCACAACACCATGGCATTTGCTGCTCATTGGTTTAGTGCACAGGTTTATACTGAGCGTATACAATGGGCCAGATACGTTATGGGCCGGAGGGGGCACGAAAACAAGGCAGGTGCAAATCTCTGCCGTAGGGAAATACCCGGGGGCAGGGGGAGGGGAGAGAAGCTAGCACAGGGTGGACAGAGAGTATGGGCATGTGTTGCATGCTAGGTGAGATGCCTGAGAGTATCGGCATGTGTTGCATGCTAGGTGAGATGCCAGTGATGCAGCGATGCATAGAGAGGAAAAGAAGTTCAGATTTTAAACTCACACCCAGAAAGCACCCCCTTAGTGGGGACAAGCCTTACAGATAGCTAAAGAAACAGACTTAGACACAAGGACCCAAAAGAGATAAATTGTTATGAAAGCTATAGTTTTCAAAAGTTGGGATTAAAAACAGGAAACCCAGAGCAGGCATGGGGTCGTTGTACAGCGCTGATGGGAAATCCTCTCATAGAAACCCTAGGATGGCTCACCCCTCCAACCCTGGCAGCGTTTTTTTTCCAGGAGCTCCTCTGGCTCTTGACTGCTCTCACCCTTCACCTGCAGCCAATGCAGGCCCAAGTTCAGAGAGAGAGTTTCCATTACCAAGGGAAGCTGCTGTTGTACTTCAAATGAAAACACAAGCTGTCTTACGTTAGGGAACGCGTTATGTATTTATTTTTTAAAATGAAGAAGCCAGGTGTCATGGCACATTCCTGTTATCCCAGCACCCAGGAAGTGACTTCCAGGCCAGCCTGTAAGTTCTAGGCTGGCCACAACTACTGGTAAGAACCCATCTCAACATGCTACAGCAAAACAAATGGGCCGGAGGGTTAAAGAAGATGATGGTCCAGTTAGGGACAGTCTCCAAATATGTTTTCCTTGTGTTTCTACAAAGAGGAGAAACATTGCTAAGCTCAGAGTCCCTGAAGTTTCTACTGAATGAATGTTCAGGGACCACCCACTGAAACACACAATGGATTTCCCACAAGGCCTATGAGAATAGAGCTTACAGTTAAAACATCCCATAATGGAGCTTATCCTTAATACTTTCTCATAGCTTCATCCATTGGATTAGGGTCAAAAGTTCTTAGGGAGTTTATCCTTATAAATGGTTTTCCTCCAAAAAGGCTCAATAATGATGAAAGCAATTTCCCTTTAGTTCAAGTAATTTAGTCATCCACATACAAAACCTGTGGAAGATCTCTTAGTAGGATGGGAGGACTGTGTGCCACACGCTGAAGGAAAGCAATAGTGTGTGTGTGTGTGTGTGTGTGTGTGTGTGTGTGTGTGTGTGTGCGCGTGCACATGTGTGTGTGTGTGTGTGTGTGTGTGCGGATGTGTGTGTGTGCGCATGTGTGCATGCAGATACGCAGAGAGGTCAGAGGTCATTGAGCCATCTTTCTAGCCCTTACAATAGTAATTTATTTTTGTAAATGTTTTGTATATTTACATTATTTGTTGTATATGCACTAAGTACATTCTCTGTCTGTCTGTCTACCTTTCTCTCTCTCACTATGTGTGTGTATGTATGGGAGGTACCTGTTCATGTGAGAGCATGTATGTATGGATATGTATGCATATGCTCATTGGTGCTGGAAGTCAGTCTCAGGGGTGGTTCTTCTAAAAACATCACCTTGTTTTGTGAGACTGAACCTCTGGTCTAGCTGAGTTGGCTCGGCTCACTGAGCAGCGGACCCTAGGGATATGTCTGCTTCTGCCTCCCCAAAGCAAGGGTTACAGGTGCTGACCACCGTGCTGGGCTTTTCACGTGGGTTCTGAGGACTGAACTCAGGTTCCTGTGCTTGCCCAGTCAGCACTATATTGACTGAGAGCTGCCTCCACAGCCTCCATGGAGTGTAGTTTCTAGTGTGAATTTGACAGGAGCCTCTTGTGCCAAAGTAATTCTTATTCACCTGACTCTGATATCAATGTTCTTTCTTTTCTAGAAGATACATATGAGCGCACCCTGTTCGTTGATGGAGAGAGTGCAACCATTATCCTCCTGGACATGTGGGAAAATAAGGTATGCAGGGCCTGTCACTGTCAGGGTATTCTTTTAGGGCTTGCCTTTCAGCAGGCTGCTTGGTGCCAGAGTGACCTTGTCCTACATAGTGGATGTTCCAGACGAGGCGGGCTCATTTTCTTGATTAAAAGCGTTTACTTCTGAAGAACGAGACTGTGCCGAGGAACAGGTCGTTCACAGATGAGCCCTAAAGACCAAACAGATTGCAGTGGTTTGCCCTGATTCTATTAAAAACCACAAGGAGCATATTTGTGTTAGGGAAAGTTCAAATGAGCATGGCCGCTTGTTTTCAGTGACACCAAACCGCCTTGTGTGAAGCCTGGCCTTCTTAGCACTGCATCCCAGCAGGCTGTGGGCAGGCTTTAGGCCTCCCCGCATATACCCAAGATCATTTGTTTATTGAGAAGCCTCCTGTTCTCACAAAAGGGTTCTTAACTCCACCCCTTGGGGAAAACAAAAGGAAACTTTTAGGGAGTCAGAAAAGGCCTGTTTTTGGCAGGTTAGATTGAAATTGGAAATACTTCTTGTCAAAGTCGTTATGCATCATATCAGCTCAAGCTGTAGTGATAATTGGAAAGCAAGTCCCTAGACATCTTGGAGGACCAATGCATTTTGAGGTGTTGGAAGCAGTTTTCTTCCTTTCTCTTAGTTGGGATAGACGTACAGTTGTTTGCAAAACGACATCTCAATGTTCAGGCTAGCCTGAGCTCATGGAAGGTTTTCTTATTCCATTAGGGGGAGAATGAATGGCTTCAGGACCACTGCATGCAGGTTGGGGATGCCTACCTCATCGTCTACTCCATCACAGACCGAGCGAGCTTTGAGAAGGCCTCTGAACTAAGGATCCAGCTCCGCAGGGCCCGGCAGACGGAAGACATTCCTATCATTTTGGTTGGCAACAAAAGTGACTTAGTGCGGTGCCGAGAAGTGTCTGTGTCAGGTGAGAGGGTGTGCGGTCCTGGGTACCACCCTTGCACGCACACACTGGCCTCCAGGCAGGTTCTCTTCCCCTCCCCCCTGCAAGGCTGCAACGGGGGCTCAGTGGGACGCTCCGTGGAGTTTCATGTCGAAGACTCCCATGGTTCCCAGCATTTGTAGTAGTCATTTCTTGTTCTCCTCCTCATCCTCTGGTCTACCTGAAGGGTTCCAGGCTCCCCACTGCCCTTCGGGTGTTCTCCCGGAGTTACTTTAGGGACGAGAGCATCCTCAGGAATTTACTGGCAGTCCTAACTTTTGCTCCTTATCCTTCCCTTCTCAAGCAGATCCCAAGTTCAGGGGAGGAAAAGCGCACATTAATGCATTGACAGGGAGCTCTGGGTTGGGAGACAAAAGAAAAGCGATGTGCTCAGGTTGTTACTCCATCTAATACTCTCTAACCCCAGGCCCTCCTTCCTAAACCTCTATGAGGGCATCAGACTGATGGACCACACATGCTTCTTCGTCCTTGTTCAAGGAAAATTCCTAGTTGATGAGTGTGCTTCCGTATTCTTTTTAGGGCCCTCGAGATTGTATTGGCTTAATGTAGATTTAGTACAGCCCTAAAAATAAAACATGGCATTTTCAGTCCCTGCTAAGACAATTTTTCCAACCAGTTGGATTGTCTTGCTAGTACACAACAGTGCTCAGTGTTTAGATCTCTTCAAACTGAACTTTGGACACATGGTTTTTAAACACAATGGAGTATTTGAAATTGAGAGTTTTAGAAAAGCTTATGCAGTTTTAGAAAAGTTTGATGTAACTGTATTATATATTTATAAAATAATTTTTTCCTCAAATGATCTCATCATACCTTTTTATTTTTATTTTTTAAAGAGGAAAGCTAAGTAGTAGAATTAGAATTACAGTTTTCGGCCAAGGAAACTGAGTCAGGAGAAAGAGTGTAAGCTTGAGTTTGGAGCAGGCTGGGCTTTCTGTGTCTTGTCAGCTGTGTGAGTTCCTTCATGGTTTTAAAAAGCCTCACCTAGTTTCTTCATCTATGTGATGAGGATAACGGCATATTTTTCAAGATTGTCATGAGCAGTGAAAAGCGTCTGGAAGGAGCTTGGCCTGGTTTTGTGAACGTAGCAAACCTTTAGAAGGTGTGGGCTCTGGCTTTTGCTGTTGTAGTTAGTATTACTGCGTTTGATGGAATTGCACTCTCACATAGCGAATTTGCAGTGAGCCGGATCTGGCTGGCTTCCTGGGATCCTCTCATGGTCTATTTCTACTCTTACCCTGGGGAGGATGCGTGCTTTAGCGCCTCTCTGTACCTGCACTGTAGTCTACTGCTCTATGTCATCCTAGTGGGGTTTTAGAGAAGTGTCCTCCAGCTCCGCCACGTCATGCAGGATCATACTCTGACTTCCTTCTCTCCTTCTTCTTTCCAGAAGGGAGAGCTTGCGCCGTGGTGTTTGACTGCAAATTCATTGAGACTTCTGCGGCCGTGCAGCACAACGTGAAGGAACTGTTTGAAGGCATCGTGCGGCAGGTCCGCCTGCGCCGAGACAGCAAGGAGAAGAATGAGAGGAGGCTGGCCTACCAGAAGAGGCGGGAGAGCATCCCCCGGAAAGCCCGGCGCTTCTGGGGCAAGATTGTGGCCAAGAACAACAAGAACATGGCCTTCAAGCTCAAGTCAAAATCCTGCCATGACCTCTCTGTGCTCTAGGCAGCCAGTGTCACCAGATGTCTCCCTGATGGACATCGCTGAAGGCCTTTGGGACCAGTGATCTATATTAGATTGAATACATAGCATTGTGAGCAGCGGCTTCCCCCTTGCAGATGGGGACCAGCAGGTTAGCCTCCTGGGCAACCACATGCCCAGACAAGGAGAGATCTTTGTCGAGAGTCAGTATTTATTCAGAGGAGTAGCTTGACCTGCTACATGGACGCCTGAGACTCACTTAAGGGCATGTTTGGGGTTCACATGGGTTTTTTCCTCTTCTTTGGGCAGCAGAATATTGAAGCTTATGAAGAATACCTAGAACAGGAGTGTCTCCTCATTGGGGTTTTGCCCAGTTTTGTTCTATGTGGATTTGACGCCCGTGAGTCATAAAGCAATCTAGGGAACTGGTGGCAGTTTATCGGAAGGAGGAGGGCTTTCTGCATACCTCACTCCCTGAAATGACAGGTGTAGGGCTGGCCCCATCATAGTCGGGACACTTACTGCTCCATCCCACTGTGAAGGGACGTGCTGGCATTTGCTGGAAACTAAGGCTTACTAACAGTTTTTGTTTAAAGACCACAGAGATTTGTAGACTAAGAGGTGATAGATGTAGCACTTATAGGTTCAAAAAAATTGTTTACTTATGTGTCTAACAAGTGTTTATTTTGAGGAAACTATTTTCGTCAAATTCTACTTAGTTAAATCTTCTTTTATGTTTTGTTGTTTTTGAAATCATGGAGCTATCATAAAATGTTTTTTAAAAATCTCAACTATTGGTAACCTGGAGTGCAAAATGATTGCACTTTAAATATAATCCAAGGTTTTTTCCCCCAAAGCATAAAAAGGTCTCATCCTTTGGGTTGATCCTTGTATGCCACAGCTGTGTTCTATTTATTATTATTTTGCAAATAGCCATTTTAACATTTGATAAAACATATTTATGAACATATTTCTTACTGAGAAAAATGTCTGTTTTATTATCTTTTTTATCTTTTTCAAAATATGCAAGTTTTTACCTATATGTCTTATAATAAAATAAATAAAATCTGTGAAAAAGAAGGCATTCCGTTTTCCTCTCCAAAGGAGGTAAGCGTGCTTATTTTCTCTGGCTTTTAGAACAAGCTGTGTTCCTAAGGGACAGTGACATCCTTCTGTCATTAGTGGTGGCTCAGTCCTCAGCTGTTTTTTTCTGAAGCCCTGACTTCTATCCTTTGGAATCATGGTTCACAGTAAAGAAGGGATATTTTTGGCTGATTGAGTTGGGAAGTATTTGGGGTCATATAAAGCTGAGCTATAATCAAAGCCGATTGACCTTCCACTTTGGGCCTGGAAAATTCCTGATGGAACAGATGGACCTAGCTTTGTCCCTTGAGGGCTCATGGTCTTAGGCCTACCTAAAGCATGGGGATTAAAAACTCTCTCTCTCTTTCTCTCTCTCTCTCTCTCTCTCTCTCTCTCTCTCTCTCTCTCTCTCTCTCGTGTGTGTGTGTGTGTGTGTGTGTGTGTGTGTGTGTGTGTGTGTGTGTGTTAGCTGAGGGGAGTGGGGATTAGTGATTTCCAGCCTGACATCTAGCCAGGCAAAGCTTCAACCATTTGCCCTCTCCTCCACTGATGTGGCTTGACCTGACGCCCAGGGCACCTCTGCAAGGGCAACGTGTGACCTTTGTTGGAATAGAACCTGCTGGTGTTCGTTTTCTGGCTCCCCCTAAAGCCGCCTTCCCTTTCACCCCACTATCTTTCTGAGGTGCAGATACCCCAATAGTGACACACCCACATGATCTCCCGAATCTCCTCACGCTTCCTCAGTTTTCAAAGGTGGCTGCCATGTCCTGTTTGGCACTGCTTTTCCAAGTTGAGGGCGAAGGGTCCACGCCTATCCACTTCATATCTTTGAATTGCTCTTAAAACTGCCCAGGGAGCTGACAGGAAAAGTCAGGCCGCATAGGCCTGGGATGAACTTTGGCCCTACCTGTCCTTGAGCCAGAGTGTGTCTCTGGGTTGACAAGTCAACGTCTCTGGTTTTCCCACCTGTGAAACGGCCTTACTAAGGACACCTTCCTCATGAGGTGGCTGTCAGAGTGACTGACATCTGTTCTTGCTGTGCAGTGAGGGGCTCTGGAAATGTTAGTTCTCCTCACTCCTTGTGTGCATCCTTTTGTGAAGCTTAGAACCGGCTTGAGTCTGCTTCTCCCAGTTCAGATAGAAACGCCTTCAAGTCGGAGACGACCAGGCCTTTCATTTCCCCTGACACCTCTGCTTTTCAGTAGAGCGCCTTGCACCGGGACTTTCATGGGTGTTTCTTCTTGAATTTCACAAGTCTTGGTGGCTCTATGAGGGAGACAGAGTTCCTCACAGCACACTCACACATACAACATACATGGCCTAGTATACACACTGTGAACACATAGCATACACACCATGCAGACGAACTGCAAACACAGCACACACACTACAAACATGCATTTTCATGTTAATTTTTCTCTGTTTTAATACTCACCAGGCAGTGGTGGCACATGCTTTAAGCCCAGCACTCGGGAGGCAGAGGCAGGCGAATCTCTGAGTTTGAGGCCAGCCTGGTCTACAGAGTGAGTTCCAAGACAGCCAGGGCTACACAGAGAAACCCTGTCTAGAAAAACCAAAACCAAACCAAAACAAACAACAACAAAAACAACTCAGCTTCCTCAACTGTTTCCGAAGCCCCTCTCCTTCCCTCAGTGGCCAGCTATGACAGACCTCCAGCCTCAGCGCTGTGATCCGTGTTGTCTGCAGGTTCAGCTTGACCCAGGCCCGAGACCACAAGCTGCACTACACCAGAGAGCTTTTGGTTAAGTGCTTTGGCTCCTGATCAGACAGACCTGGGTTTTGGCACACTAGGTACCGCCAGAGTGACATCTCTATTTTCTCCCAGCCTCTTTTTCCCATCTGTAGAGTCAGGAGAACAAAATGCCTTATGGGACTTGACGAGACCGGTGCTACTTCCCGGGAGAGCTGTGACCCCTTCCTGCGGTGCAGCATGGGTCCCTCCTCTCCCTCCTGCTCCCTTTAACCTTACCACACACACACCCAGGCACTGCTGGGTGCTGGGGACATTATGATGACTAAGACACTGTCCGTGTCCTCAGAAACCTCATTAGCAGTAAATCCGATTGTCCCCAATTAATGAAGAAGGCATCATTGGAAAAGGAAGAAAACAAAACAAAATATGAAGAGTATTATACTAGGGAGGGATTGTGTTTGCTTCCCCAAGGTAAAATTCAAATGAGAGAAACATCATAAAAATGATTTGATTAGATGTGAAAGAGAAAGCTGGGCTTCACCATTTACCTTCAAGGGTAGTGGGGCATTGGAGAAAGCTGAGTTTCCAGTCCAGTCTTGCTGACTAACCCATGGGCTATTACATGCGGGAAAGGAGGCAGGCTATGAGACATTTACTTGGGAGACTGAGGCAGGAGCAGCATGAGTTTGAGACAAACCTGGGCTGCAGATCCAGAGCCAGAGCCAGTAAAAATAAATAACTCTGCTATACTTAGGGATCCAGCTGTGCAAGGGACTGGGTGGCGGGGAGACCCAGGGCGGGACAAAGCAGCTTGCCTTCAGGAAGATTATGGTAGGGGTTATCATGGCAGGGGTAGCCATAGTGTTGATGAAGACAATTATACAAGAACCCGGAGTGTGATGTGGACGATAGTAACATGTGTGAGACGGGAGTGAGGGAGACGGAGATGGAGAGAGACAGAGACACAGACACAGAGAGACAGACAGACAGACAGAGACAGAGAGATAGACACGCACACATACACAGACACACACATACAGAGACAGACACGCAGCCAGAAACAGACAGACAGACACACACATATACATACATACACACACAGAGGGACAGAGACAGACACATACGTACAGAAACAGAAACAGAGACAGACAGACAGGCACATACAGAGACAGAAACAAAGACAGACAGACAGACACAGACACAGACATACACAGAGAGACACACAGATAGACAGAGACAGTCAGACAGACAGACACAGAAAGAGAGAGAGAAAGACAGAGAGAGAGAGAGAGAGAGAGAGAGAGAGAGAGAGAGAGAGAGAGAGAGAGAGAGAATGTGTAACAGTGATCTTGGTTCATAGAGAAATGGCCACAAAGAGGCTGAGACAATGAAGTTACATATGGAAGACTACTTGGAGCCACCAAAGCTGGAAGGGCTATGGAAGGGTTCTCCCCTAAGGACTTCTTATGAAGCGTGTCCCAAATGGCGGTGTCTAGAACTGCAACAGCACTGATTTCTGTTATTTTAGGCACTCAGCTTAGGCTACTATCAGCAGTGCTAGGAAACTAAGCACCCCAGGACATTTAGAACAAGGGTCTTAGTTGACTGAGCCTACGTCATTCACCACTCAACTCCCGGGACTATCATGAGGCCTGAATGTGAAGCCCTCATTGAGTTTCCTTATTAACTCATCTTCTAAGAGGCAGGGAGGGAGTGAGCCGTCAGATAAGATGGGGAGAAGCTTCAGGGTACATTGAGTTTCGAGCTGGGAACTCAAGTGACTAATATTTCCAGACAGGGTGTGCCCTGAAGCTGCCTCAGGACATCCCAAGGATTGAGGAAGTTGGCTGGAACTGGAAGGAAAGATCCACCTCAGGTGAGCAGCAGATGCCACTGCCTTGGACTGGAGTACTGAGTGAGGCGGTTTATGCAGAGCGGAGGGGTTAAGTCGTTAAGGCTCTCTTAGAGTGTGTGTGCACTCTCGAGAGGACACTGAGAGCACATGTGCACAGTAGAGAACACACGTGGAGTACTAGCAAAGCAGCAAGCTTGGTCCCCACAAATGCCTGGTCCCCACAAAAGCATGGAAGAGCTTGGGGCGAGACAAAGACGACTGTGAGCAGGCCGGGCGCGTGTCCGGCATGCTTTCACTGGAGTAAGGATGTGGATTACAGGTAGAGGACTGCCCAGAGGACAGTTACAGAAGACCAGGTGCCCCCAAGCCTTCAGTGACTGGCTGATCTAACCCACAGAAGCAGATAAATATGTGCAGGGCACCTGTTTTTCTGGTCAGTGGAGGGAAAACTAAATATATGCAAATCAAGGATTTAATGTTTTCCATAAAGGAATATACAGGTATACCGGTGATTCTCTCTCTCTCTCTCTCTCTCTCTCTCTCTCTCTCTCTCTCTCTCTCTGTCAGTCTTCATGATGGAGAACTGAGTACAGAGTAGCTTCACATATCAATGAGACAACTAGACTCTTATCTCACTCTACAATATTTATGTTTCAAAAATAAGGAGGCTGTCGGTAGCATAAACTGTTTCAGAATACACCAAGGACACTAGGCATCTTAAAGGCACACCCCCTTTCTGAACGTCACCTAGGCCACCATTACTCAGGGTTACTGGAGCAGTGGTCACATAAGTAAACACCAAGGTGTCCCTACATCTTTTAGTCTATCAAGAGTTTAACCTCTGGATTTACTATCAGCCTGTAAGGAAAATCACAGTGTGAGAAATACTGAGGGGTGATCCTCTAGCATCATCCACAGGCCCCATGCTGGTGTCTGACTTGGAGAAAATGGCTAGCTTTCATATGATGCTGGTGGATGTCCCTCTGGGGAAATGACCTCCAAAATTCACCAAGGAAGGGCACATGTGTGACTATCAGAAAATGGACACGGAACAGGGTGAGGAGGCATTCAACTTAAACCATCAGCTTTCATTTGGCTAAAAAACACAATCATATCTATTTGAAAGCAGTCATTTCTTTCTCCATAAACACTAGATCAGTCAAAGCAATGAGGTGGGAGTGGAAATCCTATTAAAAAAATCCAAAGGAAATTGCCGTGTGATTCATCTATTTGATTATAAGATGGAGCTGGTGGCCTGCCATAATGTGTTTCAATATTTGGAAATAGCTTGTGAGGATCTTGGATTATAGGAGGAATGATTGGGAAAATGGAGTTCTGAGCTGGGTTGGAAAAATGAGGATAAGTGAAACCAGGGCCTCAAGATATTTTTGGACAAGAACTGCAAACATCCAAGAACAGAGCCAAGAAGACAGGCAGCCCTGACCTGGCCATGCTACGACTGCATGGGGCGCTGAGAAGGGCACATGCTAGCTGTTGTGTGTGCACTATCTGAGTCACCGCCAACAGACTCTGTTGATGAGGATGGGAGTGGCTAATGTTTATTTTGGGCTCTGTCACATGGCAGCACATGTAGATCTCTTGACTCCAAAAGATGACTCAGACTTAGAGGTTGAGAGGACCTTGGCTATGGGCCCCCCTGCTCCGTTTTATACAAAGAATTTCTCTGAATCTGACACCAAGTGGTATTTGCTCCAGATGCTTGGAACCTTGGGCTGTAGGTGTCAGATCACCACGGAGACCGCAAGAATTCACTGCCATGTCACCTGGGTGCACATGTGGCAGGCACAGGGACTTTTTGGTCACTGTGCTTGTGGTATATGACATTCTCTAGGCATCTCTTCTAGCACACACCTAACAACTCACTTGTCCCAGGCTCTTTGGCTTCTGCCAGGTGAAAGTTGTTTTAGGGAAGTAGAGATATTTTATATCAGAGAACACTGGGCTCAGAGTGGGAAGACACCTGCCCTGGCTTTGCTATTAGTGGACTCTTAAACTCCCGATGCAAAAGAAGAACAATGCCAACCAACTCCAGAGGGCTTCTAAGATGACAGACTGGGGTAAGTGATAAAGAGTGGGTATTTATTCTCTCCAGGGTCATCAACATCCTGTGCACACAGCTGGCCTGGGGCTTGCCCACACTTCAATTGCGTTGATGATATTTAGGGGAGAATTCCAGGCATCTCACTTGTGTGGGGGAGACCCTTGGGGTGGGTGGGTCTCTTAATGACCACCTCCAACTTGTCCAGCCTTGCCCAGCATAGAGACAGACACTTCTTTTTTTTGCCTCCATTGCATTGGCCTTGATCACTGTCCCTCAGAATATATAAAGTCAGTTAAAAACATTAGCTGTTGGGAAAGCGCCAATGCCATCTTGTCTGGCAACCAAGGGAGGGAACTCTTAATTTGATTTCTTTGTTATGCCTTTGAGAGCCTCCTTACAGACTGTCAATTAGAATGCTATTTTTGGTACTGAAGACAACAATCTTTGACTGATTAAAAAACCCCAGTTTGATGGTGCTCTGGTTCATTCCCCTGCTTTTGGGGAGAACAATGCTCCACCCCATAGATAAATAGGCCCAGGGGCCTCACAGGTGTTTCTGTGAGTAAGGCAAGATGTTTGCCACAGAAGGCAGATGCAGGCTGTACACATGTGTGACAGGGTGTAGTAGGACTTTCCTTTGGTCACCAGCTTCCAAATAATGACACAGACACTTATTAATGATGAAAGCCTGGCCTTAGCTTAGGCTTGTCCCACTAGCTCTTATAACTTAGATTAACCCATATTTTTAAAACTACATTCAACCACATGGCCTTTACCTCGCTCCCATTCTGTGTTTCTGACTTGTTCCCCATCTCCATGGCATCTCCTGTGTGCCTCGATTATTCTCTTCCTTTCATTGCTGGGAAGTCCTGCCTATCTCTCCTGCCTAGCTAGTGGATGTTCAACTTTTTATTACACCAATCACAGAAATACATCTTCACACAGTGTACAAATACCCCACAACATTTCCCCCCAAAAGGGAAGGTTTTAACTCTAACATAGTAAAACTATATACAATAAGAACAATTATCAAATAAGGATTACATTCACAATGTCCAGTCTATTTATATTTGGACAATTTGGAGAAATTATTCTATTATCTATTTCATCTTGATTAATCTATCATTTTTATACCAATTTTTTTTTATAACTTGTATTACCATCCTGAAAATACCTTTTAGACCTTCAAACATCTTCTTAGATTAAAAACTTAAGCTTTTATGTTTCTCAACCTTATAAACTTTATATCTCTTACATAAGTTCCTTTTCTGAATTTGGTAACAAGAAAAACTGTAACTATAACTATCTAATCTTCAACCCCATCAGCGACCTGAGGAGGAAATAATATTACCTGAATAAACAGGAAGTGCAGAGCAAGCAACTTCCAAAACTAAGAAATGACAGAAACATCTGGCTGCCTGGACAGTCACCCAAGTTTCCTCTGCAGTGTTGGAGCATCCATCTTCAGCCTTCAGGCCTAGAATATCTGACAGACTTTTTTTGTGAAGCAGGAAATTTTAAAGGACTGTCCTACCTTGTCTTGGCAAAGTTCAGCAGATGCCTTTTTTTGTGTCCTGCTTGTCTGATTTGGACAGCACATTGTCAGCAGTTGAGGCAAGGGCAGTTTCTTGCCCAGTGGCTAACTTTTCCACAATAAAAGCAAACTCCATATGGAGGTTCTTTGATGCCCATCATCCTTTTTAGAAGTAGATTGGTGCTGCCAGGAACAGACATGTCTCACTGTCATGAAAAGTCTTAGATTATTAAAACATCTTAAAAGTCATATTCTGTAGGCCTCTGAAGTATTTAAAGAGCATCTGTCTATCTAAAATATATCTGTTTGACCTTGAAAACATACCTAACATGGCCTCAAATTTGATTGTTAGATGACTAACTACTAACTTGTATTTCTTAATTATCCTAAATAGTTTATAGTAATAACTTTTAAGGACTAGAAATTTATATTACATTATTAAATGAGATGCATAGGTACAATACCTTAAACAAAACAAAACAAAAAATATATATATATGTATATATATATAATAACAAAATTAACCTTAAATTTGTATCAATAACAAAATATCCTTTTTTTTGTTTTTTTGAGACAGGGTTTTTCTGTGTAGCTTTGGAGCCTGTTCTAGTACTTGCTCTGCAGAACAGGCTGGCCTCAAATTCACAGAGATCTGCCTGCCTCTGCCTCCCAAGTGCTGGGATTAAAGGCATGTACCACCATTGCCCAGCAACAAAAATATCTTAAATAAGCGTAGAAACATATTTTGAGTATTTTATAACAAAAATAATCCTAAATTTGTATCAATATACAAAATCCATACCAATGTAAAATATTTGAGATTAATAGTTATTTTTTAGTTTAAAGTAGATTCAATAATCTACTCTTTTATCCTATCATTGTTATAGTCCCTTTTTTCCCTTCAGAAATAGCTTCCTGAATTTAATATTCTTTGCTCAGTTTTTTCCCTGACCATAACCAACAACAACTCCTAATCAATGCCCCCTAAACAATGACAAACATCCATAACCCACCAAATGACCAAAACCTACCCATCCCACCACTTGAGAAAGTGGGCATTGTGTTCTCTAGACTGCTTCCTGTTGTCTGGGGTGGTGGCATCTTTAGGGGACACTGAGAAAATTGGGATAATGGTCAAGTCCTGGGAGAGCTAACTATTATTTTTTGTTTAGTCTCAGTGTAGTGGGAAAGTATAGGGCTTACCTGAAATCTTGGCTGTATAGTCTGTGAGGATGGACCATCTCAGCTAGCAGCTTGAGAGCTGTTCTGGATGTAGAATTTCAAGGAAACTACAACAAAGGCATTCTGAGAGGCTGGACCACCTGGGCTACTTGTCTTTATTGGTGTCTGGTCATTTTTTTTTTCTGAAAACACACAGACTTTTAAAGGTAACATATATATATATATATGTATATATGATATATACATATATATGCATTAATACAAATATGAAATGTGCAGTATGCACAAGTCAGTTAAAGATGATTTTTTTGTTTTATTTTTGAACAGATAAAGGCATCTGTTAACTTTATAAGTTTTTTTGGACTGTATAACCAAAGTGTAATATAAATCTCTATCCATACATATGAAAGGATGGCATATAATAATAAGTCATGAGGACTCTGTAGTCAACAAGATTTACCATGTCTCATCCAGTCTCAGAGCTGTTTCCATAGTAGAGGGATCAGCACATATGTCACCTGTCCTGTGGTCTTTCTTGGTTTCTTTCTTCATGTCTGTAGCCAAGATTTTCAGGAGGCCTCTCCTGATCAAATTTGATCTTCGTTAATTTTGAAGAGAACCATAATTTTTTGTTATGTGTTTTTGTAGAAACAAAGGCATAATCTCTCCCCCAATGCAACACATTTCCTGACTTCCATTCTGAAGCTGAGACATCTCTAATGTATATAGGATGGTTTACTTCACCAGTCCCTTTCAAAATTCAATGTCCCTCAGCAGTTGCCATTCGCTCAGCAGCATTCAAAAAATTCGAAGTCAACAAAACACCGTACAGGATCCAGATGCCCTGTGCGTTTCCCATCTTTACATGGCTTTTTTAAATATTATTTTACTCTCTCTTTTAAGACTTTATTATTATTATTTTTTTTTTTTTGGTTTTTCGAGACAGGGTTTCTCTGTGTAGCTTTGCGCCTCTCCTGGGACTCACTTGGTAGCCCAGGCTGGCCTCGAACTCACGGAGATCCACCTGGCTCTGCCTCCCGAGTGCTGGGATTAAAGGCGTGCGCCACCACCGCCCGGCCGACTTTATTATTTTTAAACTCTTAATTTTTTATGACTGTCTATTCCCAGTTTTTACTGTATCTGTTTAAAGGTTTTTTTTCAGTCTGGATCACTTTACTACACACCTGCAGCCTTCTCTGACCACATGAGCCAAACCTTAAACCCTCCACAAGGCTCTACACATGGCGCTGTCTGGCTCAAGCCCACAGGCAGCAGCCAGGAGCCACATCTCTTTACTCTGTGGCCCACCTGAGAGACTGAGGGACTAGGAAGCCATGTTTGGCTCCATGTTTGTGTGTTTGAAACTTCTTTTTAAAGCTTTCTTAGGTCCTGTGTGGAAATACATGGCCCACATTAGACACCATATGTAGTAGGACTTTCCTTTGGGCCGACAGCTCACAAATAATGACATGGAGACTTATTATTAATTATGAAAGCTCGGCCTTAGCTTAGACTTGTTCCTCACTAGCTCTTATAACTTAAATTAACCCATGATTTTAAATCTACATTCTACCACATGGCTTTTATCTCTCTCCAATTCGATGTGTCTGACTCCTACATCTCCATAGCATCTCCTGTGTTCCTTGATTGTCCTCTTCCTCTCTCTGCCTGCAAGTCTATCTTCCCTGACTAGCTATTGGCTGTTCAGCTTCTTATTACACCAATCACAGCAACACCTCTTCACAGTGTACAAATACCCCACAACAGCAGGGTGTTTGACAAGAGCAGATGAAGTAGCTGAGAAGAGGCAGGTTCAGAAGTGCAGCTGTGTAATTCCCAGCTTGGTAAGTGGGGTAAGTAGTACCTTCAACTTTTTTCTTATTTTCTTTGTGTGTGTGTGTGTGTGTGTGTGTGTGTGTGTGTGTGTGTGTGTGTGTGCATGTGTGTGCACACATATGTGCATGCTCTGGCCAATGTGTGCACATTAGAGGGTCACAAATTTGATATGAAGTATCCTCATCAATCATTCTCCACCTTGTTGTGAGACACAACAGTTGAACCTGAAGCTTACCAGTTCAGCTAGTCTTGCTGGCCAGTGGTGCCCCAGGATTCTCCTGTTTTTGCTTACTCCCCAAGCTGGGGGTACAAACATGTACTTGGCCTTTTTTTAAAAGTGTGGGTGCTAGAGATCCAAACTCAGGTCCTCATGGTTTTGCAGCAAGCACTTTACTGAGTCATCTACTCAAACTGCTTCAGTTTTCTTTAGCCAGATTCTTACATCTTAATGAAGAAATTAAGTATATACATTAAATAAGTTCTCTATTATTTATATTTCTATTCTTTGGACTTCCCAGAGAACATACTCCTTGGCCAAAGATGTTCTCCCTTAGCAACTGAGAACAGGTTGAAAATGAAAAAAGCCTTTAGTAAGTTCTGAGATGGTGAGGTGGCCTGTGCTCTGAAGGTGAACAAGATGGTCTGCCATGCTGCAGGTCAGCAGGCCCCACCTCTTTGAGGAATGTTTTGTGGCAGTATTGCCAAAGGCCTCTTGTCTGTAATCTTGTGCCTAAGCTTCTCAACTTCCAATAGAGGGTTAGCCTTAACCCCTGTGTCCCCCAGGAGTGCCTCATAGGTATCTGAGGTATTGGGGGTTAAGTGCACGGTCTTGCACATGCTGACAAGACTGAGCTGCACCCCAGCTCTGCTCCAGGATGCTTGAGGTAAAGACAGAAGCCTATTTTCTCTTTGTGGGTCTTGCACTTCCTCTCTTCCACAGCTCACAGAGTCGGGCATCTTCCTGTCATGAGGAGTTGGGTCTGTGTCTGCTCTTTCAAGCACAGGCCTTACTCTCCTGAGCATAAGATCTCACCCTTGAAGGTTCAATGGCAGTGTCACATGTCAGTCTTTCCCGGAGTGTGTTCTTCAGACCGTTCGCTCTCAGTTAACGTGAATTGTAGTGACAGACTGACCTTTTGGCACTGAACAAGCAATTGGTGTGTTCTTCCTGGGGGGACCACCTCTCTTCAGCTCAGCTCTCCTCAGTTGCCTGCTGTTACTTGTGCAGGCCTGAGGCCCCGTGGACTTGTGCCCATCCAGTTTGGCGTGCTCGTTGGTGTCATCCTTGTTCAGTTCACATTTGGGCTCTCATGCTGGTGAGACTTGGTGGTTATAGCTTCTGATGTACAGTATAGCTTCTCTCCCCTCCTCCAACTCATCCCAGATTCTCCCCACTTCCCTTCCCACCCAACCTCACTTTATCTCCTCACCCCTCTCAAAAAATCAAAACAAAAAACAACCAGTAAGACAAAAAGTTACCGAAACCAAACAAAAGGCACATAGAAACCATGGCACCTATTTTATACTGTCCAGTTACTCCTGGGCATGGGGCCTGTGCTGGAGTGTGGTTGATACGCTCAGGTGTAAACTGCAAACAGCTTCTTGGTTAGGGTTGGAACTTTGTGTCCACTTCCCTTTGTCGGTGCTGGATGTTTTTTGGTTTGAACCTGTGCCAGTCCTGTGCATGCTATCACAATCTTTGTGAGTTCATATGTGCATCAGTCCTGCTGTGTCTGGATGATGCTGTTTCATTGGAGTGAGTCATATGCCATTTCTAGCTATTAGAGTCTTTCTACTTCCTCTTCCACATGGGTCCCTGGTCCTTGAGGGGAAGGGTTTGATGAAGATATCCCGTTTAGGACTGAGTGATCTAAAATCACTCACTCTGCACATGTCTAGTTGTAAGCCTGTCTTAATTCCCACATCCCACAAGAAGCTTCTCTGATGAGGACTGAGCAAGGCACTGGTCCATGGGTATAGCAATATGTCATTAGGAGTCATTTTATTACTATGTTCCTTTAGCACAGTGGTTCTCAAACTGGTGGGTCATAACCCCTTGTAGATCAAACAACTCTTTCACAGGAATCACCTAAGAAGAAAGGATCACCTAAGAACATTGGAACACATGGATATTTACATTACACTTCACAACAGTAGCAAGATTACAGTTATGAAGTAGCAATAAAAAATTTTATGGTTGGGGGGGGTCACCATGAACACAAGGAACTGTATTAAAGGGTTGCAGCGTTTGGAAAGCTGAGAACCACTGATTTACAGAGTCTTTTTTTTCTTGGAGTCCTCCATCTCCTCTGGCTCTTACACTATTTCCAGCTCCTCTTCTATGGACTTCCCAGAGCTTGGAGAGGAGGTAGTTAATGGGAATATTTCTTAGGGCTGAGTGTTCCAACGTCTCTCACTCTGTACATAAAATCTGGCTGTGAATTGCTATATTTGTTCCCATCTGCCACAGGAGGAAGCTTCTCTGATGATGGCTGAGCAGGGCACTGATCTATGAGCACAGCAGAGTGTTATTAGGAGTCACTTTATCATTACAATTTTTTTCTTTTTTGATCAGTATTATTTGATTTTACCCTAGGTCTCTGGGCTATCTAGTCTTTATGGTTTGGGGTTACCACAACATCAGGAACTGTGTTAAAGGGTTTCAGCATTAGGAAGGTTGAGAACCATGCTTTAGCAGAATAATAATAGTAGGTAGGTTTCCCCATAGGGTCATGACTTACCTAGTCTTATGTCCTTAACCACTTTAGCAGTGTCAGGTATGGACTCCATCTCATGGAGTGGGCCTCAAATCCAGTCAACATGTAGTTAGTTACCCCCACAATATTTGTTCCACACTTACACCAGTATATCTTGCAGGTGGGTCACTGTTTTAGGTGGCAGGATTTGTGGCTGGCTGATACTGATGATAGCTTTCACCCTCTGGTATATAAAGTACCTCCCCGTACCATGAACACTAGTTAGTAGTAGTGAAGTTTCTAGTTGGGCACCAACTCAATCTTCCCATGTTTGATGACATAAGTAAGCTGTGTCTTCAGGAACAGGTCTTACATCAGTTTATAGAGAGCAGCAAATGGTCTTGGTAATAGCCTGTGATAGTTGAGGGAACTTTGGGACCCCTTTGGCCAACAGCTCAATAGGAAGTAGCCCATTCCTGTCACTGGAGGTTTTATTTGGGGGCATAAGATTTCTAGTTAGGGAACTGTCTTCCTTACTATTTGATGACTCCATTTAAATTCTGTAGACAAAATTCTAAACATTCTTATTAAATAAGAAACACAGAGCCAAATAGAGAGGTAATAGCCAAAGAGATCAGAGAGCCATGACTAGCTTTAGCTTACCACCAGCAGTAGCTTCCCCAGAGAGAGAGAGAGAGAGCTTCTTCCTATCTGACTTGTCTTTTTATTGCCTTTCTGTTCTGCCTTCTCATTGGCTCTAAACCCAACCACATGACTTCCTCATCACTGCCTGTCTATACAGACCTCCAGGTCTCTATGGTTGGTATTGGGATTAAAGGCTCATGTCACCACGCTTGGCTGTGTCCTTGACCACACAGAGATTAAGGGCGTTTACTACCACTGCCAGACTTCTGCTTAATGGCTACTTGACCTCTGATCTCCAGGCAACGTTATTTATTAACATACAAATAAAATATCACATTTCATCATAAATAAAATATCACCACATTTCCCCCTTTATTCTAATAAAAAGAAAAATACTATAACTAATATAAGGAAAACTATATACAATAAGTACAATAATTATATACAATAAATACAAGCAATAAACACCTCAACAATGTCTAGGTGTTTGACATTGACATTTGACAAACTCAGAGAAAATGTTCCATTATCTATCCTATTTTGGTAAGTCCAAAATGTACCTGATTCACTTTTTTATCCTAACTTATATTACTAACAGAGAACTATCTTATAATGTCTTTCAAATTTATACACTTACACCTCTTTAGTGAGTTTCTTTTCTGAAATTCTTAACAAGGAAAACTATAACTACTAATTTTCAACTAACTATAACTATAACCATAACTATCTAATCTTCAACTCCCTCAGAGACCCAAGAAGGAAATAGTAAAACATCACCACAAAATTCCATATATATATATATCTGTATATATATCCATACACACACACAGACACACACACAGACACACACACACACACACACACACACACATACAGACACACACACACACACACACACACACACACACACACACACACACACACACATTTCATGGAAGGTTCCACAGTAGAAGGTTTCCATATGGCTTTTCAAACAGCCTTTAGTGTTAGTGGTCCCTCTCCATATTCCCTCCTTTACCTTGCCCATCCCCCCATTTAATTCTCCTATTCTAGTTCATCTCCCATTCATCTCTTTATAACAGCACATCCTATTTCCTTGGAAGATCTCCTGCCCCCTGGTCCCTTACTAGCTACCTAACCTCAGTGGTTATCATATTGAAACATATCTAAAGCTTAAAAGCTAACATCCACACAAAAAGAAAACATGAAATATTCATATTTTTGAGGCTAGGTTATCTCATTCAGGATGATTGTTTCTAGCTCCATCCATTTACCTGAAAATTTTACAATTTCCTATTTCTTAAACAGCTAAAAAGTATTAAATTGTACAAATATAGTACATTTTCACTCTCCAATCATCAGATGACAGACATCTAGGCTGTTTCCAGTTTCTGGCTATTATGAATAGAGCAGCAATGAACATGGATGAATAAGTATCTCTGAGTAAGAGAGGTATAGCTGGATCTTATAGTACATTGATTTTCAGCTTTTTGAGGACAACCACATTGATTTCCATAGAGCTCACAGCACATGGGTGCAGAGTTCATAATGCATGAACTCATAGTACATGGGTACAGAGTTCCATAGTATGTGGGTACAGAGTTCATTACAGAGTTCATAGTATGTGGGTACAGAGCTCATTACAGAGTTCATAGTATGTAGGTACAGAGCTCATAGTATGTGGGTACAGAGCTCATAGTATGTCAGACATAGACCTCATAGTGCCTGGGGTAGAGTTCATAGTACACTAGTATAGAAGTCAATGTAAAGAGTCCATAGAGGCCTGTCTGAAACTTGTCGTTCCTTGCTAAGAACTCACAGTACTCTGAACACAGCACAAAGTTCCTAGGCCAGAGCCCAGAGCACACTGCGTAGATGGCAGAGACTCCTATAAAAAAGTCTGAATGCACAGGTGTAGACATCATACTGTACAAATATACAAACCATAGAGCACATGTACAAAGCACATAGCACCTATCCAACAATCACAGTGCATTGTGTTCATGACATGCACCTATACAGAGCTCACAGTGCACATGCACAGAACACACAGTACCCCATCTAGACATCAAGGTAACCTGTATTCACATCACAGTCCACCTATGTCAAGTTCAGTGTCCAGTGAAGACATCACAGTGCCCCGTGTATATGACAGTGCACCTGTACAGAGCTCACAGTGAACTATCTCAGTATCACAGTTCCCTGTATTCATGTCACAATGGACCTTTACAGAGCACACATGACCCTGTCTAGACATCATAGTGCCCCATGTTCAAGTTACAGAACACACAGCACCCTGTATAGATATCACAGTGTCTTGGGATCATGCCATGTGCATGTATATAGGGATCACAGTCTAGGCACCACAGTGCCCTGTCTGCAGGTCACAGAGCACCTGTGATGTCTTGACAGGGCACTGTGCACTCTGTACAGGTGCACTGTGACAGGAACACAGGGCACTGGACATCTAGAATGGGCACTGTCAGCTCTGTACAGATGAACTGTGATCTTAACATAGGTGTACCTTGTAGATATAATGATGTCCTGGGATCATGACACAGTACAACTATGCAGAGTTCACAGTAACCCATCTAGACATCATAGTACACTGTGTTTGTGTCAGTACATCTGTACAGAGATCACAGTACCTGGTCTAGACATCATAGTACCCTGTGTTCATGTCACAGTATACCTGTACAGAGTCCACAGTGTCCCTTCTAAATGTCACACTGTCCTGAGATCATGCCATAGTGCACCTACACAGAGCTTATGGTACCCCATCCAGACATCACAATTCCCTGTGTTGCTCTCACAGTGCACATGTACTGAGTTCACTGAACTCTGCCTAGCCATCCCAGTGTCCTATATGCATGTCATAATGAAACTGCACAGAGCTCAGAGTACCCCATCTAGACATCATATTGTCCTGTGTTCATGTCACAGTGTACCTTTATAGAGCACAGAGTACCATATAGACGTGATGCCCCACGTTCATGTCACAGTGTATCAGCACTGACCACATAGTGCCCTGTCTAAACCTCACAGTGGTCTATATTCATGTTTCAGTGCACCTGGACAGTGTGGTGATACATTGAGAACCCTAAGAAACTTGCTGAGGATCAGAGGACAGAGCCAGCCACTAGATTAGATATAGAGCCAGACAGTGGTGGCACACACCTTTAATCCCAGAACTTGAGATCTCATGCCTTTGCTTGGGAAGCACACATACCTTCAATCCCAGGAAATAATATGTCAGGGCAGAGAAAGGTATATAAAGTGTGAGGAAACAGGAACTCACTCTCTTGGGTCTGAGGATTTTGTAGAGATAAGAGCTAGTGGCTGGCTGTTCTGCTTCTCTGATCTTTCAGCTTTCACCCTGATATGGCTCTGGTTTTTTATTAAAAGAACATCTAAGATTCAAACAACATCTGGTGTCCAACTCATGGGGCATGAATTCACAAAAAAGCTGCTTGCCTGTGACCTTGCAGGCCCTGGCTCAGGCCCAAGCTGTGTGTGGCTGGAGTCTCCACCCCACGTGGGCCAGAGTCTCCACCCCACGTGGGCCAGAGTTCCTAACCCACTGGCTAAGTTTTTGTTGCAGCCTCTCTGCAGCAAACTCCCCAGGCCCAGCTTCCAAACATGCAGGAATTAGCTGCTTTTGCACATTTCCCCATGCACACTGCTGGCTCTTTGGCTTCTCCCCTCTCTGGGTGGGTCATGGCTTTCTCTGGGCCCCCTCCTTAGGCTGCTGCCATACCATCATCTGAATTGTCACTGTCAGCAGACTTGGTGAGTCAATTGGGATTTCTTAAAGGGAAGAATTAGTTAAAAGAAAGTTTTTTCCCATATTGAAAAATGGGAAACATTTTTACAATGGAGGGTGTTTGGTCGCTGTCTGACTATACATTAAGCAGTCTGAAAATGGAACAATTAAATTAGAGGATAATTAATGTAGATGGGATTTATGTAATGTCAATTATAAATATTATTTGTTTGATCATTTTTATTTTATCATTAAAAATGTTGATTAATATGAGTGCCAAGATAAAAGTTTTAGAAAAATTTGTTAAAACAAATCATAGAGATATTGAGACCCAGACAGAAGAATTTAAAGGTGAACCAATCTCAGCATTACATTATATGGTTACAGAGAAACAGCCTAAGGCTTTCAAACAGCCAATCTTAATCTACCTAGTAACCTTACAGGAACTGCCAAATGCTCAAGGCTATGTAAGAGCTGACTGGACTCCTATGCAAATGTTAGATTTGAGGGGATTCAAAGAAGCTATGGTGTCATATGGTATGCATTCTCCATTTGTGAAGCAGATGTTAAACTCATGGTCAACTTGTAATAGAATTATCCCTCAAGACTGAAGAAATTTGATTATAGCAGTCTTAGAGGCTGGTCCCCAGTTACAATGGAGGACCTGGTAGAAGAATGAGGCTAAGACCATTGAACAATGGAGTAGGGCTAGAGATATGGGAATCTCCCAAGATCAACTTTTTAGAAAGGGAGATTGTGCTAATGTAGAAAAGCAATCTCTATATGATGACCACACCCTGGCTTTATGCCAAATGGCATCCTTGAATGCTTGGTACAGAATTGAAGATTTAGGAAATAAAATTGGGTCATTTACAAAAGTTACACATGGCCCAAAAGAAACCTTCACTGATTTCTTACTAAGACTGACTTTAGCAGTAAATAGAATGATGCCAAATTCAAAAACTAGACAGATAATAATTGAATCTCTGGCTTTTGAAAATGCTGATGCACAATGCAAAAGGGTAATTAGGCTGTTAAAGGGGAGATAAGCATCCTTGGAGGAATGGAGTTGAGATACAATTAATATTGATTCTCATGACCATGATGATGCTTGGATAGGAGAGGTGATTTCCAGAGGTTTGAAGAAAAATAGTAATGTCAGATGTTTCAATTGTGGCAAACAAGGTCACCTAAAAAGGGACTGTAAACAGGGCATTCCTAGAAACAATGTTTACTCAAGTAATAACAGCAACAGAATGCCCCCCCTTCTGTATTATGCAGAAGGTGTGGCAAAGGCAGACATTGGACTAATGAATGCAGATCAACAAGGGACAGACAAGGTAATCCTTTGCCTTTGCCATCAGGAAACTCCCTGAGGAACCTCTCTCAGGCCCCCATGACAAATTCAGTTCAGTTCTTTCCTGCCATCATAGAAGAAATTCCTTCCCAGAGCAATTAAAGAACCTAGTGCCTATTGTAAAAAACCATACTGCTCAGGGTGGTAGAACAACTTTAGAAAATAGAACAAAAACTTAAGGAGAAACCACAAATCAAAATTGATAAAGATTAGATTTGAAAAGTACCCAAAGTTAGAGTTGGGGGGGAGTTTTGCTTTTGTCTTTCAGGAGAATAAAGGCTAAGGAATCTAAAGAGCACTGGACAAATGAGACATATGGAGAAAAAGGGCAAATCATCCAGAAAACTTGTCCTAAAAAAAGATTTTCTGCAGTGAACCATGACCATGCCTAATAGTGACTTTTGAAGTCTTTGAAAAGATGATACAATTCCAAAATGATGATTCCACATGGACTATGATAGTACCATCAAGATGACAAACACAACCCAAATATCAGCTTTGGACTACAAACTGCCCAAGACAATATCGAGATGGCTAGTTGAGATGATACAGCCTCACAGACTACTTCAATTAGGAATTGACCATAATCCTAAATTTTCTTTGTGTCCCCATAACACTACCAGTGCCCCTAATCAGCCAGAAGTAGCCTAGAAAACTATACCCACATTCCCAAAATATGGATTATGGATGTTTGTCTTTGTTTAGGGATTGGTTAAAAATTGTTATTGGTCATAGTCAATCTCTTTCTAAAAGAAAAAAGAGGATATAGATAAGAGGTAGATTATTGAATCTACTCTGAATAAAAAAGAGATATAAAAATGATAGGATACAAGGGTAGATATTTGAATCTACTCTGAAAGAAATATAGAAATGATGGATAAAGGGTAGATTATTGAATCTACTCTGAAAAGAAAAAAGGGAAGATATAGATATAATAAGATAAAAAGGTAGATTATTGAATCTATTTTTAGAAAGCAACTACTAGTTTTAAATATTTTACATTGGATTGGAATTTTATATATTATACACAAATTGTGTATATTGATATTAATTTGAGATTTATTTTGTTAGAAAATTCTGTACATATATTTCTAATCTTGTTCAAGGTATGTACCTATACAGCTCATTTAACAATGTAATGCAAATTTGTAGTCCTTGAAAGTTATTATTCCTAACTAATTTAGTATTTAGTGACCTATTACAATCAAACTTGTAGTCATATTAGGTATGTTTTAAAGGTCAAACAGAAATATATTTTAGATAAACAGGTCATCTTCAAATACTTCGGAGATCTACAGAATATGGCATTTAAGATGTTTTAATAATATAGATTCTTTTTTTGTGAAAATGAGACATGTCTGTTCCTGGCAGTACCAATCTACTTCAGAGAAGATGATGGGCATTGAAAAAACTCCATATGGAGTTTACTTTCTTTGTGGCAAGTTAGCCACTGGGCAAGAAAATGCCCTTGCCTCAAGTGCTGACAGTTATTGTCCAAAATGGACAAGCAGGACACAAAAGAAAGGACTGTCAAACTTTGCCAAGACAAAGCAGGAAGGCCCTTCAGAAAATCCTGCGTCATAGATGAGTCTGTCAGATATGCTAGGCCTATAGACCAAAGATTGATGCCCCAACATTGCAGAGAAATCTTGGATGACTGTCCAGGCAGCCAGCTGTTTCTGTCATTTCTCACATTTTTTGGAAGTCACTTGTTTGTACTTCCTGCTTAATTAGGTAATATTATTTCCTTCTCAGGTCTCGAAGGGAGTTGAAGATTAGATAGTTATAATTATAGTTTTCCTTGTTAGCAAATTCAGAAAAGAAACTCACTAAAGATGTGTAAAGCATATGTTTGAAAGACATAAAGAGATAGTTTTTGGTTGGTAATACAATTTAGGATAGAAAGTGAATTAGGTACAATATTTTGGACTCACCAAAATAGGATAATTTATGGAGTATTTTCTCTGAATCTGTCAAATGTTAATGAACTGGACATTGTTAATGTAATTCTTGACTATATATGTTGTATATACTTACTATATATAGTTCTTCTTATATTAGTTATAACTTTCTTTTATTATTTTAGACAAAAAGGGGAAATGTGGTGATATATTGTGTATTCTAATAAACTTGCCTGAGGATCAGAGGACAGAGTCAGCCACTAGATTAGACACAGAGCCAGGCAGTGGTGGCACACACCTTTAATCCCAGAGCTTGAGATCTCATGCCTTTGCTTGGGAAGCAAATATGCCTTTAATCCCAGGAAATAATATGGCAGGGCAGAGAAAGGTATATAAAGTGTGAGAAAACAGGAATGCACTCTCTTGATGCTAAGGATTTCATAGAGGTAAGAGCTAGTGGCTGGCTGTTCTGCTTCTCTGATCTTTCAGTTTTCACCCTGATATCTGGCTCTGGGTTTTTATTAAAAGATCATCTAAGATTCAAACAACAGGACAGAGTACACAGTATTCTGTATACCTATCACAGTGCCCTGTGTTCATGTCACAATGTCCCTGTAACAGAACTCACAGTGCTCCATCTAGAGCAGTGATTCTCAGCCTTCCTAATGCTTTGACCTGTTAGTATACTTCCTCCTGTTATGGTGACCCCCAACCATAAAATTATTTTTGTTGCCACTTCATAACTGTAATTTGGCTAATGTTATGAATCATAATGTAAATATCTGTGTTTTCTGATGGTCTCAGGTGACCCTCTGAAAGGGTTGTTTGATCCCCAAAGGGGTCATGACTCACAGGTTGAGAACTTCTGGTCTAGATATTACAATGTCTTTATGTTCATATTACAGTGCACCTGTACTGACCCCATGCATATCGTTCAGACACCACGGTTTTCTGTGTTTGTGCCACAGTGCACCTGTACTGGGCTCCCAGTAATATCTAGACCAGTGGTTCATGACCCCATTGGGGGACAAATGATTCTTTCATGGGGGTCACATATCAGATATTTACATTATGATTCACAACAGTAGCCAAGCTATAGTTTTGAAGTAGCAATGAAATAATTTTGTGGTTGGGAGCCACCACAGAATGAGGACTGTGTTAAAGGGTCCCAGCATCAGGAAGGTTGAGAACACTGGTCTAGACAATACAGTACACTCTGCTCTTGTGCTGGTGTACCTGTATAGCGCTCACATCGCCCCATGTAGATATCACAGGGCACTGTGTTTATGTCATAGTACACACGCATATATCTAACAGTGTCCCATCTAAACATCACAGTGCCATGCATTTATTTTATCATGACCTTCTCAGAGGACAGGATAGAGTGAGACATCTGTGTTATTTCACAGTGCACCTTTACAAAGCACACAGTATAACACCTAGACATCACAGGGCCCTGTGTTCCTGTCACAGTACACCTGTACTGAGTTCATGGCACTCTGTTCACACACCCACAGTGCCCTCTGTTTATGCCACAGTTCATCTTTACTGAGCAACCTGAGTATCCTGTCTAGCTATTCCAGTGGCCTATGTTAAGGTCACAGTTCATCTGTACTGAACTGACAGTACCTATTCTAGATGTCCAGTGTCCTGTGTTCCTGTCACAGTGCACCTGTACAGAGCACATGGTACCCTGCCCAGACATCATGGGGCCCTGTGTTCCCGTCACATGCACCTGTACAGAGCACATGGTACCCTGCCCAGACATCATAGGGCCCTGTACTCATGTCATAATGCACCTGCATGGAGCTTACAGCGCCACATATAAACATCACATTGACCTGTGTCATGTCACAGGGCATGGGGACAGAGCTATAGTGTCATGTCTAGACTTAACAGTGTGCTATGATCATGTCCCAGTTCATCTACCCAGAGCTCACATTACCATCTATACATCACAGTCCCTGGTGATCATGTCATGGTGCTCACAGGTCAGTCTAGACATCATCGTGCCCTGTGTTCCTGTCAAAGTGCACTTGCATATACTGCAGAGTGTCGCGTCTAGACAGCACAGTGCTAGGCATTCATTTCACCGTCACCTGCTCAGAGGACAGTGTCCAGTGTAGACATCACAGTGTTCAGTGTTCACTTCACAGTGCATCTTTCTGAAGCACACAGTATACTAGACATCAGAGTGCCTCGTCTCCACATCACAGCACTTTGCATTATTGTCACAACGCACCTGCACCAAGCTCACAGGGCTCTCTCTAGACATCACAGTGTCTTTATGTCTCAACATTACAGTGACCTGCCTTCACATCACCATGTACCTGCCCAGAACTCACAGCATCTCATTTTGACATCATGTTGCTCAGTATTCACGTCACAGTGTGCCGAGACAAAGCACCCACACCATCTAGAGAGTACGGTACCTTGAGTTCATGTCCCAGTGAAACTTTACAGAGCATCGTAATGCCCTGTGTCCATGTCACTTGTACACCTGTGATACATGTGCACCTGTACAGAGCACACAGTAGTCCCATGTAGACATCACAGTACCCTGTGCTCATTTCACAGTGCACTGCAATGAAGCTCATGTCTTGACATCATATTTCTCTGCATTCATGTCACAATTCACCTCTACAGAGCTCACAGTGCCCTATCTAGACATCACAAGGCCATGTCACATATCACAGTGCACTTGTCATAGCCTCCTACAGAGTTCTTAGTGCCTCATCTAGACATCACAGTGCGTTGTGTTTGTGTCACAGTGCATCTGCAGATGCACCCCATTTAGATGTTATAGTGTCCTGTCCTCCTGTCACAGCCCCCAGCCTCCTGCCTGCATTCCCAGTGCCTCTGTTCATGTCACAACATACCTGTTCAGAGCTCACAGCAGCATATAGATAGCAGTGTATGGGTGTATCTCATAGTGCCTTGTATAGGACTCACAGTGAGATGTACTGAGGTCATAGCAAACTTCATAGAGCCCATAGTGCCCTAGACAGAGCTCCTTAAGACCCATAAAACACAGTGTCCTTTAGAGACTTCAAGTCACCCCACCCACACTCATAGTACACTGTAGTAAGAGCATAGTGCAGCTTCCCTGAGCTCATAGTGCTGTGTACAGAGTTCACAGTCCATCTCACAGTTCCTCCTTTTCACTACACCCACATAGTGCTCACAGTAACCTACTTAGACTTGTCATTCCTGCTACACATTTCACAGTGCTTTCAGCATGTGTGTGTGTGTGTATGTGTGTGTGTGTGTGTGTGTGTGTGTGTGTGTGTGTGTGTGTGTGTGTGTAGGGCCGTATACATAGCATATAACCCATAATGCAGCTCCACTGACGCATAATGCCATGTATCAAGTTCATTCTGCACACACACGCAGTTCCTAGTCATGTACACAGCACACAGAGATCATGTACCCTGTACAGAACTCTCAGCACACTTCCACTGAGCTCATTGACCCCTGTGCTGAGTTCACATGATCCCTGCATTGCTGTGTGATGGTCTATATGTCAAATGTGTTGCTCTGATTGGTTAATAAATAAAACACTGATTGGCCAGTAACCAGGCAGGAAGTATAGGCGGGACTAACAGAGAGGAGAATTGAGAGAACAGGAAGACAGAGGGAGAGACGCTGCCAGCTGCCGCCATGACAAGAGAGATGTAAGGTACTGGTAAGCTACGAGCCATGTGGCAAAGTATAGACTAATAGAAATGGGTTAATTTAAGATAGAAGAACAGTTAGCAAGAAGCCTGAACCATTAGGCCAAACAGTTTAAATAACATAAGCACCTGTGTGTTTATTTTATAAGTGGGCTGTCAGACTGACGGGGCTTGGCGGGACCTGGAGAGAAAACTCTCTTGCTATACTGCATGGAGCTTGTAATGTACTTGTATAGGGTTTGTAATGCCATGTGCAGCTCATAGCACCCTGTGTAGAAACCACAGCCCTGTGTTGCATCAGAGCGCACCTGTGTAGAGCTCCTGACACTATATATAGTTCTAGTGGACATCTTTATAACTCATAGTGATTCTGAATAGAGCTCAGAGTGGCTGGTTGGAGCTAATAGTGCTCTGTATTGAGCATATAATGAAATTCCAGAGCTCACAGAAGCCTGTGAAGAACTCACAGTGCATATGTGTATGTGCATGCATGGGTGTGTATATGGATGGATGGATGTGAAGTACAAAGGTTGTAATGCATCAGAATAGAGCTCCTATTGCTGTGTGTAGGACTCAGTGCCCTGGCTACAACTCTTTGTGTGCTTGTATATAGCACAGAACATGTACCCATACTCATAGTGCACTTTAGAGGTCACAATGCCCGATATAGGACTTGGTACCTTGTATAGTTGCAACAGGCTGTCTAGATCTCATGTTGCTCAGTATTGTGTGAACATTGCCTTTTACAGACTCATCATGTATGGAGCTCATCATGCTCCTGAACAGAGATCATTACTCACTTGCTGAGAGCTTGAGTTAGTTTTGCATATGGTGAGGGTCCAATTTCATTTTTGCATGTGACTAATAGGTTCCTTGTATTAACAAGAATTTATAAGATCTCAAGCAATAGAAACTGATGGAGGTGAGCTTGTGGAAAAGGGGAAATGAATGCAGTTCAAAGCGCTAAGGCAAGGCAGGATGCTTAAACCTCTGGATGTAGAGGATGTAAGAAGGCTTGGGGAAGCTAAAAATAGGAGCTCACAGACGGCTTCTGTGGGGTGTATTCTGAGAAAGGCAGCTCTGCTGGAGAGCAGATGAAGTCCCGGGTGAATGTGTGTTATTGACATGGAAGGACCCCAGTGTCTCAGACCCACAGAATGGCAAAGCCTCCCCCAGTCAGGCTCAGAGGATTGGCGAGGCCTTGGTCAAGTAAGAATGTGGACAGTGTGTGCGGAAAGTAGCAACCAGAGCTTCCTCCTCATGGATGACTGCAGCCCAAAATTGCTCCTTTACAGTCTCCAGAGATTATTAATATCATGATGCAGAGATTAGGCAGCCCACCTCCACACTCAGCTGTATGCACCGAAGCCTGAGTTCCCCGGCTGTTGGCACATTTCCATCATAGTGCGTGACCCACCTGACACCAGCGTTTCTATATGTGTGTCTGTTACTTCCTCACTCCCGTTGTCCCATCAGGTCAACCCCAAAGCCATGCGCAGGTCGTGGCACAGCTCCAGAAATCCTCAGTGTATGCTCCTGCACCGGATGGACTAGCGGCCTGTAGGCGGAATGTGTGTGAGCGGCCAGGCAGTTTGTTACTTAACGGTCTCAGCAAACAGGACCTCGTGGACTGCAGGGTTAGGAGAGTGGAGGGGGCATGGCTTCTCAAAGGAAAACCTAAAACCAAAGGCAAAGGCAGGTCGAACAGCACACACCCACTGCTCTTCGCCACCACGGTTTCCCCTTCTCTGTTTTTCTCCTCCCTTCTCTGTTCTGCACTGCAAACCTTTTCAGAAGTTGATGCTGCCTCATGATTTGCAGGCACAAAGAAGAGAGGATGTACATTTTCCTGGAATTATTTTTCCAAAACCCTTAGGGGCATTGTATGGGAGAAAACACTCCCATATGTTAACAAAGTGAACTGTGTGCTCACACAAACTCTGTGTGCTCTTTATTTACTTTCCAACTTGGCACAAGCTGGGGTCATCTGGGAAGAGGGACCCTCAACTGATTAAATGCATTTGTCAGATTGGCCTGTAGGCAAGTCTGTGTGGGTATTTTCTTGATTAATGATTGATGTTCGAGGACTCAGGCCACTGTGGGCAGTGCCATCCCTAGACACCAAGATGGTCCTGGGTTGTATAAGCAAGCAGGCTGAGTGAGCCACGGAGAGCGAGCCAGTGAGCAACACTCCTCCACTGCTTCTGTGTGAGGTCCAGTCTCCAGGTTCCTGCCCTCCCTCTCCTTCATGATGGACTACAAGCTGTAAGATGAAATACTCCTTTCCTCCCCAAGGTGCTTTTGGTACTGGTGTTTGTCCCATCAATAGAAAGCAAAGCTAAAGCACTCCTTTAGAGGGAGTCTGGTAGATCCGGTCTCTGAGCACCGCTTGGGTGTCCTGCTCTAGACTTCGGGACAAAGGCCTGGTTTGACTCTGGAGGCAGAGAGAACTATCTTTCCAATGGTAGCAGCTGACCTTCCAGCTTCTAAAAGATGTCAACAGCCTGCAACCGATCCAGTCCTTGCAGAGCTGCGTTCAGAGGCTTCTATAAACCAGAGGAGAGTCTGGAAGGCATGGCCTGCCAACTGTCAGCCTGACTGTGGCTAGGCACCTGGTGTGCTAGTTCAGGAGTTGTCCCCCTGACTAGAAGGGGGTGAAGGTGGAAGAGGTGGGCTGGGCAGGAGCCTGAAATCCCAGGGAACAGCCGAGCGCCCCCCCATCTGCAGAGCTTGTGGCTTTCAGACTCAGTGCCTTCAGGTTTTCTGTTGCAGCGTCCGCTCGTCAGCTTCTCTCCGGCAGGCAGCAGAACTTCTACCCTCTTATACGTGCTGCCGTGCTCACCGGGGAATGGTCCCCACCAGAGCAGCTCCCTCAGCCGAAGCAGACAAGCAGGGAATGTGATTGGTTCTAACCATCAGCACCCAGTGACGCCCTGTGAATCGAGCTCTCTGGAGTCTCTTAGGGTCCAAGGCAGCTTTCAAATTCCGTGATCTCCGGACTTACCTTGCTGTATAGAGATGCAGTCTGGGAGATTGCAGTCTGCATACCAGTGAAAGCAGCTGGGCCCAGGACAAGTGAGGACCAAAGTCCTGGAAATGATGGTGCTATTCTCCAGAAAGTGGACCAGGAAGCCACACTGAAGCCCCCAGCTCAGCACCAGCCCTCTTCTGTAAGTGGCTCATCACCTCTGTGCTGCAGGACACTTGTCCCTATAAAGTTAAGAGAGTTAGGCTAAATAAATGTATTGGCAACCAAACATTTACCAAGCTTTGATTCTGGGCCAGGCCCTGGGCTAATGGGACATAACATTAAATAAGGCTTGCCGTGTGCCCTTGTGACATGCCTTCAGGGTCTATCTAAACCTGTAAAGCTTAATGCCCGATGTGCAGAAGCCCTTGGTCCCAAGCATTGTCAGACCACACTGAGAGGCAGGTTCTCCTTCCCACTGGCTGGAGACCAGTGGCTTGTCCAAGGACACACGGCTGTGAAGTAGGTCTAGACTGATTCCAGCCTTTTGAGTCTCGGGCCTGCCCGTTCTACTCTGTAGCTTGTGGTCACGTGTTCTATACCCCCTCCTAGACTTTTCTACCCACGAAATCACAGATATCATTTGCTGCCCACTTTGTGTCCTGTCACAGGCATTGTGCCAAGCAGGCCTTAAAGCAACATCAGTAGGTGCCACTGTGTTGGTAGTTTACAGAGGAAGGAAAAGGTCATCAAAGAGGTGGACTAGAGTCACAGCTCTGATCTGAGGCCTGCATGAGGTTGCTGTCAAACTGCCCTCTGGACAAGAAGATGGGCAGGCTCTCTTCTGTCACAGAGGGAAGGCTCTCTTTGGTAGGATCCTTCCTGATCTTGCACTCAAAGAAGAGGGCCAGTTCAGAAGAGTTCAGGCTTCTGGCTATGAAGAGACCTTGGTCAGGCCTGTCCCTAGGTTAAAGGCCTAGAAAGTAGGGCCTTTATGGGAATGATCATGGGCGTTCAAGGTCCAAAAATCATTCCAGACCCCTTGTCATTCCATAAGCCCAGAGACCCCTCCTAACAGCCAGCTGAAAGCAGGCATGCCCCTGTTTCTGAGAATGATAAAGTGAGGTAGCTGAGAAGGGGTTATAGCTCCCTTGCTTCTGAACCTGCAGCCTAGGCTCCTTGACCTTCAGGATCCAAAAGGCCTCTCTTCCTCCCCAAGCTTGGGGTTCTTTCTCCATCCTCTCTCAGACCTCTGAGAATGTATTCAACTTCAGTGCAGCACCCTCAATGCAGGACTTCTGCTCAGCTCCACGCTGTCATACACACCCCATGTGGCTCATATCTGCCCTGTGTTTTCAGACAGTTTCAGCAGCAGCACCCACTGAAGCAGCTGAAGACTCTCTGTTGCACAATGAGGAGCCTTGGGCTTGGAGTAGTGCATTAACTTAGCTGTGGATGCACCGGTAAGGCGATTAGATGATTCTGGGTCCCAAGGCAGAGCCCGTCTATGATGCCACACTGTCTCCTCCCACTTCCCCAACTCTGGATCTTTCTAGATTCACAGGGCTTAGAGTCAGGCTGTCTATGTGTTGGCAGTGAGGAGCCCCCCACCCATGCCCCTGGGTGTGTGTGGTGGCAATGATGGGTCTTAGCTGTTTACTGAAAGTTGAACCTGGGTGTTCATCAGCTCCCAAGCAGCTGTGGTAAGTCTGCACCTTTTTTAGGCACAGGAAATGTGTGGGACACAGGGAGCCTCTGAAGGAACCTTTTAAGGTAGCCAGTGGCTGGCAAGCAGCTACGGTGGAGTAAACAGACCTGCCTGGAGACGAATCTGCTGGGCCTTTGATGGCTGTGAAGTCAGTCTCACTGTGACAGATGCCAAGGGAGATCACAGCTGCCACAGCGATGGGAATGAGGCCTGTGTCTGTGAGTCACCAGGCAAGGGACTCAGCCATACCTTGAAACCAAGCTGGCCCCACAGTCAGCTTCCACAAATGCAAGACTGGTTCTCACACACGGGAGGCTGCAGACCAGGATTGCTGTCAGCCTGGGACTAAGGCAGCACATTCAGTTACTCTTTACCTGTTCGGCCTGCTGTGCTGAGGGCAGGGCCCCCACCTCACTGTGAGAATCAAACTCTGCCAGGGCCTCAGGGACTGCAGCTCCATCCTCAGCCTCCAAGCCACAGGAGAACGGATTTGAGAGCTTCATAAAAAATAAATGAGAAAGCCCAAGCAGCTGGGGAGCAGTGGGTGCCGTTACCGTTCTGTCCCCAGAGACCCAGGGAGCCCAAATTGAGCCTGTTTTCTTAGACCATGAAAGAAAACTCAGGTGGCTTTTTAAAAGCCACCTCAAGAAACGTATTTTGAGGAGGCATTTCCAGCAGGAGAGAGGGGTGAAGACACAGTTTCCTGAGGCTGGCTGTGGCTACAGCATGTTGGGGCTTTTCTCCTCTCCTTACAGAGAACCAGGAATCACTCACCTCAGGTGAGGCTTGCTCTGAACTTAGAGAAAACCTTCTCTGAGCAGGAAATGTTGGGGTGTTCTCACCATTCCATTGCTTCTGAGTTGAAGACTAGCCATGCCAGGTGAGGGCAGGGCAGACTAGCCAGACGGCACAGAAGCAGAAGCCCTGGCTCTTGTCACGGGTGGTGTAGGAGGGGCCTGGGAAGCCACTGATATCATTCACAGAGGGCTAGTTTGGATGGGAGGGTCAGTTCCAGGGATGTGGGGTCATGCTTTTCAGGATATAGTCAGGCCTGGAGCATGGAGTTTTGAGAATAAGGTTCAGAACTTGGAGCACCAGCTAGGTACTGCCCGGGCTTTTGATGGACACAAACCTGACTTCACCTGTCTTGGAGCAGCTGCTGGACCCCAGATTGCATACTATCAGGATGATGGGCGTCTCCACTGGAGTTGGTGTGAGGGCAGATGAAATGAGATTGGATTATTGGTCTGGGGCTGCCGCAGACAGGTTTCGGAGCCTCTCAGCCTATCAGAATCATCCTTGCCTTTAGCATGTCTCTATGGACCTACCAAAGGCCCCTTCCAGGTACCGTGGCCTGCTCATCCCACCCCGTCAGGCTCTTGCAGGAGAGGGATGTCTTTTTCTTGGTTGCTTCTGCACACCTCTCCGGACCCTCTGTTCCGCCCCCACCCCATTTCTTAAGCCCCTGATTTTTTGCTTTCTTCAGCAAGGAAAGCATCAGCAAGCAAGGTGTTTACTAAAGATCTGAACCTCTTTGGGGATGGTTCAAGCCATTCACAGCACAGAGCAGATGACAATCTAAAACTGAGCACTAGACACTGTCCCCAGCCACCTTTTCAATCTGTTTTCATCACAAATCACCCCCAGATTCCATGGTCACAGCTCTGGGTATTAGCCATTTGCAGTCTGCTGGGTAGATTCTGGTTTCAGTTGAGGGTTCCTCCAGGTCTTCAGTGAACCATGGGCCATGTGCTGCTCTTGCTGGGACTCATCTGTGAGACTCTGAGACAATACAATAAAAACTGTATATCCACTGACCTCAGAACAGACGGCTCACTGCCTGCAGTGGTGAGCAGGACTGTCTCTATGGTATGGTTAAAATCTAAAACCTAAAAACTAAAGGAAGATGCTGAGTTAAAAGGAAATCTCCCCAGCATGAAAAGCAGCATGTCTGCATCTCAGTCCACTTTCTCAGTAGATCCCCAATGATGTCCTGTAATCTCAAAGTAGTTCTGTGATTAGAGCACAGGGCAGTGGAGTGGTGAGGCTTTTTGCCTTGACAGTCAGACTTCCTGGCCATCGCAGGCTGCTGGCGGAGTTCCTTGGTGTGAGTTTGTTCCAGCTCCCTGGGTCTGAGGCTCCTTATCTAGAAGACTGTGAGAACGACAGCATGTTCCTCAGAGCCTGCCATTCTCAGACCCGGATGAGTTAAGGTATCATAATTCTTGTTCCTGGTGCAAGATTCTCTTCCCAACGAGTCCTCACATGACTATTGCTTTGTTGCTGGTGATGTGGTTTTAGAATTGAAGTGCCACTCTTCTGCTTTCTGATCATTACTTTTACATCTGAAGGCCTGGGAGCCTTCCCTGTGGCTCTGATTTAGTACCTGCACAGCTGCCCTGGCAGAGGTTTATCTCCTGCACTGTTTTCAGCTCAGCTGGGGTGTTCAGAGTGTTGGCAACTGGTCACTGCCTGGCTGAGGAAGGCAGGCAGGCGTCTCTCCCACCCAACTCTCCCCGAGGGATGCTGTGCAGAATCGGTCATCTCTCACCCACCCTAGTTGATTTCTATTCCGTGGGCTGATGGTTGCCCGTCAGAGCTGTACCTGGGTTCTCTGCCACGCACTCAGCCTCTCCTCCAGGCCCCCGCCCACTGAGGATCAGCTGCAGAATGAAGGATTCGTTCACCTCTTGATGTGCTAGGCTACTGGCAGGTGACAGACCTGTAGTGAGACAACCTTCCCAGCCCAGATCCAGCGGCAGTCTTCAAGCCAACAGCAAGAGTGCCTCCACGACAATCAACCCCTTGATGTTTCCACCTCTGAGAACCAGCCAGGAACGGGAGCACATGTGAGCCAGGCCCGAGGCCACAGGCTTCTAAGGGGGCACCGCCACTGCTTCCTGCCACTGCCTGGAATCAGCTGGAGGCCATAGAGCAGCTGTGCTAGTGACTGGCTGAGTCTCAGCAGCTCTTTGGAAACCTCTTCGATGTTGATGGCAGCACCCATTACCTAAGCTCAGATGGGCAGAAATGAGAGCCTTGAAACTGGCTGTGTGGTGGCTTTTCCGGGGTTACAGTCAGAAGCCCCAACAGAAGACAACCGTCAAGGGTGTTGGGACACATGGGCATGCCTTCCTACCAGAAGCGTCCTCAAGACTCTTTATAAGGGTTGCTCTAGCTTGCACAGCCTTGATGTACAACCAGCCGAGCACTCCTTCTCACAGTGAGCTCAACCAGAGATGAACCTATGGGTCTGCAGACTATCATATCCCTACTTTACTTTCGAAGACAAAAGACGGCACACGCCATTTCTTACCAGTCTAGTTCTATAATCAATCTAGTATAATATGGTCACAACAGTAGTTACTCATGCATAGTGAAGACCCTTGAATATGTTATTTCTCTCTCTCTCTCTCTCTCTCTCTCTCTCTCTCTCTGTGTGTGTGTGTGTGTGTGTGTGTGTGTGTGTGTGTGTGTGTGTGTGTGTGTGCATATGGAGGGTGGGGGCCAGAGGTCAACCTTGGGTGTTGTTCCTTAGGAGCTGTCCACCATTTATTTTTTAGACAGGGTCTCTCCCTGGCCTGTAGCTCACCAAATAGGTTAGGCTGGCTGGCGGTGAGCCCAGGGATATGTTCATCTTGCCTCTCAATGCTGGACTTACACACTTGTGCCACCATGCTTGGCTTTTTATGTGGGTTCTGGAGATTGTAGTCAGGTCCTCATGCCTGCAAAGCAAACACTTTACCAGGTGAACTGCCTCCTTAGCCCTGAATGAAGGATTTCTTAACCATAAAAACTCTAGATGCCAAGTCCTCCCTGATTCGGTGAGCACTGCTGTGGCATTTCTGTGGCTCCAGCCTGTCCTGCCGTACTTCTTCCCAGTAACAGTGCGGTGTCAGGGAAAGTCTGTCTTCCACTCATTCAAAAGCACAGTCTGTCCAGCCCAGCTGTAAGTCTGAGTCTCCCCAATCCAGGAGATGGTATGTGCGTGTGATGACCCTGTTTAGATCCAGTGTCAGGAAAGTCAACACGGCCAAGGAATGTGGCATTCTGGGTGTTCAGGTGTTCCGCTTCCGTGGCTGTCACGTAACCACTGCTGCTGAGCAGTTTGTCAGGTTAATTTGGTGAGATGCATTTAACATTCTGTCTCTTTGGATATAATTGCGTTGTGATGACGAGTCACAAGCCTCTTAAGATAGCATGCTGCCTTTGGGTCAGTGGCCATCAAATTCTCTCTATTCTGTCACTGCTTTCCCATCAATAGGGGGCTAAGTGCATTATCTCTTATTGCATTACTTGCCACAGGGGAAGAGGGGCTACACTTGTCTAGAGTATTGTTCATGATCTGTTTAAAAGTGATACAAGGAACGGAGCTGGCAAGCTCACGCCCTCCTCCCTCCTCCCTCCCAGCACCTGTCCAGCTCCTGGAATGCTCTCACCTGCCCTTGCTCTGACACATGGACTGCTCTGAGCTGTGAGCTGTCTTCTGACTCACTGGCCTTTCTAGATGGCGAGGGTGCCTTTTCCTTCAAGGATGACAATGGTTATCAGAAACTCCTCTGTGTGTGACCTTTATGCAGCGACACCAACCAGTGGTGTCTGTGGATCATTGTCTCATGGCAGCAAAGGAAATTTCCAGGCAAGATCATCATCTACCTGGGGTGCATGCACCTGAACAAGTTACTAACTTCTTTTATCTAATGTCTTGTATTAACATCTTTCTTATTTAGAAAACCATGCTTCTTCCCTGTCATGGCAGAGGAGAGGGCCACGTGGTCTACAGTCCTAACTCACAGGCTATGGTTAGTGTAAAGGTTTGTAACTCTGTTGGCTCACATTTTCTATGCAGAGATTCAGACAAAGCTTTCTATAGCCCCGAGACATCCCCGTGGTTCTGGCAAATACCCATGCCGAGGACAGTCACCTTGAGTTTCCATTCTCCTCTGACTGCTCAGCCCCCAGCTTCTGTCCCTGCTGCACACTGATGGGGTGGGACACAGCTCAGCTGAGGGACCACACAGTCACAGGATGACTGGAAGATCTGCCTCATGTTCCAGTGTCCTAATTCATCAAGCTTTCTGAATGTCACAGATGTGTACATGACACATGCAGAGTGAACAATCACTCCACACTCTGCCTCAGAGAAGTTAGTGGTGTTCTGAAAAGAAAAAAAAAATCACCCATAGCCCTCTGTGAATCCAGGAGAGAGGGAAGTGGGAGGGGCAGGCTTGCATTTTTATGTTTCAATGTTCTTATTTTTAAATCTAAAATCCAAGGTAGAATGTTCTAGTGTATCCTCATCCACCCTGACTTTGGGCATCATCAGTTTTGGCCTGACCTTTCACCTCTGCTTACCCTCCACCACTGCACCCACCCGAGGCAGATCCAAGACTAAAATCCATTTCATCCACAACTCTTCTATGTCTATTTGGAAATCAGTGTTTGAAAGCCCACCCACCACCATCAGTTTCTGGAGACACAGGAAGCTGATGGCTGTGGCTTGGGTGTGGCTTTCTCTCCAAGGGTTGGTGAGCATGATCCTGTCTTGTGGAGTCAAACTGGGAAGAGCACCAAGGGATGGGACCTATTGGAAAGGGGTTGTGTAGTGGGGTCACGACTGCCTTCGGAATTTTGGTTTTTGGAGTGACTCCTAACAGAAGCAGGATGTTCCATGTTCCAAGGCAGGACTACCTTAAGAGCTTGGTCCCTTGTTTTAAAACATTTTTTATGTTCTCTCTCTCTCTCTCTCTCTCTCTCTCTCTCTCTCTCTCTCTCTCTCTCTCTCTCTCTCTCTTTCGTGTGTGTGTGTGTGTGTGTGTGTGTGTGTGTGTGTGTGTGTGTACACACACACATGTCTCTCTGGGCCATGCATGGCACATGTATGGAGGCCAGAGGCCAGCCTATGAGAATCAGCTTTCTCCTTCCACTATGTGGGTTCTGGGTCTTGAACCTGGGCCATCAGTTTCGGCAGCAGGCTTCCTCATCTCCTGAGCTGTCTCTCGGGCTCATTTTCTTTTCTTTTACTCTGCTAAGAGGCGACACATCTCGGGGTTCTTGCTAGGACGAGGTCATCCTCCAGTCACCAGAATTCTGTACCAAATAGACCTCCTTGCTTTATAAAGCAACTGGGGAAGGTATTTAGCTATACAACACAAAAATGGACCAGCACAACCCATTGTGCCAGTAATGGTTACACAACAGTATTTCATAATTTCTTCATGTGTTAGCTAGAAGAGTCCCATGAAGAATAACTTGATTAAGCACTGTTTGGTGGCTGAGTAAGTGCATCCATGGTTGAGAGCTGGCCTAGCAGTGCGAGGCCCTCCGATCTACCTACAGGATGTCACAAGCTAAAACAAAACTTGTCTAGTTACCTGAGACAGTGTATTAGCTAGCATGCTTGAATTCTTGATTCTGCTCTGTATTTATGCTATTAGAATAAGAAATTGGTTGCCTACCATTCTCCAATGGCGTTAAAGGGGCATATATTATTGAATACAATTGTGATTTCATGGATGGTTAACATATTCAATGTGTTAAATTCATTGACATTACTCATACCCCCACCCCCCATTTTCTTGAGGTAAGGCCTTTCTACATCGCCCAGGCTAGCCTGGAACTCTAGATTTTCATGCTTTGATGCCCGAGTGCTGGACATTGCGGGCCATCAGTCCTGGCTTGGAATCGTTATCTTCCCTGCTTCTCTAGCTTCCCCATGTGCTTCGCCAGGGAGTGTGCCTTCTTCTTCTGGCAGGCTTCTGAGTGCTCGATCTGCTCCGGTTTGAAAGCTTGATGCGGTGTTAACAAATGCCACAGCACATCTTGTATGCTTCCCATCCCGGACCAGTAGCCATCAACTACTTTAAATATCTGTAAATATTTTTTTGCATAGAAGATTTATTTCTTTAAATGTCTTTTAAAATGAGATTCAAAAATTATCAGCTGGTGGAAGGACAGCTCATTGCTGAAGAGTTGCTCATCCTTCCTTCCTTCCTTCCTTCCTTCCTTCCTTCCTTCCTTCCTTCCTTCCTTCCTTCCTTCCTTTTTCTTTGTTTGTGTGTGTGTGGTATGGGAGAGAGTATGCATGCATGTGTGTTTGCATGTGTGCATGTGGAGGCCAGGCTCAATGTTGGATGTCTTCCTTTTTCTCCTTTGGGACATGGTCTCTCAATGAACTCCTTGCCCACCAGCTGGCTAGCAAGTCTACTAGCAAGCTCTGGACGTGCTCCTTGTCTCCACCCCACTGGGGCTAGGGCTGTAGACATTTGCAACCATGCCTGGCTGTTATGTGAGGGCTAGGGACCCACGCTCAGGTCCTCATGCTGGCGTGGCCGGCACCTCACCTGCTGAACCATCTCCCCAGCCCGTGCTGAGCATGTCCAGTCTTTTTCAGGGGGAGGAATTAATGACAATACTAAAGATTAAACATAACCCGAGTTCACACTAATATTTTGAATTTAGTTTTGCAGGCCTTTTATTTCTCATTGATTTTATAATCATCTTCCTTTTTTAACCTACAATCTTGTTTCTGAACAAGAGTAACAGTTATTTCCCCATTTTTATATTCCATGTTTCAGATGGTAGATCAGTTCCTCAGTGACAGTATGATTTCTGAAAACAGCTTAAGAGTTTGTAAAGTTGTATTTTGTTCTTAAGATCTTCCTCATGGAGGATACAGTCAGATAACCATTTCACATTTCAATTAGATTAATTCTTGAGCAATTAGACTTCCAGCTCCCACAGTAAAGCTCATTTGTCCAGCTTTAACGTCAGTTCTTAGGAACTGCTCCTTTCCATGTTAACATTTTATAATTATATAAGTCACTAGTACTGGTATAATGACAAATCTATACAGTACATTATTACATTCAGAGACAGTCCAGCTTCTAGCCCTTTCCACTTGGTCCCTCTCTTGCTGTGGTAATCCAGAAAAGCATTTATCTTTCTGTTTCTTAAGGTAGATGCCAAGGCACACATGACTATATGCAAGCACACATGTACTGTTTATGCTTTGTTTCTCAACCCTGTAGGTGACAGCATATTATATATACATATCTAGGTGGGTATTGAGGATCAAATCCTGGGCCTCACACTTGCTAAGCACAGGCTACTGCTGAGCTGCATAATTTTTCTGCTGTTTTTCTCGTAAGATCCTAGAAATTGGTCTATAATTGTAAATAGAGGTCATCCTCACTACATAGCTCAGGTTGGCCTCACACATGTTAGTCCTCCGGCCTCAGCTTTCCTTGCGCTGGAATTACAGGCTTGCTTGGCTTTAGTGTGGCATTTCAATCCATGTACATAATGTGTAATGATCATGACATGGATCATATCTACCATCAGACCATGTTTATAGTGTACAATGACACACCCACTACCTCAAATTCTCATTTCTTTGTGCTGAGAGCTTTACGAATCCTCTTTACTAGTTATTAAAGCATTCTATACTGTCATACCTTACTGTGCTGTAGAATGCTAGAGTCTAGTCCTTTACGAATCTTCTTTACTGGTTATTAAAGCATTCTATACCGTCATACCTTACTGTGCTGTAGAATGCTAGAGTCTAGTCCTTTACGAATCCTCTTTACCAGTTATTTGAAGCATTCTATACCGTCATACCTTACTGTGCTGTAGAATGCTAGAGTCTAGTCCTTCTGCTCAAGAACACCTGCTAACCATCCTCTTTATTCTCCATCCCCTACCACTTCCATGTTCTGGTGGCCACTACTTTACCTGCTGCATCTATATGGTTAGTATTTTGTTTGTTTTTTGCTTTTCAAGACAGGGTTTCTCCGTGTAGCTTTGGATGCACTGGAACTTGCTCTGTCAACCAGACTGGCTTTGAACTTAGAGATCCACCTATCTCTGCCTTTTGAGTGCTGGGATTAAAGGCATGTACCACCACACCCAGGTTATGGTTACTCTGTTTATCTTTTACATATAAGTGAGAACATGCAGCATTAATCTTTCTGTGCTGGGTTATTTCACTTAGCATAGTTCCATCTATAAACAACAGGGTTTCAATCTTTTTAATAGCTGAATGATATTCAACTGTACACATAAGTCACATTTTCTTTATTCATTTGTCTATTAATGGACAGCTAGGTGGGATCCATATCTTGGCTATTGTGAAGAGTATTGCAATAAATGTGGGATATAGGTATGTTTTCAGCATACCAAGATTTCCTTTTCTTTGAATAGATGCTCAGTAGTGGCTGGCGGGTCACATGGTCTGCTGTTCTCACTATAGTGGCTCTGCTCAATACCCCCTCCATCAGAGCTTTCTTTCTCCACATCCTCATAGCACTGGATCCCCCGTCCCCCCTCCAAAAGTTACTTCCGGACAGAGCTGCTGTGCTTTGCTTTGTTTTGTTCTAAGAGGTCAATCTGGATGCTTTGGTGGGGGGAGGGGATGGCTACAACAGGGCACAAGCTGAGCCTTGCTGACCTCAGGTGATTGGTTGTACATAGGGTGCATGACATGGGTGCTGGGAGCCAAACTTGGGTCCTTTGTAAGCAGCAAGTGCTCTCAACCACTGAGTCACCTCTATCTATTTTTCTTTTTAATTCTGTTTGGAATGTTTTCTTCTGATTCTGTTTGGAATGTCCCACAGTCTGAGGTCCCATCACTGCTGCCTCAGGAGCCACGCCCTCCTCTGGGTCTAGAAACGCAGTGTTTGGAGAAGAGCACATTTTAGGAAACCCACAGACTTAGCTGTAATCAGTTAGTCTTGTCCTGGGGATGAGGTGCTCCTGACATCACAAACAGCTGTAAGTAGTGTTGCCTGGCCATGCCTGGGATAGCTCAGCTACAGTGAAACCAACCACTTCTTCCTTATGGTGGGACATGACCTTCCTCCCTTCCAGCTGAGAGTGCTCCCTATAACCTGTTGCTCCATGTCAATGGAGGTCTGGAGGAAAGACAAAGGGTATCCACTGGAGAGAGGATGGAGGAGACCTCCCCACACACACCTCAGGCCACAATGGCTGGGCCACCTCTGAGTGGGAGAGCCACCTGGGTAACTGCAAACTCTTAGAACAGAACAAAATAAGAGAGACAGTTGGGGAGAATGGCATTGGGGTAGACACACTGATATTCTTTATAATTTTTGTTTTATTACTTTTGTTCAGGTGTTTTGCCTACATATATGTCTGTGCACCATGTGAATTCCTGGTACTCACAGAGGCCAGGTGTTGGAACTGGACTTGTAGATGGTTGTGAGGTGTCATGTGGGAGCTGATAATTAGATCTGGGTTATTTGGGAGAGCAGCCAGTGCTCTTAACTGCTGAGCCATCTCTCCACCTCCCACATTGATTCCTATGATCTTTAAGTTGGTCAATCTTTTTAGTAGGCTTGGGGAGCTCCCATAGCATAACCTTTCTTCATAGGAAGGCAGAAGAGGGTGAGGGTCGTTTTCAATGCCTGTTCCTGAGACTCGGCAGAGGGTAGCAGTTAAACACTTTGATACTTTAAAAAGTTTAAAACAATTATTTTTAGGTGTATGTTTAAGCATCTGCCATGTGTTGTGGGTGCCTATGAAGGCCAGAAGAGGTGATAGATGCCCCTGGAACTGATGTTAACAGGCAGTTGTGAGCTGCTTGGACATGGGTGCTGGGAGCCAAACTTGGGTCCTTTGTAAGCAGCAAGTGCTCTCAACCACTGAGTCACCTCTATCTATTTTTCTTTTTAAATTGGACCTGCAGGCTAGAAAGATGGCTCAGCAGTTAACAGCACTGGCTACTCTTCCAGAGGATCTGAGTTCAATTCCCAGCACCCACATCGCAGCTCATAGCCATCTGTGATTCTAGTCTCAGAGGATCAGATGTCCTCTTCTGGTCTCTGTAGGCACCAGGCATGCACGCGATGCACAGACATCCATGTAGGCAAAACACCTATACACATAAAAGAAAAATAAATCTCAAAAAAATAAATCAAGCTGGGTCTAAACCTTAGAAACTACCTTTGTGTTTTCTTTGTTTCTCAAGTCTTTAATTGTGAAGCTTGAACAAGAATATATATATATATATATATATATATATATATATATATATATATATATATATAGAACAATTGCAAAAGTGCCTGGTAGAGGGTAGACATTTAGCTGTTAATTCTTAATGTCCTCATATATCAGAATCAAGGAGACTTAAAAAGAAAATTCTGACAGATTTCACCAATATCCAGAACAGCCAGAACCCCCATGATTGCATGCAGCCAAGGTTTAGAAACTCTAAAAGAAAGTCATTATGTCTATGAAGCAAACTACTCACAGGTATAGGAAAGTCAGGTGGCATTCAGTCCATGTCCTGTTAACTGCTGTTGGTTTTCTTTGGTCTACTGTGGTTATTTAGAAAAGGTGTAGCCACCTCTGTCTTGTAGGTCTGGTTGGATTAATCCTGGTTCTACGAAATTGTGTTTCTCATGATTGGAGGAACAGAATTGGAAAGATTCCATTATTAAAGGCCTTTCTCTGAAGTATGCCTGAAGCATGAATCTAATTAATCTTTATAATAAAAACCCAGAGTCAGATATTGGGGTAAAAGCTGAATGATCAGAGAAGCAAAGGAGCAGCCACAGACACCTCTTACCTCTCTGACTCCTCAGGCCAAAAAGGGCTGAGCTCCTGTCTCCACCCCACCTTATCACTTCCTTTCTCTGCCCAGCCATATCATTTTCTGTCTCCTGTCTGTACAGACTTCCAGACCTCTATGGTTAACTAGTGGCTCTGATCATCAGGCAAGCTTTATTTGTTAGAACACAAACAAAACATCTCAACATTTCCCCTTTTTGTCTAAAATAAAAAGAGAAGGTTATAACTAACATAGAAAAACTATATACAATAAGTACAATAACTATATACAAGTATATATATATATATATATATATATATATATATATATATATATAGGCAATAATTACATTAACAATGTCTAGTCTATTAACATTCGACAAATTCAGAGAAAATACTCTATTACCTATCCTATCTTGGTGAGTCCAAAGTGTTGTACCTAATTCATTTTCTATCCTAACTTTATTACCAACCCAAAACTATCTTTTAATGTCTCTCAACCCTATACACTTTACACCTCTTTAGTGAGTTTCTTTTCTGAATTTGTTAACAAGGAAAACTATAACTATAACTATTTAGTCTTCAACTCCATCAGATACCTGAGAAGGAAATAATATTACCTGAGTAAGCAGAAAGTACAAGCAAGAGACTTCCAAAAAATGTGAAAACTGACAGAAACAGCTGGCTGCCTGGACAGTCACCCAAGGTTCCTCTGCAACATTGGGGCATCCATCTTCAGCCTACAGACCTAGCATATCTGACAGACTTTTCTGTGAAGCCGGGTATTCTGAAGGGCTGTCCTACCTTGTCTTGGCAAAGTTTGGCAGTCACCTTCTTTTGTATCTTGCTTGTCCAATTTGAACACCATACTGTCAGCAGTCAAGGCAAGGGCACTTTCTTGCCCAGTGGCTAACTTTTGCCACAAGGAAAGTAAATTCCATATGGAGTTTCTTCGATGCTTGTCATCTTCTTTGAAGTAGATTGGTGCTGCCAGGAACAAACATATCTCATTGTCATAAAAAAAACTATGTTATTAAAACATCTTAAATGCCATATTCTGCAGATCTCTGAAGTGTTTAAAGACCACTTGTCTACCTAAAATATATCTCTTTGGCCTTGAAAACATACCTAATACCACTACAAGTTTGATTGTAATAGATGACTAACTACTAACCTGCATTTCTTTATTATCCTAAATAGTTTGTAATAATAACTTTCAAGAACTAGGAATTTGCATTATATTGTTAAATGAGCTGTATAGGTACAATACTTTGAACAAGAGTAGAAATGTATGTATGTATAGTATATCCTAAGAAAAATAACCTCAAATTAGTATCAATATATAAAAATCCAAGGCAATGTAAAATATTTAAAACTAGTAGTTGCCTTTTTGGTTTAAAAGTAGATTCAATAATCTGCCCTTTTATCCTGTCTTATCTATATCTCCCTTTTTTATTTTTAAACAAGAACCCTGAATCTAATCTCCATTGTTCAGTTTTTTTCCTTACCAATAACAACTGGTAACCAACCACCTTAAACAATGGTAAACATCCATAACCCACTCAATGACCAAAAACTGCCCACCTCACTTCTTGGGAATGTGGGCATCATGTTCTTAAAATTACTTCCTGCTCTCTGGGGGTGATGGCATCTTTAGGGTACCCTGAAAAAATTGGGATAATTATCAAGTCCTGGGAGAGCTAGCTGCATCATTTGTTGTCCAGTCTCTGTGTAATGGGAAAATGCAGGACTTGTCTCAAGTCCTGGCTAAAGTAGTCTGTGAGACTGGTCTGTCTCAGCTATCCACCTTGAAACTGTCCTGAGCAGTTTGTAGTCCAAAGCTGATCTTTGGATGTGTTTGTCAAATTAGTGGTGTTATCATAGTCTTGGTGTAATCGTCATTGTGGAGTCCCATCCTCCTTTTGGAGACTTTAAAGGTTACTGTTAGGCATGGTCATGGTTCATTGCAGAAAACTTAAACATTATAAATGTCATATACAGCAGATCTCAAATAATTTAAAGGATCAATATTTGTTATGTACATCCAGAGTATAAAACCTTAATTCGTAGTTACCTGATAGAGACTCAAACCCAAAATCATGTACAGGAAGCTAGATAAAACCTTTTTTTTCTAGAATTAGTTAGTACTCTATATGACCATTAATATCATGACAAAAAGATTAATATATGTATATAAATCTTACAAATTTTGACATAAAATTCTTACCTTAAGAAAAGTGTTGAAGAGTCAAACTAAAACCAAAGGATTATGAGATTAGTGGCAATAAAATATTCCCTAAATTTTGGTTTGGTTTTTCTTCTGTCCCATATTAGTTGGCTCTTCTGATATTAGACAGAGATTTTGGATTTCACTCTAACAAGCATGCTTGGGTTTAGAGAAGGAGAGAGCCACACTCTAACTCCAAAGTCAGCTTTAATTTTCAATTGAACTGGAACTACAAAAAAACCATTTGCATTATATGTCTATAGAGAACAGCAGAAACAAACATTTGGGAAGATTTATGAAATTTTTACCTGTTGGAGATGTGACATACTAATAGGCCAATACACTCTTTTTCTTGGGACACTTTCTGGATGATTTCTCCTTTTTCTTCACATGTCTCATTTGTTCAGCAGTCTGCAGATTTCTTAGCTGAATGCCTTCATTCTCCTGAAAAGACAAAAACGAAATTCTTCTTCAACCCTAATTTTGGGGAAGTTCCCTTTGGGAAAGTTATATCTGATCAAGTGAAAAGCATTTGTTAGTTTTATAGGTTATTTAGATTGAACAGCCCTGCTGTTTGATGAACTATCACCTCTTCTAATCAAGAGGTCTCTCTTGCTCAAATCTAATCTTTATCAAGTTTGATGATATACATAGCTTTTCTTCTCCTGTGGAAAGAAAAGCAAAACCTCTTCCCCAAAATAACACATATCCTGGTTTCCATTCTAAGGTCAAAATGTCTTTAAAGTATACAGGCTGATTTAATTCAGTAGTTTTTTTCTATTATTTAATGTCTCTCCAAAGCTGTTGTTCCTTTCTCATTACCATTTAGAAAATTTAAAGTTAATAAAGCATTATGCAATCTATTTCTAGGGGGTCTTTATTACTCCTTTCTGTTTATTAAGCATATGTTTTAGAGTTCAATTTGATATTTCTATGACTTCTTGGCCTGTAGGATTGTGTGGTATACCTGTAATATGATTTATATTGTAATATGCAAAATTGTTTCATTTTACTAGAAACATATGCTGGAGCACTGTCAGTCTTAATTTGTACAGGTATAACCATGATGGCCATAACTTCTAACAAATGTATGATTGCTGTGGGATGGTCTGTATGTCAAATGTGTTGCTGATTGGTCAATGAATAAATCACTGATTGGCAGTGGCCAGGCAGGAAGTATAGGCGGGACTAACAGAGAGGAAAATTGAGAGAACAGGAAGCTGGAGGGGGAGACACTGCCAGCCGCCATCAGGATAAGGAAGATGTAAAGTACCGGTAAGCCACAAGCCACGTGGCAAGGTATAGATTAATAGAAATGGATTAATTTAAGCTGTAAGAACAGTTAGCAAGAAGCCTGCCACGGCCATACAGTTTGAAACCAATATAAGTGTCTGTGTTTACTTGATCGGGTTTGAGCGGCTTGGGACTGGCGGGTGAGAGAGATTTGTCCTGACTGTGGGCCAGGCAGGAAAACTGTATCAACAAATGGCGTCCAACGTGGTGGCAAGAGTTTCCACCTAAAACCTGAGAAAAAAGATTCTAAAATGGAGCTAAAAACAGCTTCCTAATTGTCTCTCTCAAATGAGCGGCAGCTGCCGGTTTGAGCTACTGGCGGGTTCCTGGCGTGCGCGCTCGACCTGCAGTATGGCGGGAATGAGGCCTCTGCAAGTGGCACATTAAGCTACATTGTGGATTTAGCCTTTGCTAGTACAAAACAAAAAAAAAAGAGGTTTCTGGGCTACACGCTGCTTGGATAAAAGCATAGACCCACGATAGCTCCCAGAGCTGGTGGTAAGCATACTGCCGCCATGTTGGGAAACTGAGGTGGGCGGAGCCAGCAGCCACAGATGCTGCAGCTTAAAGCAACAGATTCACAATAAGACAGATTCAGATGTAATAGTTTAAAATGTGTGTAAAATATACGTAGGCTTGAAAGAGACAAAAAAAGGTGATATATACAGTATAAAAACAAATACATGGTTTTAAAAAATAAAGTCTTTAAAGAGACAGTAAAATTAATATAAAAAATAAGCCATGTAGAGATGACTATTACACAGAGAGTCTGGATTGTGTTGTCTTTGGGATTCTTAACAACAGAGAGATGTTTGATTGTAAAGGAAGCTGAGTTAAACCAGTACGTATATTTTAAAGATACTTTGACTTCAAAATTTGGATGTAAGGATATGTTGCTTTGGAAAAGAGTCTCTTTTGTTTCCACAGAAAGCAAGAGGCTATGGATTTGTTCCAGAGTAAGATACATCAGGTTTGACCAGCCAAGACCCCCTGAAAGGTCTCCGATGACACCATGGCCCAGATGATCCAACATCCAGAACCGTTTCAAGACAACTGGCTCAGATGATACAGCCTCACGGACTACTCCATGATCCTAAAATTTTCTTTGTTTCCCCAGAAGATACAGCGCCCCCCTCCAGCAGGAAGTAGTAAGAGAAGCTACGCCCAAATTCCCAAATATACCAAGCTGACTTTGGAGATGTGTAAAGGTTAAAACCTTCCTTTTTAAGAAAAGAAAAGGGGAAGTGCTGTGGGATGGTCTGTATGTCAAATGTGTTGCTGATTGGTCAATGAATAAATCACTGATTGGCAGTGGCCAGGCAGGAAGTATAGGCGGGACTAACAGAGAGGAAAATTGAGAGAACAGGAAGCTGGAGGGGGAGACACTGCCAGCCGCCATCAGGACAAGGAAGATGTAAAGTACCGGTAAGCCACAAGCCACGTGGCAAGGTATAGATTAATAGAAATGGATTAATTTAAGCTGTAAGAACAGTTAGCAAGAAGCCTGCCACGGCCATACAGTTTGAAACCAATATAAGTGTCTGTGTTTACTTGATCGGGTTTGAGCGGCTTGGGACTGGCAGGTGAGAGAGATTTGTCCTGACTGTGGGCCAGGCAGGAAAACTCTAGCAACATATGATTAAAGAAACAACCTTTTCAGAACTCAAAGCAGTTGCCCATTGAAATCCTGAATATGTATCTATGGTATGATGTACCTATTTTAATTTTCCAAATTCTGCAAAATGAAGCATGTCCATCTGCCATAAATTCATTGCTGTGTTAGCCACATATGGCTTTAATTTTCCTCTCTGTCATTCTGGCCCTATACATTTGACCCATTCTGTGCTCCGTTTTACCTGAGATAATGTTCCAGTCCCTAAAACTGAACATTTACCTCTTGAAGAGGTCAATTTGGATGCCTTATTGTTATATCCACACCTGTGTCTACAAGACCTTCAATGACAATGTCATTTATTTGTATTTTTAACTTTGGTTTTTGATCATTTATGGAAGTTTGCCAAAATATTTGCTTTATGGTTTCTTCTGAAACTTTTGTTTTATCTTCTATAGCTGTTCTATCATCTAGAGCAGTGTGGTTTCTTACAATAGGCATTAGGTCCTTTAATTGCTCTGGGAAGGAGTTTCCTCTATGGTGACAGGAAATAACTGAATGGAATTTGACATGGGGGCCTTTGAGAGGCCCCCCACAGGGTATTTCCCAATGGTAAAGGGTTACCTTGTGTGTTCCATGTTGATCTATATTCATTGATCCAATGTCAGCCTTTGCCACATCTGCATACTCCAGAAGGGAGTGGCATTTTGTTTGGATTAGTCCTAGAAAAAAACATTGTTTCTAGGAACACCCTGTCTACAATTCCTTTTTAGGTGACCTTGTTTGCCACAATTAAAACACCTAACATTTTGATTTTTCTTTAAGCATCTGGAAATCAACTCTCCTACTCAAGCGTCATCATGATTATGAGATTCAATATTGACTGTATCTTGGATTCATTCCTCTATGGGTACTAATCTTGCCTTTAACAGCCTAATTACCATTTTCATTGTGAATTAACATTTTCCAAAAGCCAGAGATTCAATTATTATTTGTGGTAGCTTCTAAATTTGGTATTACTCTACTTACTGTTCAAGTCAATCTTTGTAAAAAAAAAAAAAAAAATCAGTGAAGGTTTCTTTTGGGCCCTGTATAACTTTAGTAAAGGACTCTGTTCTCTTTCTGACTTTTTCAATTCTGTTCCAAGCATTCAAAGCTGCTGCATGGCATAGAGCCAGAGTGTGACCATCATATAGAGACTATATTTGTAGATAAGCATGATTGCCTTCTCCAAGAAGTTGGTTTTGGGAGATTTCCAGACCTCTAGCCTTACTTCACTGCACAACCATCCTAGCCTCATCTTTCCACCAGGTCCTCCACTGTAATTGAAGACTAGGCTCCAAGAGTGCTGTAACCAAGTCTCTCTAGTCTTGTGGGATAATTCTGTTACAAGTTGACCATGAGTTTAACATTTGCTTCATACCATATGAGACTATTGCTTCCTTAAATCTCCTCAAATCTAACATTTCCACAGGAGTCCCTTTAGCTCTTACACAGCCTTGGGGATATCTGTCATTTGGTGGTTATTCCTTTAAGGTGACTGGATAAATTAACTTTAGTTATTTGAAAACCTTGGGCTGTTCATCTCTCACCTTATAATGCAATGCTGAGATTGGTTCTATTTTAAATTCCCCTGTCTGGGTCTGATTATCTCTATGGTCTGTTTTAATAAGTTTCTTTAAAACTTGTATCTTGGCACTCATATTAAGCAACTTTTTTAGGGATAAAACAAGAACGATCAAACTGATAATGTTCATAACTGACATATAAATCCCATCTAAGCTAATTATCCTCTCATTTTATTGTTCCATTTTAAAATTGTCCATTGTGTAGTTATACAGAGACCTAACTCCCTCCATTGTAATAGTGTTTCTCATTTTTTAACGTGGGAAAAAACTCTCTGTCTTTTTTTTTTTTAACTGATTCTCTCTTTTAAGAAATCCCAGTTGTCTCACCAAATAGGCTGAGGATGATGGTAAAGATGTGAGGCTGACTGCTACTGCATAGAACAGTAGAATACTGAGCAGGTTTTCAAGGCAGCTACTTAGTTTGGCAGCAGCCTGAGGAAGGTGTCCAGGGAAAACCCACAACCCACTGGGAGAAGGAACCTGCTGTCTGAAAAATGTACACAGGGATTGTGGGAAGAAGCACATGCAGCAGAGGCTGCCTGAAGGGAGAGCTGGCCAGTGATGGGGGGCTAACTCCGGGAGTGTTTGGAACCCAAGTGTCTGTGGAATTTGCTCCTGAGAGGCTTGGGGAAAAGAAAGGAACTTAGTCAGCAGGGCAGTGACTCCGGCAGGAGCCTCCGAGTGCAGCTCCGGCCTATGCCAGTGGCTACAGGCAAGAGGCTTTTTCATGAATTTGTGCTCCAAAAGTTGGACCCCACATGAAGCGTGACTCTAATTAATCTTTATAACAAAAACCAGGAGTCAGATATCAGGGTAAAAGCTGAAAGATCAGTGAAGCAAAGGAGCAGCCACCCTCACCTCTTACCTCTCCAGCTCTTCAGCCCGAAAAGTGCCAGATCTCCTGTCTCAGCCTCGCCTTATCACTTCCTCTCTCATATCACTTCCTGCCTCCTGTCTGTACAGACTTTCAGACCTCTATGGTTAACAATGGCTAGCTCCACCCTCTGATCTTCAGGCAAGCTTTATTTGTCAGAACACAAATGAAATATCACAACATATACCTGCCCAATTAAGTTTAAACCGGAGGGGGGGGGGGTGTTTACTGGGGCTCAGCATGTACCCAGGTAGTGCTGTAGGAAGCTGGGCCAGCAATGTGCTTCCTCCTTCCTTTAATGGAGGGCTGGTGGGCCTCCTTTACCCGGAACCCCGAGTAGGGGAAAGTTGTGATGTTTCGGTTCCTGTCAGGCAGCATCTGGAAATTTGGCTGTAAGGTAGAGTGACTCTTTAGAAGTTCTCCTGGGTTGGTGGGGGGGGACTGGGCTTACTGAACTAGAAGGCAAAAGGGAGGACAGCTTGTTTTCTTGGTCTCCTGAGTTATTAGGTTTAGTGACACAGAAGAGAAATAGCCCTGTGAGGGGAAGAGTAATGAGCCAGCTACAGCATGTGGTCTGGCTAAGCATGAGCCAGGAGGGCTGCCAGGACTATCATGAAGGGGTAGCCTGCAAGAAGGGACGTGTTTTAGAGGAATTAGTAAGGCTAGGACTGGAGAGATGTTTTGGTGGTTATGAGTGTTTGGAAGGAGTCTGGTGGAAGATCCACCTCAGCTCCCTTCCCCATCTCTTTCCCTAAACCCACCCTTCAAAGCCTGCCAAACACAGCTGCTCCCCCAGAGAGGCTCAGGACGACTCCCACAGGGGATATGTAAGCGGCATCCCAGAAAACAGACTCGTGGTTCTTCCAGTCGCGTCCTCCACGGGGAATCACCAGGGAGCACTTTACCCATTAAACCTGGGCTTTTCCTAATTCGGTATAATTCGGTTTGTTGCTATGGCAGAGAAGCCTTCAGGAGGCCTAAAATTTATCAATGAGCACTTGCTGCTCTTGCAAAGGACTGGAGTTTGGCGCCCAGCACATACATGGGAGAGTTCACAATTGCCTTTAACTCCAGTGCTAGGGGATCTAATGTCCTTTTCCTGTCTTTGTAGGCACCCACACACATATGTGTATGCACACACAGACAGACAGACAGACAGACACACACACACATAATGCAATAGGACAAATCTTTAAAAATGTTAACTGTGGATTGTGGAGTTTGTTGTGATTATGGGATGCAGGTACAGCTGTGGGTAAATAGATGGTCAGACCTCTGACCAGAGAAGAGACCTGAGCTGGAGAGAGAAATTTGACACACCCAATCTCCCAGAGTGAGGTACAAGGTAAGATAATCTGGGCTTGGACCCAAGGAGTCCAACATACACAGTGGCAAGGGATTGCCTCCAAAGATAGAAGAAAACCAGGACAGTTCTGGTGAGGACACCCTGGGACAAGGGTGACTCATGGAGAGCTAGTGATGGTGTTAAATGCTATCAGAGGTCACAATGGCACAGACCGAGAGTGCCATTCTGATTTTCACAAGACAGTGGTTGGCCATCTTGGCAAGTGCTGTTTCTGTGTGGTGACAGATGGATGTTTTCTGTGTGGAGGATGCCAGATGCACAGATATGACCACTTAACTAGATGTAAGCAAAAGCTTGTTTGGTGAAATCCAATGAGAGGTCTCAGAAAACCAAGATCACTATCAGCTCCTGGAATTTAAAGAACATGCAAGGTCAAATCAAGAGTCTATCTGACTGTGAGAAAAAATGTCTGTGGCGGACTGGGCATGCTGTGTCTGCCAGATCCGGCCTGATAGTTGTCAGAGATATCTCTGCAGAAGTGGGTCCTGCATGGTGGGAAAATATCTTAACAAGCACAGGCCTTGCTGAAGAGTGTTTACTGACAGAGCACGAAGCTAGTGCTGCTCGTGGGAGGGCTCCTGCATCAGAAATCTAGAGTGTTGGTTCAATGCCAGGTCCCTGGGGTTCTAGACCTACTGAGCCAGCACCTCAGGATGTAAGCTAGGCTTGGAAAAACTCTTCAGGTTTGGAAGGCCCAGCAGGCATCTGTCCGGTACACAGCCGGGAATATGAATGCTTACTACCAGGGACCCTTCCCTAGTTTCCTCATGTGGGTAACAGGAGCCCGATTAAGGATCAGCGTGGACTAGCAACTACAGCTAATTCAAATATCCATGGAATGAACAACTGCTGACTGGGTTTCTATCTGCCAGGAGGACATGGGGTTTTGGGTTTTGTTATTAGCTTCAAACTTTTTTTTTTTTATTTTAAAGATTTGTTTTATTCATTTTTGATTGTTTATCTGTGTATGGGTTTGTGCAGATGAGGCCCGAAAAGGTCGGCAGATCTCTCGGAGCTGGAGTTACAGGTGATTGTGAATCGCCTGATGTGGGTGCTGGGAACTGATCTCTAATCCTCTGGAAGAGCAGTATGCATACTCATTTACTGGACCATCTCTCCAGCCCTCAAAGTTCTCAACTGAATGTTTTTAGCACCAGTATAAGGTGGCAGTCAGCTGCAAGTATTTCAACAACAGTGTGGTGGTTTGAGTAAGAATGGCCCCGTAGGCTCATAGATTTGAATGCTTAGTCACCAGGGAGTGGCACTATTTAAAAGGATGAAAAGTAATAGGAGGCGTGGCCTTGCTAGATGAAGCGTGTCACTGAGGGTGGGCTTTGAGGTTTCAAAAGCCCATGCCAAGCCCAGAGTGTCTCTCTCTCTCTGCCTGCAGATCAGGATATAGTTCTCAACTACTTCTCCAGTTCCATGTCTGACATGCACGCCACCAAGCTCTCTGCCATGAAGATAATGGACTAAACCTCTGAAACTGTAAATCAGTCCCAATTAAATGCTTTTATAAAAGTTGCCTTGATTATAGTGTCCCTTCACAGTAATAGAACAGTGACTAAGACAAGCAGTACATATGGTTCAATGCTGTTAGCTCATAATTCATTCTATTATCTGAGTTTAAAATCCTTTAATGGTACCCTATAGTTAATCTGGTTTAGAAAATTCCAACAAGCAAAACAAGAAAAACAACAACAAGAAAAAGAGCCTCGGAACACACTCAGAACCAGGTATAAGAACTGTGGGAGGGTGGAAACCATGCTGTTTGAATTAGTCACGGAACAGCTCCTGTCCTGGGAGGTGAAAGGAGTCAGGGAATATTCGCTTTCAGCTGAAAGTACTGACTAGCAGGAAATTAGTTTTGCTTCATCCAACGGAAAACATGTGGAACAAAAATAATGTAACTATTACTTGGAAGGCATGCAGAGTTGTTTGGTTGTCTGGGTTCCTGCCAGCTGGTTGAGTCTGTAGGTGAGTAAGCTTGACTGTTCAGAACTATTGAATTATGTAACCAAAGGGCCTTCAGGTCTAAGAAGTGATTCCGAAGAGATGGTGGATGGCACCATTGTCTTTTGTCATCGTCTTTAAGTTAACAGATTCAGGACAGAGAGTAAGTAATTAAAACATTTCCATAGACGTCTATTAGGGAAGGGGAGTGTGGATAGGCTGATGCACAGTATGTTACTCATAATTTAGAGAAATAGTTCAAGTGCTTGAAAGTAGAAAATGTCAGCACTAATTGATTCCAGTTTCCTGAGTTTTAAAAGCTAAATCTAACAGAAATGTACCACACTTTAAATTTTAAGAGCGATTCTCAGTTTTCATATTTTTCTGCAAGTCTACCTATACATTTTTTTTGCTAATTAACCTGATTGATATATGTGACATTATTTATGAAATTTCTATGGCTAATGTTAGAGGAGTGGCTAAAATATCATTACAGACTGTAGCATGAATCCTAATTGGTCTTATTAATAAAAACCCGGAGTCAGATATCAGGGTGAAAGCTCAAAGATCAGAGAAGCAGAGCAACCAGCCACTTGTTCTTACCTCTACAAAATCCTCAGTCAAAAGGGCTTTGAGTTCCTGTCTCTTCCCAACTTATATTCCTCTCTCTGCCCAGCCACATTACTTCCTGTCTCCACCTCCCTAGTGCTGGGATTAAAGGTGTGAGATTCTAAGTGCTGGGATCAAAGGTGTGTGCCACCACTGCCTGGCTCTATTTTCTCTTTTAGACTGGATCAATCTTGTGTAGCCCAGGGGGGCCTTGAATACACAGAGATCCATTTGCCTCTGCCTCCCGAGTGCTGGTCTTAAAGGTGTGTGCCACCACCTCCTGGCCTCTATGGCTAACTAGTGGCTTAGCTCCTTCACTCTGATCTTCAGGCAAGCTTTATTTGTTAGATTATACACAAAATATCACCACAACAGACAAAAGTGCTAAAATATTTCACCTTCATGAAGCTATCTACAAATAAAAGCATTTTTTTGTTGTTGTTTTATTTTTTCCAGACAGGGTTTCTCTGTGTAGCTCCTGTGTAGACCAGGCTAGCCTTGAACTTAGAGATCTGCCTTCCTCTGCCTCCTGAGTGCTGGGATTAAAGACATGAGCCACCACTGCCTGGCTAAAAGCAATTTCATACCCTCTGGATTACTTGTCTTTAAAAATAAAATATTTTGCTGAGCGGTGGTGGCACACCCATTTAATCCCAGCACTTGGGAGGCAGAGCCAGGCAGATCTCTGTGATTCCCAGGCATGAGTCCCTGGCCCCCTGAGTCTCCCAACCTTGGGCTCTTGGCCTGATTGACAGCACCAGGTACATGTTACCTCCTGTGGGGCAGGTCTGAAATACAATCAGTGAGTGGTTGGTTATTCCACCACATTTGTGCCACTCTTGCCCCGCTGGTTGTTATTGTAGCTCTCAACATTTACAGTGAGACCCTTGGTGACTTTTCTCCCCCAGAAGCCTGTGTGGCATCTTCTAGTACTATTAAAGCTAGCCAGAGAGGGGAGCTTCCTGGTCAGGACCAGCTTGATTTTCCCCATGTCTTGTGATCAAGGTGTGTGGAGGTGTCAGTAAGAGAGTCTTAGCATAAAGTTCTGGTGAGCAGCTAGTAATAGGCTATATTGTTTGGGGGTCTCTAGGATACTCCTGACCAACAGCTTATCTTATACTTGTTGGGCTTTTTGTTTTGGCGACCTGTGGCTTATGGGAGGAACGTTATCCCCTGTATCTGGTACCTACAATTGAACTCTTTTATATGAATATTAATTTTTCATGTATGTCTGCATGTTTTATTTGTGTAGATATGTATGCATGTGTGTACCTCAGGAGTTTGTTTATTTGAGACAGGGTCTCCCAACTGGGACTGAGGGCCAACTGATTAGGTAAGGCTGGTTGGCCAGCAAACTCCAAAGATGTTCCTGTGTCTTTAGTTCTGGGATTCCAAGTACATTCTGCATGCCTGGCTTGTCACGTGGGGCTGGGGGAGAGGGGGGAGAGGTCAAACTCTAGTCCTCAGCCTTGAACAATGGGCACTTCACTGAGCTATTTCCCCACCCCTAGTCAATTGTTTATGTCATAAAAATCCTACATTCTTTGCTGTCAAGGAGGGAAACACCGGTTTTCATGGCCTGTATTTTCCTTGCTCCTGCTGTTACCAAGAAGGCTTTGCTCCGTGGTCCCTGCATGGATGGATTTCTGAAACATAGTGTTATCTAACCTGACTCATGTATTGGTTAACATGAAACATCAATCTTAGGAGTTAGTCTGGGGGAATAACTGGTCTGATGAATACTGACATTGCTCTCAGAACCACATGAACCCATTATTTCAGAGAACAGAGGAGACTAGAGTCCAGAAATTCAATCCCATGTTACTCATCGGGCTGTTTTGGACTTTTCAGAGTTGACTCATCAACCAATTCTGAGTTGGGAGCCGAGGATAGAAGTAGCACAAGCTAGGTCACACAAGCAGGATCATGGTCGTCTCCTGAGAAGAATGGCCATGGGAGGGCTTACTGTGTTATTCACGTGGAGTTGGAAGAGTCCAGCCATGAATGCTGCTGGGGCTTTAAATCAGACAGACTAGGTAGGATAGAGGCCTAACTGTGTTTCACAGGCCATGCGACTCCACCAGATACAAAATCTCTTCCTGCTGTTTTCTCTGTCTAAGCTGGTATCTATTAATAGACTTGAGAAGGCACCTTTAACTGATATGTCCACACACCATGGGCACAGCAGCATGGTATTATTACTGAAAACAACAATGATCTAGGAAGTTATCCATCTGTGCCTTTTCTTAAAAAACTTTGCAGACTAAATTACTTTTTACGCACATTATTAAAAGACTGTCATTAGGCAAGAAGCCGGCTCCTTCCAGAGCAGTCCTGTGAGAAGAGGTCTAATTAATTGATTCCAGGAAGTGAAACATCAGGCGGCTGATGCTACTTGATTTTGTGGTCATTTTGTCCAGCAGACAGGAGAGCAGAGATGATGCAAACTTGAGAAGTTCTTGGCCATGTTAATCTTGCTTCTCTAAATTCAGTGAGACTGAGGAGGAAGGGCTGTTCCTGGACCCTCTGCTCCACCACAGATGCTGACATCCATGTGCAATGGAGCTGTTTCACTTTTGGGATACCCAGTAAGTAGGGTCTTTCCATCGGTGGTTTGGAGGACTCAGGAAAGCTGCTCCGGAGATCTTGGAGGGAGGGGGTTTCCATCAAGAGCAGGCCTGATCTTTCAGGGTCCTGAACCCAGCAATGGAGGGAAAAGACAATGGCAGCTTCAGAAGGTCCCCAGAAACAGGGCAAAGTTTGACATATGGGACCTCTGACTGTCATGGCTTCACATTTTCAGGATGGCTTCCCAGTGCCACTGAAGTATGGGAATTAGCCATCAGTCAGAATGCAGCCTTGACTTAAGACCTATATAGCATTAGCTTTAAAAAAAATGCTATTCTATAGCATTTTGCCTGGAATACTTGGTAAGACTGGAATTATCTCAGGGAAGCCCACTCCCTGAATTGTGTGTGGGGTTGGCTTGTGTTTGGGGGAAGTTTTAGTTGTCTCACATAGTCTTTGAATGGAACCCTTGGCTTCAGAAGTCTACAGCCCTGTGTCTTTTAGCATGCCATCTGGGTCATCTCCAGTCTCTCTTGCCAGTGGCTGTCAGTGGACTGCATTGTCACCAGACTTGGTGCCTTGTCTTTTCTATTTGCATGGAAGCTATACAAGTACTTGTTGACAGGGTCTCCTTTGCAGACACTGCACTCAGTGTTGGCGGAAAATGTAAACAACTTTCTGGGATGTCTCAAGGAGCACACTCCAGAGATGGCTGGATACACAGCCGACTTCATCATTCCAACTTCTTAACTTCTAATTTGCTCATATATTAAACAACAATAACAACCCAGCAGCCAGTTTGAAAGCATGCTCAGTATGAAAGGAACTCTTTGGCATATAAAGTAACTTCTTTCCTGGATTGAATGTACCTTTTATGGTACCCAGTAGGCTCTCAGGGATCAATAAAAATGTTAGTGGTTAATGTTTGACTCTTTCACTGGAGGTGAAGGGAGAGGCTAGAGGAAGAGAGCAGGTAGAGGAAGTGTCTCCGGGGCTCCCTAGCCGCAGCAGATGTCTCCACAGCTGAATGGAAGACGACAACTTCTAAGCAGCGTTTTCTTACTTGCAGAAAGGTAAGGGTGGATCATCCTCACCATTGGTTCAGTAACAGTGTTTCAGTTTTAGGTGGTGGGGTTGCAGGTGTGTGGGGGACTTAAGAAGAGCTGGATAAATGTATTCTTCAAGATGCAATGTGCAGTATTGCTGGAAAAGGCACTTTTTCCTGGTGTCCTTAGCTTTTGGGGAGGACATAGATTCTTTCTCTAACAGTTCCGTCTCATGAGTCTGTATTTCAGACATTCACTGGATGAAGTGGCTTTGGTTGAACTGAGCTTTGAGTGGAATTAAAGGAAATATTGGATTCTCTGAAGTGTAAATGAATATTAACAGTCGTTTTTTGTAATTAGCATCTACAACTGGGCTGACAACACTCTAGAACTCCGTTGTAGAAACTGGAGTTAGAATCTTATTCTCATAAACTGGACATCTCTCAGATGTCTTTAAAGATTGTTCTGTCTACTTTTCAGAGAAGACGAATCCAGTGTCTGATTCTTAGGACTGACTGGGACATGGTGGGAAGGGGTGGCACAGAGGAGAAAGGAGACTTTTAAAGAAAGTACTAGAATAAGAATTAAAGAGAGAGAACTAGTCCTGCCTCTCAGTCCGGAAAGGGAGGCTACTCTGTGTGTGTGTGTGCGTGTGTGTGCGTGTGTGTGTGTGTGTGTGTGTGTGTGTGCGCGTGCGCGTGCGTGTGTGTGTGTGTGTGTGCGTGTGTGCGTGTGTGCGTGCGTGTGTGTGTGTGTGTGTGTGTGTGTGTGTGTGTGTAACCTTCTGGTTCCCCTCATGGCTGATGAGCTGTTTGCTTATGAGGGATTCTTAAGATGTCATATGTCACTTGGAACCTTCGTAGTTGTGGTCATTGCCTGTGTTTTGTGATTACTGGTGACTTTGTAGGGATGAAGCAGAGGCTCCCTGTAGTAGGGTGTGCCAAGCTAAGCAGACTGTTCAGAAAATGCCTTGTCTGACACTTTTCTCTCTTTATTTTTCTATAAGAATGCAAGTTCAAGCAAGGTTTGTTTAAGAGAAGAGAGTATAAATTCAGATGACGAGGAGAAGAGGCACCATTGAGGTTTTCTAAAGAAATGAAAGGAATCCTTTCCCTGAGAGTCTGCAGTTGACTGTGGGGCATATACTTCACGAGTCTCTGGAGTTAGTCAGTTGGGTTGGGCCAGTTTCATCAGTGACTGGCTAGAGTACATGAGGCAGAGCACTTACGCCCTCTGAACCCTAATCTTTTCCATTTAGATAACAGATAACCTGCCTAAGTGGGGGACCATGAGGAACATGTGCACAGGTAAAGTGTTTACTGCAAGGGTAGACCCTCTGTGAATGTTGACTTCTTTTCCAGAAGAAAGCGGGTGACTGAGCCAGGTAGGGCTGAGGTGTTGCTGTTTGCTCTGTAGGGAAAATAAGACAAGCCCAATGATGCACAGGAAAGAGTCTTTCGAGATGGGCACTGCTATGTAGTGCAGTTTGTGGTTCTCCTGCATGCTGGGATGATAGGCGTGTAACACCACACACAACCTTCTAGAAAGATCAACCTATATCACACACACACACACACACACACACACACACACACACACACACACACACACACACACACACACAGAGCTATGCTAAGAACCCATGTTCTACTGTCAAAGGAAGGATCTAGAAAGAAAACATGCTCCACTTCCATGTCTAGAGAGGTGAGTCTGGGAAGAGATGCTGAGCATTGTGTTGTTCCTTTCTCACAAGGTCTACAAATAAACATGCATATGGGAGTAGAAACATTTGTTTATTTGTTGACATAAAATTGTGTTCATTCAGAAATCTCTGGTGTTTAGTTTAGAATGGGTTTAGCCTTTCTGTGGCCTGGCCACCTCAGCTTGACCTGGCTCAGTTACCCGGACTTCCTCCTGGAAAAGAAGTCAACATTCACTGAGTGTCTGTCCTTGCAGCAAACAAGGAAAGAAGTAGACAATTTTCTTGGGGGCAGATCCATCTGCCATTTGTAAGTTGTGAGAACAAACAGGAATATTTACTTCACTTTGACGTGTGTTAACTTAATGCAGTCAGAGAGTCACCCAGTGGCTCAATTATTAATTGTATTACAACAGATACTTTTGTGTAAGCCAGATGTAACAGATTCATCTCTGCTTGGTAGTGGCATAGGTGTGAAAGAAAACCTTAATTTTTCTTAAAAGTATTCTGTAGTGATGACAATTTGAATTTTATCCAAGATATCCAGATTCAATAATTTCTTACCATATTTCAAATATTATGACTTGTAGGTATGTTTTTTTTCTCTCTCTGATGCTAGGGATTAACTCCAGGGCCACATGCGGGTAGGCAAGTGCCGCATGCAGCTCTTGAGTCGGGGAATCAGAATGCCTGATCTCTGTTCTGGAAGATGTTTAAAGATGAGCATCTTTCTCTCATGCATGATGCTTAGCTTATGGTTCCTTTCCTGATCTCTGCATTCAGTCAATAAAACCTTTCCTCAACTTCCCTGAGTTTAGTTTCTTGCCTTGTATGATAGTGGGACCCATATCACAGGGTTGTTGTATTTAAATGAATAGATTTTCCAAAGTGCTTAGCTTTAGCAAATGTTTGGTAAACGCAAGCTTTGAAAGACCCTCGAATCATTATAAAGCTTTTAGGGTTAGATACCCTTCATTAGGCAGAATGAAGTTAAATTCACTTTTGCTTCCTCTCTTCTGCATAGCCATCAGTTAAGATTAACTACCGAAGGAAGACTGTTAGCCTCCTTGCACGTGAGCGTGACTACCTGTTTGCTTGCCTATATATGTAGGTTGTACTTGTCTCAAGGTCATCTTGCAAATTAACTAGTACAATAGCAAACGGTGACTTTTTTTTTTTTTTTTTACATCTTCCAATGTCTCCGTCCTGTGGTATAGAATGGAATTTAGATTAACTCCTATTGAGTTTTGGAGGCCAGCATGTGTGATCTTAGGCTTTATTCACACGAAGAATGCTGCTTACCACAAAAGAAACCTTCATTTAAAAAAAAAATCAAGCCATCTTTTATTAGATATAGCAATCCCTATCTCCATCTTTAGGTCAGAGAAGACCCTCACCATAGTGGTCTACTATGTATGGAGTCTTTCTGCACCTCCTCCCAGGGAACCTGGGCTGTAACCTGCTCACATCAGGGAATGCTGGGCTAAGTCCTGTCTCCTGGAGTAAGATAGGTAAAGAGCATATTGCTATGTCCACATCAAAGTCCCCATCCCTCTGATGACTTGGGACACCTTTCCTGGGGCCTAGAGTATTAGATACTTTCTCCAATAGTTACATTTCTGTTGCTGTGATAAAATATCAAGACAGCTTAGAAGGAAGTGTTTATTTGTGTTTATGGTTTCAGAGAGAGGGAGTCCATAATGGGAGGGGTAGGTGGGACTTGGCAACAGGCAGTAGGTAGGCATGGCAGCAGGAGCAAGGATCAGAAAGATCACATCTTCAACTGCAATATGAAGCAAAGAGTCAGCTGGAAAGTAGGAAACGGCTGTGAACCTCAAGGCTCCCCCTGAGTGACTCACTTCCTCTATCAAGGCTGTGCCGTCTCCCCAAATAGTGACCAACTTGGGTTCACATAACTCCGGGTTTCTCACTCAAGCCTCCACAGCTAGTGTGTCCTGGGAGACTTGGAGTGGAGAGCCTTTCTTCACAGCTGGCCCAATCCTTGTCTAGTTTGTGGGCATTCTAGGTGGAAAGAAAGCCAACCAGGAGACCATGAAAATGTTCCTCAAAATATTCCTGAGAGCTTTAATATTTATCTAGCAAAGGTAATTACATTAGTAATTCTATTATAATTAATCATGCAAATTTAAATCACTTTAACTTCTCCAGGGGAACTATCTGTCCTCTTGTGAATTCATGTATTACATCATGAATCTACTGATAAAGTAATTGCCTCCAATTTTGGTTATGAGAGTCCAGATTCTCATATTCAGAGAACAGCTTATCCACACTGTGAGGTTTAGTGAGACCAAAAAGCTTGGTTTTTTTTTATGGGGTCTGGGGTAGATGTGGGGGTGTCTGCGCCCCTTCCCTTCCTCTTTCCTTCTTTTCTTTTCCTTCAGCTCTAAGCAGACCACACTGCCGCTTCCCACCTCAGGAGTCATTAGTCAGTCACCTCATTTTATGCCTGGGTGCTTGTTTCTAGCTTATTAAGAATTGCTTTAATTGGGTCCCTAATTTGTCAAGAGTGCAAATTGGTCAGCTCCTACTTAAGCGATGTAATTGGTGCCAGTGATTTGTGAGCCAGAGCAGAAAGATGGGCTTGGGCGACCTCAGCGTGGCTTGGTGAACAATGGTGTGAGCCAACTTTTAATCTGATCTTTATTCATATCTGGCCTTGCCTTAAATTTATGCTGCTCTTAGCAATATACAACGCAGCTGTAAAACAAATGACACACAGGCTGTGTGGCACTGCTCAGTTGTGGAGGTGTTACGAGTCCAGTCACATCCTTTCCTGCCCACACCGCCCTGTGATCAACTAAGTCCGTGTCCTTCTCCCACACCTTCTTTGCTTTTTGCATGGCTCATTCCTCAGTGTTGGATGAGTTATTTCAGAGCTCATTGGCTTCACTCTCTTCCCTCAAAAACCCAATGAAAGGGATCAGAGATGATTGACCTTATTTAGGATTTGCCTCTCACTTAGCTTTTCACCAAGTGTGTGTGTGTGGATCAGTGTTCGCATGTTGAGATTCTGTAGGTCTGGAAATCGGAGACCTAGAAGGTCCCTGTAATTACTCAGAGGAAGTAGAGAAATGGGGAGAGTGTCTTCAACTGGTGGAAAGCCTTCGAGAAGCGTTAGAGACCAGCAAGAGAATTGCTCAGATTTGTGCTTCCAATGTCACCTTGGGGATGCCCTGAAATGTGTAATAACATATTAGCACTGAGAAGTCTCCTTGGAGGCCACCTCTGTCCTAGGATGGCAGCACCTTGTTCAGTAAAAGTCAAGAATGAGTGACTGAAACAGAATTCACCATCTTGTGGTTCTGGAGCTCATGTCTAAGACCTAGGTATCTGCAGGGTTCCTTCTGAGGTCCATGGAGGAAATTCTGTTCCAGGCCGCTCTCCTGTAGATGGCTGCCTTCATGTCCAAGAGGTCTTCTTTCTTGTCTATGAATCTGTGTTCAAATTTCCCATTTTTATAGGGACCGCAGCCATCTTGGGTTAAGACCCATCCTGATGTCCTCATTTTAACTCCGTTTTCTATGAAGAATCTGAAATGAGGTGACATGTTGAGGAAGTTGGGAGTTAGCAATCTGACACATGAACTTGGGAGGAAGACACATTATTCCACCAATCCCACTGGGGCTTGGTTAAAGATTGGGAGGCTCCAGGGTGAGGCTCAGAGGGGATGTGAGGAAAGAACAATATACAAATACATTCTATATGAGAGCAAAATCTCTCAGACGGATGCAGCTTTGGCCTTGGCATGGTGTGAGGTGTGTGTGTTAGGGCAGGTGAGTCACGCCAGCGCAGGAAGAGGAGGAACAGCCATAAAGTACAAGCAAATCTTTTCAAACGTGTGGAAGGGTATATAATGGGTGGAAGTGATGCTTTCAGGGTAGATGGCCTGGAAATGATCAAGGCAGTGAGACCTTGGCCAAGTCTCTTAGTCTCTCAGACTTTTGCCATTTGACATTTTCATCTTAAATGCATGTGGTATCTGCTTCATAGTGCTCCTCAGAAAAAAATCATAAGATAATTCATAGGAAAGTCTCAGCGCCATGTGGCTTGTTTCCAGTAAATGCCGACCACCTTTGTGTTGTGATCCTGTATAGTCTGCAGGGATGTTTGTGGCTTCCGGGCTATGGTGGACTCTGTGAAGGCACCTCCCCTAGAGAGGTCCACATTCAAGGTCAAGGTCCTGATAAGCCACTTGCTGGGTGAGGTGACTGAGGTCTTCTCATTAAGAGCCCAGAGCCTTTGATCTTTGTCACTGCAGGTACGCTTGGCCTTCAGATAGTCACCATAGCAACTGTCTGACTTGGTCTTTGCACCTGAGGGAGACCCTGACAACAGCAAAATTTCCAAGCAGATGGTTGGGTCAACCCTTCAGAGGAGACGCCACTGAGCTATCAAAAAGTCAACTAAGCTCTGTCCAGGTGATATCTCCCTCCTAGTTGTCCTATGATGTGGGTGTCAGTGGCTTTAGACAGCTTCAGTGGTTTCCTGTCAGGGTCTGATATTCACCTAGTGAGTCATGCTCCCGCGAAGAGGAAGTAAAATCAAGACCCGTCTGAGAGAGCAAAGTTCTTGGACATAATTCTAAAATTGGTGCAGTTTGCTCTGAATCATTTGGGGAAAGGCTTCAACTTGCTGTTCCATTTGCCTATTTGGAGGCTGCTTGGCAACTGTTGCTTGAGGAGTGGGCCTATCAGAAAGTGGGCTGTGAGAGGAGATGTCTGGGCCAGTGGTGTTTAAAGTTCCGGCTGAGAAGTGCAGATCGCAGGACGTCACACCCTGTCCCAGTATTAACCCTTGGCTCTCGGCATTCTCAAAGGTGGATACTGCCTTTTGCTTTAAGATGAGTGACCAGGGCCATAAGTCAGGGCAGAAGCCTGGCCCCAAACCAATCAGTCTCTAGAGTTCACGTTTCTTACAACTTCATGGTGTGGAGGATTGTCTCAGATATGTCGTGACACCCTTACAAAGACATGGCAAGTGGTCATTTCTATTTCCCACAGGAAACCATCCTGTGAGTGGTAATACTATACACAAATGAGGAATAGGTGGCTTTTCATCACTACCTGTTTGAACACCCTGGCAATGATGAGGCATTCATTTTATTAATGTTTTTATTTAATTATTATTTATCAATAAAATAATAAAAATTAATATTTATTAATGATTTTTCTCTCATCCAACTTGTATTTCTTTGCAAAATTCAAGAGTCCCCCCAAAAAATCAGTTAAGTGAAAGAGGATATATTCTAATTGTTTCTCAACCATTTATTGGAGCTAAAATTCTTATTGCATTTAAAAGAGAAATAACCCCTTTCATCAATAAAAAAAATGAATTGCTGTACTATGCATTTAGATTAGGCTTTAAATCTCAAATTAGTGAATAGTTATTTTTATGAGAGTAATATTTATTCTGAAAGCTTGGAGATGAGAACAAATTAGTAGGCTTTCCATGTTAGACAGTGATGAATGAATGCTATAGAATTTAACAAACATCTGTTGAGATCTTAATATATGGGAGTTATGGTATGAAGCACTCTGGGAGGTTAAAAAAGATCTCTGCTCCACTGGATTTTTTTTTTTTTAGTAGAGGCAGTAACACCAATAACTAAAGGATAGATAAATCAATCAATCAATAAATGATAAATAATGAGACTAGAAAGTTTGAAAGGAAGAGGCCTCTCTGCCAGGAGTCAAGGATGATTTCCTGAAGGAAGGAGGAGCAGGGCCCAGCTCCTTGTTTTGGGAGCCCAGTTCCTAGTATCCTAAGGAACGTTTAAGAAGTCTGACTCAATATCTCCAAGTAAATGAGTGAGCTAGACCATCACCCTGCTGATGGGGAGAAGCAGAAGCAGTGTGAGAAAAGTGTGAGAAAGGAGCTCACAAGCAGGCTTTGTTAAGCAAATTCCTGCTGTTCATTGTCTATGCGGGCGGGCGGGCTTGTGGCAGGTGGGAGAGCAGGAGTGCAGGGTGCAGATCTAGTGATCTGGGCGAAGTGCACAGTGGCCAGGGCGTGGGGAGGGAGTGGTAGATAAGCCTGGGAGAGCTGGCGGAGCTTCTGAGGGTCCCGGATAGGGAGGGATTTGAGGACTGACGCCCAATGTCTCGGCACTGTTGTTTTCCTTGTATCAAGAACCCAGAGGTTGATAACTGGTCCTGTGGATTTTGTTCATGTTAAAAAGGTAGTTAAGCTTAAGAATACACATCCCTCAGTAGCCATGAGGATCCCTTTGGTATCTAGGACATCTACACCTACCAGATCCAGGTCCTTAGGTAAAGGGAGTGATGTTATGTGTAACCACCCACCTCCTCCCATACACTCCAAACCAGCGTATGTTACCTAAATGCATAATTGGTTTTAATTGAAAAATAATTAACTTTTAAGGCTACTCCAGTTGTTTTCCTGTCAGTCTTGTTGACTGTGTTACTTTGCTCTGGTGCCCACACCCCTTAAAATCTCTCCCTTCCCTTTCACAATTGCCTTTCTAATTTCATGACTTCTAATTTCAAACACAAATACATGAGCACACATACATAGACTGTTTGTTTGTTTTGAGACAGTTTCTCTGTGTAGCTTTGGAGCCTGTCCTCTCTGAAGACCAGGCTGGCCTCGAACTCACAGAGATCTGTCTGCCTCTGCCTCCCGAGTGCTGGGTTTAAAGGAACGTACCACCACAGCCCAGAGTATTGCACTTAAGACTAGGTTTTTGCATGTAAGAGAAAACATGCAGCATTTGTCTTCCAAGTCTGCCGTACTTGGCTTGACATAATGATTTCTAGTCACCCACTCATGGCAATCTTATTTTTCAGTACCACACTTTCCTTCTGGGGTATCTCACCAGGCTGAATGCCTCATTCATTGTAAATGCCATAGGAATCATTATCATCTTGTCTGGTTTTGGGAATGATGGGAATGATAAACAACTTTTTTATATGTTTAATGCTGACATGTGCCCCCGTCCATCTCCAATATTTTTTTTTATCTGTGGCTACTTGAATCTGCAGATTAGGAATTTGTGGATGTATGGGCGGCTTATATTTCTATTCATACTATTCTAGAATATGGAAGACTCATAATTTGTTTCAATGTTTTCCCACATCAAATAAGCAGTCCTCGATAGTTAAAAAACACGACTTGTTCATATTTAATTATAATGAATTTAATCTAAAATATTTGGCATGTCTACCAAATTTATTCTGTTACAAAAACTAAATTTTAAACAGTCAAGGAATTAATGAATCTAAGAGTCCAGAAGAACTTAAATTCTAGCTTTTTCTTAAAATAGCCATGGAAACTTTGGAGTGGGTTATTTAATTTAGATGGCATGTGAGAACTGTGCACTGTATGAATGTCCCCACCTATGTGGCCGTGAGTGTCTTTGTTACTGTCACATCACATAGACGTAGAAGACAGGCCGGAAAGAAATTTTGGAGTTTGGAGTTCACCTTCCTTGTGAGATGTCCGCCCATGTCATTTCTTACCTAAGGGGCTTTAGGCAAATTACTCAACTTTGAGTCCAATTTCCTCATGCATCACATTCCAGCAACAAGTCCTTATTATTCCTTATTTCATGCCTATTATTATGTAATCACTAGGTATTTTCCACATGAGGAAACTGGGGCACAGAGCAGTGAAACTGTTTGCTTATGGTTGAAATAGGGCTGGGCTGCATCCTGGGCAGTCTGGCTCCATGCCAGCTTTAAGGACTTGCCACCAGAAGGTCTGAAGGTGATGACACATGTTTTTGTCTCCCAGGGCTTTTGTGAGGCTAAAGTGGGGTAGCATGTTCCTCTTCTTAAGGGTATTTACAAGTTTGGTAATGATTAAAGTTTTAATCACTTTTCTATGCTATTGATATTAGTAATACATATTCAATGTCGAAAACCTGTAACAAACGAAAAGATTAACTAACCTGGCATCATTCATAATCCCTAGGTATACTAATAAACTGGCTTGGAATTTTAGTGAAGTGGATACATGCTTTGGTTCCTTGTTTGTTCTTTTAAATTTTATTTATATTGACTTTGGCAGTCTGGTATTATAATAGGCAGCCGTGCTCCCTAGCAGGCCAAGGGGGAATTTTATTTATATACTGGAATCAGTTAGTCACGACACATGTCAGGATGAAAGTTAAAATTTCTGTGAAATGTGAAGCTTTAAGGCGGGCTGGGGAAATGGTATGAGTTCTTTTGGGGCAATCAAAAGCACAGGCTGTAATAATATCCAGAAGACCAAGGAGGCAGCTGGCGAGGCCTCCGAGGGTCGTAGACGGTCCTGGCTTCCTTGCACTTGAGGAATCTCATGTATTTGCAGCTTTGAACTATGAAAATTCTCCGACCTAGCTCTCCTGGCATCTGCCACAGAGCATCTCCTCATCTATGGGAACAAATAAAAATCATAAAAAAGCAAACAAAATGTGGAGCAAAACTGAGTGAAGGAGGTATGTTATGCCCATGATTTCGGGTTCTCAGGGGAAGTGAGGCAATTACAGAATTGAAGTTACAGAGCCCATTTGGAAACATTGACTGGTGCACTGCTAGAGAAGGGATAGAAGCTTCTGGAAGATTGGCCATTCCACACAGTGGAGAGCTGGCCTCTAAGGACCCTATTTTGCTAGGTTTGTGATAGGATGTCACCCAAAGATTCTGACTGTTGGAAAGGCGTGACTTAACAGTCTGGTAACTAATACCCTTTACCTCTGGTCCCCTCACAGGAATCCAAGTGAAGATAGCAAGATGACCTCCACCCTGCTTCACTGCCTGTGTCTCCTCACACTTTATTTGGTAAGTGCAAAGGGAGTTTGTAGGATGTTTTCTGATCCTTCTCCTCCATACCATGGAAAGAATGGTTATCACCCTCTTTTTTAAAGGTAGCCTATCAAAATTAAGTCATTGTATAGAATGGATGCGCTATGTTCTCATGTGATGTACCCAATGAAGTGACTACCAGCCCCGTGTTACCCATCAGTTGAAGGAGACACGTTTTTAGAAGACAATAAACCATGTAACGGGCAAGGCTTAGCTCGATGTTTGTAGCTTTATTTGTTTATTTTTGTGCTACTGGGCCCAAACCCAGGCCCTTGTGCACAGACAACGGTTACAGCACTGAGTTTACACTCTCCCCCCCTTCGCCTGTGGACTCTGGCTGAAGGGAGGAATTGCAGCAATGAGCCTATTATTCTTTATCACTTAATCTTAACTTTAAAATAATCATGAAAACCAGTCACAAAAGCACACCAGGAAACAATTTTTCCCTGTTTTTACCTTTCTATACTCTGTATTTTTATTTTTATTATTTTTTTGGTTTTTCGAGACAGGGTTTCTCTGTGTAGCTTTGCGCCTTTCCTGGAACTCACTTGGTAGCCCAGGCTGGCCTCGAACTCACAGAGATCCGCCTGGCTCTGCCTCCCGAGTGCTGGGATTAAAGGCGTGCGCCACCACCGCCCGGCTTGTATTTTTATTTTTGTAACAGCTTGGAGGTTCCTAGTTACATTTGTCTTCAGCCACTGTCTTCTGTTGTAGTATTGGCTGACAGGCTTTGAGCGTGGAACGGAGAGGAAACTGGGCCCCAGCTGGTGAGCCTGGGTAGACAGCAGGGTACCCGCCCTACTTTGCTCACACGGCTTCTGGGGTGCAGAAGACTAACCAAGTTTCACTGTCTTATGAAGCAAGATTTTACGAGTATTGTTGCTTTTTTTCTATAAAAGGAAATGTTTAGATCTCTGCACCTAAAATCCTGCTTCCTTTTTTTCTGGTACCTCAAAGCAGTACACCAAAAAGCCCCAAAGGCCTCCTCGGGCCAGTATAGTTTAAATTTTTTTAATGTTTTTATTCACATACATTACATATAATGCATATGTACATTTTAGCACATGTACATAATGTCTTTTGATCACTCCCCCATGCCTAATTTTTTTTAACGTTGTGAAATAGAAGCAAACCAAGCCTTCCAAACCCTCCTTCAAGGCCGAGGTGGGGGCTGCTGTTCAGTTCCTAGGAGAACTCACAGCCTGGGGGCTGTATGAGGACCACACCACACATCCTAAGTTGTTCTTCCTAGCTTCTCAGACATCCTGTTCTTCCCATGTTATCATAGGGGGACAGTAAAGTCTGAGCCAGGTTCAAATTTGTGGCTGCCACTTGCCCACAATAGGAAATGGACTGACCGAGTTGCTTTAGGCTGTAACTCTGTTTTCTGTCCTTTGGGATGGGTTTTTGTCCTTTTGGATGAAAGAGTAGCACAGCCTAGGCACTGAATAGATAAGAGCTGTGAGTATCATGGCATTTTAAATGTCCGGCACCTATAACCACATGGACCCTGATGTCCATAATGAAGGAGATCATGTTAGCAGGCCTTGCAGCCTCAGCACCCAGCGCAGAGCTAGAAGATGGGGTAGAAACGAGTGATGTGACTATGAATTCGGAAGCAGCATTGAGATCTAAGAGAGAATGAACACTTGACTGTAGTACTTTGCTAACGATGTCTGAGAAGGTGACTTGCTTTTCTCTTTCTGGATGAGAGTTGTCTTGTCTTTTTGCCACTCCACCGTGCCATCCATCTCAGCTCTGGTGGTGTGGCTTGGTGACTCATATTGTACACATTCATTTTGAAATCTTTATGGCCCCAATAGTCATATTAATGGGAGGGAAGGCAGATTTGCTGCCCCGATACGAGGATGCGACTTTGAACCTTGGAACTGCCTTTCCTTTCCTGTAGTGTGCTAGCTTGTCTGTATGCGCAAAGTGAAGCCTTGCTTGTGAGGCCTGCGGGCTAACGAAGTTTCCACTGGTGTGGGTAACTGCAAGGCTGCTTGCTTGCCGGGTGGTCTCAGGGCCAAGCCTTGGAGCTCGCTGGTGGAGCCGCAGAAAAACTCTGCCCTTGTCTTAGACCCACCGTAGTGACACTGGACGCCTAGGCCAGTTCTCCTGCCTCGTCTTTCTGAAGTAATGGAGCTGGAGAAGACGTGAAGAGAAGGGAGGAAAGGTTCCCAAAGGGAGGACGCTCAGAGAGGAGGAGGCTAAAAGGCTAGAAAGTGGCTCCTGGGAAGCTGGAGTAGCCATGCACAATTGAGAAGTCAGAGAGGCTCCTGGGAAGCTGGAGTAGCCATGCACAATTGAGAAGTCAGAGAGGCTCCTGGGAAGCTGGAGTAGCCATGCACAATTGAGAAGTCAGAGAGGCTCCTGGGAAGCTGGAGTAGCCATGCACAATTGAGAAGTCAGAGAGGCTCCTGGGAAGCTGGAGTAGCCATGCACAATTGAGAAGTCAGAGAGGCTCCTGGGAAGCTGGAGTAGCCATGCACAATTGAGAAGTCAGAGAGGCTCCTGGGAAGCTGGAGTAGCCATGCACAATTGAGAAGTCAGAGAGGCTCCTGGGAAGCTGGAGTAGCCATGCACAATTGAGAAGTCAGAGAGGCTCCTGGGAAGCTGGAGTAGCCATGCACAATTGAGAAGTCAGAGAGGCTCCTGGGAAGCTGGAGTAGCCATGCACAATTGAGAAGGCAGAGTGGCTCCTGGGAGGCCACAAACTTGTTAAGTTAGGTTGCAGCATTAGGTCCCTGCCTGCCACACATATGTTCACCCCGGGCTTCATTTTTGGAAGTCTTCTGTGTAACATGGGAGTTGAATTCTCCTCGTGGGATGGCAGCTCCCGTGATTAAATGAGAAAAGGCAATGCAAAGCTCACGGCAGACTACTTTGACAGGGAGTCCCTTAACGAAACTAGACCACTTTCCACCCTGACCCGGTTTACATTGTTTGCAGCCTTTATGGAACCCTCTGCTCCACACATTGTTTCTGGAAAGTCAAATAATAAAACCATAAGTGACACCCATACACTCACAGTAAGTGCTCATCTTCTCTTTCTTTATTAACAGGCAAGTGGATATGGCCAAGAAGGGAAGTTCAGCGGTCCCCTGAAGCCCATGACGTTCTCTATTTTTGAAGGTCAAGAACCAAGTCAGATCATATTCCAGGTAAAGGCTGCCTTTGATCTTTGCCATCTTGACTTCTCCTGCCCACAGTGGACCTTTGTTCCCGACTCTACTGAACATCAGGGAGTAACATGGAGGCTGGCAGTTCTTATCATCTATGACTCCGGGAGCTGAGTTGCGGAGGTGGGTGGGTGTAGTGCCCCATGAGTTGCATCTGGCATCCTCACACAGGCTCCTTAATTGTACCTGTGGCCAGTGCTTCTGTTCCTTCCACAGAGAGTTGGCCTTATGGATTCTGCCTCCGCCCTGAGTGGAAAAGGTACTGATTTGGGGCGGTACTGGCCTCGTGACCATTAAGACATCTGCTCAATGAGCCTGGCCCCTGAGATGTTTGAAGGCGGGGCTTCACTGTGTGGCCCAGCCTGACCTCCCCACTGCCTCTTCTGTACCTAGGATGATGTCCTTGCTGTGGGTTGCTCAAGGCATGATGGACATGTTAGTCATCTTTTCCGTCACAGTGACGGTTTTCATTTCATTTTCTGTTTCTGTGACAAATACAACTTAAGGCAGGAAGGATCTGTTTTGGCTCACAGTGCCAGAGAGGATGTCGCCCGTCAGGGTATGGAAGATGTGGCAGGAGGAGCGAGAGACCAGCTGGTCACATCACATCACTCTGTAAGCGGAGAGAAAACAGGAAGTGAGGTCAGGCTATCAAACCTCAAAGCCCCATTCTAGTGACCCAGTGAGCTCTACCTCCTAGAAGTTCCCATACACTTCCAGATCAGGGCCACCATCATGTATCTGATACATGACCCTGTGGGTGGCATTTCACATTCAAATCACAATAATGAGCAACTACTGGGGGTGGAGGGTGAATGACATCAGAGAATGGATTTTGACTCACAGTTTCAATCTGTGGTAACTTGGCTCCATTTTCTGGACCTGTGGCAAGGTAGGACATGGTGGAGGAAAGCTGCTTGGCCTGTGGTGGCAGGAAGCAGAGACAGCAGGAAGGGTCCAGAGATAAGCTACACACTCGAGAGGTACTTGCCCAGTGACCCATTCCTCTAAGTCCCCACTTCTAAGTCCATTCAGCAAGTGAACTCATTAATGAGTTAGTCTACTGATGATGTTCACACCCTTACAACCTAATCCCCTCAATAGCATCACCAGCTGGGGACCAGGCCATCGGCACATGAGCCTTTGAGGGCAGGTGATTCATATTCAAGCCATAATCCTGGGAGGTGGTTAGGCGCCCATGAAAAGCAGTAGGGGCTGGGAAGATGGCTCAGTTGATAAAGTGCTTGCCACAGAAGCATGAGGACCTGAGTTTGGATCCTCAGCATGCACACATATAAGAAGTCAGATAAAGTGCTCATACTTATAACGCCATCCCTGGAGAGACAGAGGTGGGACATCCAGGGGTTTGCTGGCCCAGCAAGTCTAGCCGAGTCAGTGAGCTCTAGGTTCAGTGAGAGACTCTGTCTTGAAAAATAGAGTGTAGAGGGCCTAGGAAGATGGCTCAGTGGGTAAGGGTTTCTGCAAGCACAAAGACCTGAGTTTGAATCCTGAGCACCCACATAAAAAGCTGGACATGGGGCAGCCGTGGCGCACGCCTTTAATCCCAGCACTCGGGAGGCAGAGCCAGGCAGATCTCTGTGAGTTCGAGGCCAGCCTGGTCTACAGATCGAGATCCAGGACAGGCACCAAAATTACACAGAGAAACCCTGTCTCAAAAAAAAAAAAAAAAAAAAAAAGAAGAAAAGAAAAAGCTGTGCATGTGCTTGTAACCCTAGCATTGGGGGAAGAGGTAGGCAGATCCTGAGACTGCACTGGCTGGCCAGCCTGCCACAAATAGCAAATTCTGGATCAGTGAGAGACTCTGGCCCAAGGCAGTAGGCAGACAGCATTAGGCAAAGGCACCCAATGTGCTACCCTGGCTTCCTTGTGTGTGTGCAGGGACGTGGACACTGTGTACATACACACTCATGTACATGTACCACATACAACATGCATCATTGAAATAATGTGGAGAGTAAGAGACTCCTGATGTTGAACTCTTACCACACACACACACACACACACACACACACACACACACACACACACAATCATATACACATGCATTCACCATACACGCACACACACACACAATCATATACACATGCATTCACCATACACGCACACAGCATCAGAATGAGGAGTGAGGAAGTTCGGCTCGCAAGAGCACTGAAGTGCCCTGGGAATGGGTCCGGAGGTCCTGGCAGAGCATTCTCTCTGCAGATGGGCTTGTCTTCTCTTCCCGCTGCAAGCATCTTTGTAACGTGGGACAAACAGTAGTGACCTTGGGTGGGAATAGTTTGGCTCTTAGCTGTTCTCAAGGACACAGTGTTTTTACTCTTGTGCTATTTTGCTCTTCTTCTCCCTCCTTGTTACAGAGTCAAGGAGGCCAGCTCATTTCCGACAGGTCTTAGAGGACACTTGAAATAAACACGCTGGAATCTGGGACAGGAACCCTCCCTGCTCTTAGAGTCCGTGTTCAGCAAGCTTAAACAGCATTGACAATTCTATGTCCTGTACATCACAAATGGGCTTGACTTAGGTTTCTGGTCAGAAAGATCGCTCCTCTGGCTGCAAGCTGGTCAGGGCCAGGGAGAATGCAGACTAGGCGTCTCTAGCACAAGTCTTCCTCATTTCCAGCCCTGTCAGGGAGCACGTCAGAGTCTCCCTGACATTCTTTACTCATTTCCTTCACATACAATACTTTACAATCTGATAAGACATTTCCACAATAGGCATTTCATTCGTTTTAAAAAGTTAAGCATAAACAGAATGTCTGCTGTATACAAAGCACCATTCCAGGTGACAGGTGCATCAATAATCCCCCACCCTGGTGAGCTCAGTGGTGAGAAGCAAACCCAGGCATGGAAGAGTCTAGTGGGAGGCTGGCAGTCAAAGGGCAGTAGAGGAAAGAGTGGTGAGTCTTATTTAGTTTTGAAATCGACAACACTTTTATGTATTTGTTATGCACAAATTTACATATATATTGAATCAATTACTATATGTATCAGCTCAAATATAATTTTTGTGATTAAAAACTGTAAAAGCAGAATTGATTTCCAAGGAAGGAGGTAGTGGATGAAGAGGCAGGTTTCAACATCTCTGAACTGAGTATTGGAGTGAGAAGGTACAGAAGGAAGTAGTCACTGGGACATCAGGGAGCAGGTGTTGGAACTGTTTAGCAAGAAGGTGATGGACAGTCCAGAGATGAGGGTGGGAGCTGGGATAGACCGTCCAGAGCTGGGGGTGGGAGCTGGGATAGACGGTCCAGAGCTGGGGATGAGAGCTGGGATAGACAGTCCAGAGCTGGGGGTGGGAGCTGGGATACACAGTCCAGAGCTGGGAGTGAGAGCTGGGATAGACAGTCCAGAGCTGGGGGTGGGAGCTGGGATACACAGTCCAGAGCTGGGGGTGGGAGCTGGGATAGACGGTCCAGAGCTGGGGGTGGGAGCTGGGATACACAGTCCAGAGCTGGGGGTGGGGGCTGGGATACACAGTCCAGAGCTGGGGGTGGGAGCTGGGATAGACGGTCCAGAGCTGGGGGTGGGAGCTGGGATAGACCGTCCAGAGCTGGGGGTGGGAGCTGGGATACACAGTCCAGAGCTGGGGGTGGGGGCTGGGATACACAGTCCAGAGCTGGGGGTGGGAGCTGGGATAGACGGTCCAGAGCTGGGGGTGGGAGCTGAGATACACAGTCCAGAGCTGGGGGTGGGAGCTGGGATAGACCGTCCAGAGCTGGGGGTGGGAGCTGGGATAGACCGTCCAGAGCTGGGGGTGGGAGCTGGGATACACAGTCCAGAGCTGGGGGTGGGAGCTGGGATAGACCGTCCAGAGCTGGGGGTGGGAGCTGGGATAGACCGTCCAGAGCTGGGGGTGGGAGCTGGGATAGACCGTCCAGAGCTGGGGGTGGGAGCTGGGATAGACCGTCCAGAGCTGGGGGTGGGAGCTGGGATAGACCGTCCAGAGCTGGGGGTGGGAGCTGGGATAGACTGTCCAGAGCTGGGGGTGGGAGCTGGGATAGACGGTCCAGAGCTGGGGGTGGGAGCTGGGATAGACTGTCCAGAGCTGGGGGTGGGAGCTGAGATAGACAGTCCAGAGCTGGGGGTGGGAGCTGGGATAGACCGTCCAGAGCTGGGGGTGGGAGCTGGGATACACAGTCCAGAGCTGGGGGTGGGAGCTGAGATACACAGTCCAGAGCTGAGGGTGGGAGCTGGGATAGACCGTCCAGAGCTGAGGGTGGGAGCTGAGATAGATAGTCCAGAGCTGGGGGTGGGAGCTGAGATACACAGTCCAGAGCTGGGGGTGGGAGCTGGGATAGACCGTCCAGAGCTGAGGGTGGGAGCTGAGATAGACAGTCCAGAGCTGGGGGTGGGAGCTGGGATAGACCGTCCAGAGCTGAGGGTGGGAGCTGAGATAGATAGTCCAGAGCTGGGGGTGGGAGCTGAGATACACAGTCCAGAGCTGGGGGTGGGAGCTGGGATAGACCGTCCAGAGCTGAGGGTGGGAGCTGAGATAGATAGTCCAGAGCTGGGGGTGGGAGCTGGGATACACAGTCCAGAGCTGAGGGTGGGATCTGGGATACACAGTCCAGAGCTGAGGGTGGGATCTGGGATACACAGTCCAGAGCTGGGGGTGGGAGCTGAGATACACAGTCCAGAGCTGGGGGTAGGAGCTGGCGAATATCAAAAGTCTGCGAGCAGCTGACTCAGCATAGAGTAGGTTGGCCCTTCATTCTGTGTTCACTACTAGGCACCACTGTGGCTTTCGGAAAGACATTCCCTACATAGACTTGTGATTGTCCACGCTAACTGGGTGATCCTGATGAACACAGGCTCAAGGGGAAGAGTGGAAGGGTCTTGGGTGACTGCAAGAGTCCAGTGGGAAGCAATAGGGAACTGCTTAAGGGCGAAAATGTTGATGTTCCTCCAAATTCATCCACTGAAACTCGTTCCCATGCGATGCTATCAAGAGTCAGTTTTCTTTAAGATTTTTTTGATGTTTATTTGTGTGTGAGTGTGCACGTGATGTAGGACAGGCATGGTGACCCAAGTTGATCCCTGGAACCCACGTAAAGGTGGAAGGAGGGAATCAGCTCCACGAAGGTGTCCTCTGACCCACACATGCATGTTCTTGCACACTTATCCCTATTGCATCGTACAGATACACACGCACAATAATAAAATTAAAAACAAAATTATAATTCAGTGGTTTTCAGTGTGTCCCAAAGCCGTACCACTATCATACCATCAAATTTCAGGATATTTCACTAGCGCCAGGGAAAACCTTGTGCCATGAGCAATCCTTCTTCAGCCCTCCCCTGCCTCAGCTCCTGAAACCATGAATCAGCTTCCAGTCTCTATAGATTTGCCTCCTGGTGTCTTCCATGTAAATGAAACCATTCTACACATGGTCCTCTGTGCATGGCTTCTCTTACATACCATAATGTTTCCAGTGTTTTTTCAAGTTATAGCATGTATCTGAACTTCACTCTTGAATGGCTGAATATCATAGTTATACCACATTTTGAGTACTCATATATCAGTCGATAAACATTTGGGTGGCTTTTTCTTACAGCTGTAAAGGACAAGCTGCTATGGGCAATCATTCATGTACAACTTTTTGTGAGAACAAGTTTTCTATCCTTTTGGAGAAACATCAAATTTCAGGGTCATCACTTTTTCCTTTTATTAAAAATAGATTTTTTTCTCACGTAATATATCCTTATTACGTTCCCCTCTCTTTACTCCTCCCAGTTCCTCCCCACCTCCCCTCTGATACATCCACACCCTTTCTGTCTCTCTTTAGAAAACAGACAGGGCTGGCGGTGGTGGCTCACGCCTTTAATCCCAGCACTCGGGAGGAAGAGCCAGGCGGATCTCTGTCAGTTCAAGGCCAGCCTGGTCTACAGAGTGAGATCCAGGACAGGCACCAAAACTACACAGAGAAACCCTGTCTCAAAAAGCCAAAAAAAAAAAAAAAAAAAAAAAAAAAAAAAAAAAAAAAAGAAAAGAAAAGAAAAGAAAAAAGAAAAAGAAAGAAAGAAAGAAAGAAAACCAACAGGAGGGCCAGGCAGTGGTGGTGCACACCTCTAATCCCAGCACCCTGGAGAAAGAGAGAGGCAGATGTCTGTGAGTTCCAGGCCATCTGGGTCTACACAGCAAGTTCCAGGACAGCCAGGGCTACACAGAGAAACCGTGTCTCAAAAAAATCAAACAGTCTTCTAAGGTCTTCTAAGAGATAATAATAAAATGAAAAAAGATTAAAAAAAAAAAAACACATCAGAATTGGGAAAAACCAACAGAAGGAGAAGAGCCCGAGAGAGGGCACAAACAAGAGACCCACTCACCTGCACACCCAGGAGCCCCCAGAAACCGCATCTGCAGGGCAGAGAGGAAAACAGTTCAGCGCAGCCCCGACATGACACCGGGAGACAAGGAACCTCCAAAGACGCCACTGAGTCAGTTTTCGGTTGGCCGTCTGCTGCTGGGCATGCAGCCTACAGGTTCATCATTTTATGTTTAACTTTTCGATGATCTTCAAAATTTCCCTCGGTTAACTCAGTCATTTCACATTTCTGTTAGCATTGCCTGTCTGTGTCTGCTGCGTTGCTATTATCTTTCTTTTTTATTATAGCTTTCCATGTGTTCGTGATTTTGTGATGTCTCATTTCTTTGTAGTTAAGGTTTGCTTTTCCCACTGTGCTGCCTGGCTAGCTTTTTGTTTTTTGCTTTTTTTTTTTTTTTTTTTTTTATGTCAATTTGACACGAGCTAGGGTCATCTGGGAAGAAGGAAGAACAGAGAAAGTGCATCCCTAGGGTCAGCCTGTAGGCAAGTGCGTGGGGGCATTTTCTCGACTGATGACTGACATGGAGAGCCCAGCTCAGTGTGGCCAGTACCACTCCTGGCCAAAGGTCCTGGATGCTCTAAGAAGGCAGGCTGAGCAAGCCACGGGGAACAAGCCAATGGGCAGCTCTCTTCCGTGGCCTCTGCTTCAGTCCCCATTTCCAAGTTCCTGCCTCGAGTTTCTACCTAACGTGATACAGAAGTATAGGCAAAATAAACCCTTTCCTCCCCAAGTAATGGTACTTCATTATAGCAACAGAACTTTAGACACCCGAAGGCTAGTGGTAACTGAGCGTGTTTTCACGGCTTTTTGTTTTCCTTGGTGAAATGTCTATTCAAATCTTTGCCCCTTTATTAAAGAGCATTGCCCTATTTTTATTGTGACAGTTCCGTATATTTCTTTCTGGGAACCCTCTCTCCTCATCTCGGTCTCCCCACGTTCTGTAGGCTCTGCTTTCGTTTTCGAGATAGTGCCCTTTTAATTTAAGTCTGTGGTTTTAATTGGTCTAATTTATTTTTTCTTCTGTTCATGCTTTTGCTGAGACATCTCAGAAACCACGGCCTCCTTCAAGGCAAAGGCATTCTGTGTGGTTTTCTCAGAGCTCTAGAGTTTTACTTCCTACATTTAAGGTTTGTGTGTTTTCAGTTTGTTTTGGTGCAGACTGTGAGGTTGAAGGTGAGGCATTTGGGTATCTGCTCACTCCAGCACAAGTTTTGCAAACACTATTCTTGTTTTTTTCATTGTTAAATAAAGTTTATTCTAACGTAAAAAGAGTACCTGTAAACGATTGAAGTCCACAGCATACATCACTTATCTCTCCTTTGAAGTTCAGTTTGACAACCCCCACTGGGTATAATTGTTAGTCACTACATTATGCACTTAAATTTATCTTCAAATAATTCAAAGTATGAAACTATTTTATAGGCACTTTTTAAATAATTTCAATTCATTCCAAAGGCTAATTATGCCTTATTTTTAGTCTCTTACAGAACCAAATTCCTAATAATCATCTTTTTGTGCAATTTAACCATTTGCAAGAATTCTCTGACTTTTTTTGAGATTATAATATAACTACATCATTTCTGTTTTCCCTTTCCTCCCTCCAAACCCTCTCACATGCCCCTCCCCACTCTCCTTCAAATTCATGGTTTCTTTTTCCACTAACTGTTACTGCATACATATATGTATGCACATATATATATACACACACACATACATATATTCTAATAAAATCTATCTAGTACGTTGAAATCACTAGAAGACACAATCACACAGTAAACTCCCTGATCTTACTATCTTACAATCTTACAATCTTTCCACGCCATCTTTCACATGTTCCTGAGCTTTAGACATGGGAGTGGCCAACACTGTTCTTAACCAAATAGAATTACCCTGTCATCCAGTTATGCCGCTCCTGGAAATACGTCCAAAGGACTCTGTCCTACCAGAGAGACTTGTTCATCCATGTTTATGCTGTTCTACTATTTATAATGGCCGTGAAATGGACATCTAGGCTAGGTCCATTTCCACTTAGATTTAATCTTTAGCCTGTGGGTTACGAGAGTATGTTGTTACTTCACATATTTGTAAATCCCCTAATTCTCCTTATTATTGATTTCTAATTTCATCCCATTGTGTAAGTGAAAATATTTTTTTGTATGACTTGTATCCTTTAACATTTTTCAAGACTTTGTCACCTGGCATAGGGTTTATCCTGGAGAACACTCTGTATAATTTGTTTTTGTTGGATGGAGCACTCTGTTGGTGTCAGTTAGCTTCAAGTTTGTCTGTGGTGTTAGTCAAGGCTCTTTCCTTGTTGAGTCCCTGTTTGTTCTATACATTATTGAAAGTGAAGTCTTGAAATTGTCAACGATGACAGTGTAATTACCCTTGATCTTTCTGTCAACTCAGTCTTCAATGCATTTCAGGGACCGTCATCAGGTACCTGAATGCTTATAACAGCTATAGTTTCTTGTCTTTCCTTTTGAACAGGATCTCATTCTGTAGCTCAGGCTAGCTTTATCTCACTATGTAGCCCAGGTTAGCAAGTTGCAATCATTTTTGCCTTAGTTTCGTAAGTGCTGAGATTATACGTTTGAGTCATCCTGCCTAGCTCTCACTTTTTATCTAGAACAACAAATGTCTTAAGCTCTACTTTGTCTGATTTCATAGCTTAACTTCACCCTCATTCTGCAGAATTGTTTTATTGGAGTAGAAGCCTTACTCATCCATCTTCCTGTAGTGTAGGAGTCCAGCTCTGACCTGTCGAAGGGTTCTTGGGGGGAGGAGAAAGGAATGAGGAAGTATTAGATAGAAATATAGACACAGATGGAGAGAAAGACAGAGACACAGGATAGTTTTGAGTGGGTCCTGGGTCAATACCTAGTCACCTCGAGATTTATTCTAATGGGCTTTTTATACACTGCCAAAGGCAGAGGCAAAAGACGTTCCCCTTTCAAGATCAAAGCACAGCGTTCAGCCAAGTGTAGACCCTGATAACCACACCCCTGGCCAATCATCCCATTATACAGCCCTGCTGGGTAAACCAAGCTCAGATTCCCTGACCTTGAGTAAGGTCTTACTAGAAAGCCTCTCTGGGCCCCCACACTGTAGCACTTGGGATGTGTTATTTCCCTGCCTTTGACCTTCTGGAGAATTCCCTTCATTTCATTGAGAAGTTCTTGTGGGTCATGAGCCCTCAATTCACTAGAGTCCTTCCTGCTGGTTTCAAGCTCCTTTGTCTTTCACATATTTGATTGTGGTGCATCTAGGACCACATGGCTTTGAGTTCATCCTTCCAGAGTTCACTTTGCTGCTTAGATGTGTCTGTGAATATTTCAGGTATGTGTCTTCAAACAATCTGTGTCTCCTTTGACTCTCCCTCCCCTCGTGGAAATGTGTACATTTGCTCGATGGTGCCCTCTGGCCTTTCCAGGTACTTATTTTTGTTGATACTCTTGTTTTCTTTTGTATTTTAAGGTAGATAATCCATTTTTGAGTTCTCTACTTTTTCTACTAGGTCAAATATTTTTTCAATCTCCTTCAAATTTTTATATCGGCTAATATACTTTCAATTCCAGAATTCCTATTTTTTTTTTAAAAACGAACTTTCTATGTCTGTATTCTTTATTTGGTAAGATGTTGTTTTCATACTTTCACTAGTCCTCTAGAGATGGCTTCCCTTGGCTCTGGATCTATTTAAAATAGACCATTTAAGATCTTTAGTAAGTTCAACATCAGGGCTTCTCCAGGAACAGTTTTATATTTACAACATACAATAGTTTTTTAATTGTATGTCACACAGTCATTTGTTGAAGACTAGACATTTTAAATATATAATGTGGCAATCTAGACATCCTCCCTCTTCCTTTCCCAGAGCATTTTGCTGCTGCTATTTTTTTAGTGGCTTTCGTGAGCTATGTCTGCAAAGTCAGTATTCATTGTCATACTTGGCCACTGAAGTTCCTGCTCAGCTTGGTGCCCAGTTAATGACTGGACGGAGATTATTTTAGGTGCACTGGACCAGTAAATCTCAGCCTTTACCAGCAGGCACTTTGAGCACGTTGGAGCACACCTTCAGTAGTGTGGCTGGCAGTTCACAGCTCTGCCTTTCCCTTCACTTCCTGCTTGTGCAGAGCCTCAAAGTCAGCCAGAGGAGAGAGGTTAGGGCTTTCTCAGGCCTTTTCTGACCGTGCTGGCAACTCCGCTACCAAGAGGTAAGGACAGCTCATTCTGTGGACAACTCATTCCCCAGTTGTGCCTTTAAATGTTTGATCAGTTTCTCATCTGCTTCAGCTATAGTTCCTTCCTCAGCTTCAAAGAAGCCATTGCTGACAGTTCTTAAGATTATTTATTTTTAAAATATTTTTATTTATTCTTTGAATTTTTACATGTACAATGTATCTTGTATGCAATGTATCTTAATCATATCTATCCCCCACTCCCTAGTTCAATCCCAGGACTTTCCCAACACATTTCCCAAACAATCCCATGTCCTCTTTTTAAATGTTTATTTTTATTAATATTATTTTTAATCCCTGAATCCCATTAGTAATGCCCCTATATGTGTGCATAGTATGAGGTCCCCCACTAGGGCACAGGTGAGTTACGAGGGGGCAGTCCTCTCCTAAGATTAGTAATTCCCTCCCCACAGCAGTGATCATCTGCTAACATTTCCTAAACTAGGGATGGGCTCTAGTAGCCCTTCCCCCACCCACGATCGAATTTTAACTCAGTTCATGTGACCAACACCACGCCATGTCTAGAGACAGCGTTGTCCTTTTGTCCCTCAGCGCTTCCATTTTGTGTTTGCCTCTCTTCAGGGATGTCCCCCAAGCCTTTGAGGGATATTTATTTATTCGTGGCAGGGGCCTTGCTATGTAGCCCTGGATTGGCAAGTGCTCACTGTATATCCCAAGCTGGCCTAAAACTTGCAGCAATCCTCCTGCCTCAGCCTCCTGAGTGCTGAGATTGCAACTGTGCCCACGGATTGCTGATGAGTCTTTTCAATAAATGGCGAGGGGATGTTCTAGTGAGGGAGCGCCGACTCCGATTAAATAAGACACCAGAGGCTTGATAGGGATGGTTCCCTGGGAGTGGCTTTGGAGGGGCCTGTCCCCTCTGTCCTCTGTCACACTGTCCTCTGTCACACTGTCCTCTGTCCTCTGTCACACTGTCCTCTGTCACACTGTCCTCTGTCACACTGTCCCCTCTGTCCTCTGTCACACTGTCCTCTGTCCTCTGTCACACTGTCCCCTCTGTCCTCTGTCACACTGTCCTATGTCACACTGTCCTCTGTCCTCTGTCACACTGTCCTCTGTCCTCTGTCACACTGTCCTCTGTCACACTGTCCTCTGTCACACTGTCCTCTGTCCTCTGTCCTCTGTCACACTGTCCTCTGTCACACTGTCCTCTGTCACACTGTCCTCTGTCCTCTGTCATCTGTCACACTGTCCCCTCTGTCCTCTGTCACACTGTCCTCTGTCCTCTGTCACACTGTCCTCTGTCCTCTGTCACACTGTCCTCTGTCACACTGTCCTCTGTCACACTGTCCTCTGTCACACTGTCCTCTGTCCTCTGTCACACTGTCCTATGTCCTCTGTCACACTGTCCTCTGTCACACTGTCCTCTCTGTCCTCTGTCACACTGTCCCCTCTGCCCTCCTCACATTGTCCCCTCTGTCCTCTGTCACACTGTCCTCTGTCCTCTGTCACACTGTCCTCTGTCCTCTGTCACACTGTCCCCTCTGTCCTCTGTCACACTGTCCTCTGTCCTCTGTCACACTGTCCTCTGTCACACTGTCCTCTGTCACACTGTCCCCTCTGTCCTCTGTCACACTGTCCTCTGTCACACTGTCCTCTGTCACACTGTCCCCTTCCGTCCTCTGTCACACTGTCCTCTGTCACACTGTCCCCTCTGTCCTCTGTCACACTGTCCTCTGTCCTCTGTCACACTGTCCTCTGTCCTCTGTCACACTGTCCCCTCTGTCCTCTGTCACACTGTCCCCTCTGCCCTCCTCACACTGTCCCCTCTGTCCTCTGTCACACTGTCCTCTGTCCTCTGTCACACTGTCCTCTGCCCTCTGTCACACTGTCCCCTCTGTCCTCTGTCACACTGTCCTCTGTCCTCTGTCACACTGTCCTCTGTCACACTGTCCCCTCTGTCCTCTGTCACACTGTCCTCTGTCACACTGTCCTCTGTCCTCTGTCCTCTGTCATCTGTCACACTGTCCTCTGTCCTCTGTCACACTGTCCCCTGTCCTCCTCACACTGTCCCCTCTGTCCTCTGTCACACTGTCCTCTGTCACACTGTCCTCTGTCCTCTGTCACACTGTCCCCTCTGTCCTCTGTCACACTGCACTGGTGAGGTCGTTGGTTCCCATAACTACTTCTGATGTCAGGAAGGTCACTGGGATACGGAAGTCAAACAGCACAGTTTGGTGCTGCTGACATCTAGTCGGTTCTGGTTAATTCCCGATGTTCTGACAAAGTCGATAGGTTGATGTTGACAACTTTCTACCAACATTTCATTGCTCTTACGGAGGAACATCAGTCTCACTCCATCTTTCCCACTGACATCAGACTCGTTTTAAAACACTCATACTGACAGGTCTAGGTTTTAATAAACCATGTAATATCAACAAGAAAATTTGTAAACCCCGCTTATCCATGCTGTTCTCACTTCGTTCGTACACCTGTTGTTGTTGTATATTTTAAATGTATTGTCTTGTTTGCTGACATGTACACTTTTGGTCCTGAGACAACCACAGCCTGCCTTTATTCTTCAGCACTTTCGTTATTTACACAGTAACTCTGCTGTCCCTTGTCCTTCATAATGAACCTTTTGCTTTAAGAATTCACAGATTTGTAGATATCTGAGTTTTCAACTTTGCTAGTACAGGAAATAGTTCCCCTTATACCTAAGCATGTAATTCATGTTTAAAAATTCCAAGACAAATTTTGTATAACATTGTTTACTATCAAAGACTACTTTATGCTTCAAGTTATTTCCAGAGAGGTCATATAAATTATACCCCATCAATAATATATGTATATCTTTATAACCTAACATCTGTGAGATATATTTAAAATTATTAATGAAGTTGAACAACTTTAGTTTTATGTAAAATTCCTTTTTTTTTTGCTGTTGTCCTAAAAGGAGTTCCGACTACCTCAGGAACAGTGGCTGATTAGTTTTTCCACATCCTAAAAAATCACCATGAGACACCCTCAGGAGTCTGTCCATTGCAGGCACTTACAGGTTGTTTTTCTTGACATTAACTGGCATCTTCATCCTCGTCACAAATTGTAAAGGACTGAGTGGCATCTTTTTGTGCCAGCAACAAAGCTAGAATTTCTAATGTTTCTTAGATGCTGGTAACATCATAGCTCTGAGATAGTCAGTGAAAAGTATCTTCCGCCTCAGATACAGTTTCCAGCATCGCAACCTTCCCTCCGCATGTTGAATATTGCAATACTTTATTGGGAGAAACGTGTTCTGAACACTCCATAAAGAATGCACAAACAAGCTTTCAGCATACACCACGGTAAAGGGCTCAAGGTTTCTTACTCAGCGTTTATATAAATAAAAAACTGAAATTGGCGACTTTCTGCAGATTCTACCACCCCTGTTTCCTCAGAGGCTAACCTGTTTGCTTTTTCTCAGTTTAAGGCCAACAGTCCAGCTGTGACTTTTGAACTAACGGGGGAGACAGATGGTATCTTCATGATAGAAGGGGATGGACTTCTGTATTACACCAGTGCCCTGGACAGAGAAACAAGGGCAGTTCATCATCTCCAGGTGAGCCAAGGCCAGTGGGGTGGAACTCCAGCCTCTGCAGCACCCTTGTTCCTGGAATCCCCCAGCACCTCCTGAAGTTAGCGCACACAGTACAATCCTCATATGACCTCCCTCCCTCCCTCCCTCCCTCCCTCCCTCCCTTCCTTCCCCCCTCCCCTGACACTCCCCTCTAAAACCAACTGCAGAGTGGTGTGGCTTTTTGACCAGAGTAATCCAATTTACATGACCAAAGTCCTCAGATGGCTGTACTCATTCAGGTGCTGGGGCTGAACCCCAGCAATAAGCCTCTGCTGTGAACTGGTGCTTGACCTGTGGCTGTTGTGTGGTCTGCACACCCACAATGCGGGTAGCATCAATGCTGGGAAGAGCCACTGGGGCCCCAGAATGCAGAAGGAACAGACAGTCAGAGGCCTACTGGAAATGCCCTTCCCTTTTCTTTTCCCCATAGCTTCCCAGTGGGTGTCTGAATAGCTAGAAAGGCAGAGAGCTAACTGAAAAAGAGCAAGCGGGCACTTGTCTGTCACTTTCTGCCATGGGCTCTGTAGACTGACCACTGTGCCAGCTCTGAGGAGTCATGGCACAGCATCATCTATAGCAGGGTGTGCCCTGGGTCCAGTAGCCTTCATGACGGGAAAGCTGTGGCCATCATCATCAGGCTAGCTTAACTAATTGGACCCCCATTTTAGCAGCACACAATTTGGGCTTTTGTGGGTTCTTCTGCAGTCACCAGGCCATTGATCTTTTGAGTTTTAAGTTCCTTTAAGTGACTTTTGGGCATATGATCTGAAGTCCAGGGACACTAAGGCAGTTTCCTTTTCTTCAACAACAGCTTGCAGCACTGGATTCTCACGGAAGTATAGTGGAGGGCCCAGTCCCCATCACCATAGAAGTCAAGGACATCAATGACAATCGACCCATGTTTCTCCAGTCAAGATATGAAGGCTCAGTGAGGCAGAACTCTCGCCCAGGTAATAGGCAGGAGCCTGAGTATGTCTGTGACTAACGACAGGGTGTATGATAGAAGAGTGGGATTGTGTGGCCGGCAGTTGTCACACTCACTCCTTAAGAACTTACTTTCTTGTGTAAATTTCATAGCGATCTGAATGTTGTTTGATATTACCTGCTGCTCTGGACCAGAGTCCCCCATCCTTGGCCCTGGTGCATCTTGTGTACTGTAGGATGCTGGAAACACTCCCCACTCTAAGCTGTGGCAATAAAAATGTCTGTAGGAGGGCTGGAGAGATGGCTCAGTAAGAGCCCTGCTGCTCTTCAGAGAACCTGAGTTGAGTTCCGAGTACTCATGCTGGGTGGCTCACAATCACCTGTAATTAGCTCCAGGGGACCCAGTGCCTTCTGGCCTCTGTGGGCACCTACATTTGTGTGCACATACTCATCCTCCCCACATAATCAAAAACAAAGTAAATCTTTAAAAGAGTCTTGAGAGTTTGCCAAATGTACCATGAGAGGCAAAACTATGCTTCTTTAGTGAACTTTCAAGTACCATGCAGCTCTCCAATACTCAGGAATTGTCTGGAAAGACGAGCTTGCTCCCCCATAGCTAGTGGAAAGCTTAGAGCCACTGTGGTTCCTTTTCCCATGGCTGTCCCTAGCTGTGGCCCAACCCTTCTCTCGATATTTCCATCCACTCATAAGAAGAGGCCATTTGTGTTACTTGACCGTTTCCTTTCCCTGTCTTCAGCCACCATTCAGGAGAGCTGTACTGTCCCTGTCCCCTGTCCCTGGGAGGTATACCAAGACTCACTTATGCAGACTTGGCTACATCAGAATCTTCCAGACAGTAACATCTTTTCTTTTTATGAATCAAATCTTCTAGAGAAGTGATTTTCAAAATTTGGGGCCTCAGGACTTCTGTGTTAACTTACAAGTTGGGGGGAACTTACACAAATTTTTAAACCTGTGAATTTTACCTAGTGGTATCCTAGTTGGTGTTTAATAGCTGCTTCTCCTGGGGTGAGTGAGAAGGAGAATGATTCGTGGCATTTGCAAGGTTTCATGATACAAATACTCTACCATGGCCTATTTCAAATTACCAGTGCTGTTGATAAGTGAGTTTTATAGACCTTGGGTCTGGTTAGTTTTAGTGCATGTTGCTTTTATTTGCAACATTTTTTATAATCAAGTTTATAAAAAAATTTAAAAATAATCGACTCAAAAATTTCCGAAACTTCAGAATTGTGCTCTCACAAGGTGAGTCCAGTGCAGCACTGGTTAACATCTACCAGCATGTAGTCTTAGAAATTAAAACAGTTTATTAAATAATTTAAAAGAACACAGAGAGTTTAATGAAAAGTGTATTTTTCAAGACAAAAATAATTTTGTCATAATGGGAAAATGACATTGTTTTAATCTTAGCAAATTTCTTCAATGTCTGGAGGGATAAAAAAAACAATTGGGTTAATAGTCTATTTCTACATTCTTGCTGCTATCAGATGCTATTTTGGTTGAAGTAGTATGTGACAAAAATTAGCCTCACACAAATCTGTAGTTTAGGAAAAGAATATTTTAATAGTGATTTCAGATATTATGGAATTCTTTGATATAATATCAAAACTTGAAAAGTGGATGTTGCTTACAGATAAGTAGCAGTCGTTAATGGTGTATTTTGTACTATTTTTTACATTAAAACCCATCAAATTATCTTGGTCTTAAATGGATCTTTCTCACATGTGATTTCTAACATCATAAACTTCTTGAAATATGCCCAGGGACTCTCATAGGCTCCCGGACCATACTTTGAAGAAACCCTATTGCAGGGAAATGGAGCAAAATAAAGATTCATTTCTCCACTTAGGAACTCGGCACTTTCACATTTCATCCCTGCATCTCAGGAGGCAAACATGGATATAGATGGCTTAAGCTTTAATTCTCCTTTTTCTGTGTATGCTTTGTTACCAGGAAAGCCTTTCATGTACGTCAATGCTACAGACCTGGATGATCCAGCTACTCCCAATGGCCAGCTTTTTTACCAAATTGTCATCCAGCTTCCCACAATCAACAATGTTATGTACTTTCAGATCAACAATAAAACTGGGGCAATATCGCTTACCCAAGAAGGTAAGTCAAGGCCAGTTCTTCATGAATCTCAGTCAGAGGAAGGGCTGTCACCTTTGGAGACATTTCCTTTCTTCTTCTCCTCCCCTACTCACTTTAGGCTCCCAGGAACTGGATCCAGTTAAGAATCCCTCCTACAATCTGGTGGTCTCAGTGAAGGACATGGGGGGCCAGAGTGAGAATTCCTTCAGTGACACCACATCTGTGGATATTACTGTGAGGGAGAATATCTGGAAAGCGCCAGAGCCTGTGGAGATTACAGAAAACTCAACTGATCCTCATCCCATCAAAATCACCCAGGTAGTGTCACGTGACGTCTACAGCTAACTAAGATCCATACCTTGTGGTGTAGAGACCTATTCTCATTGTCTTCAGTCATTGTTCTACTAGATACATTTTGCATCGTGTAATTAGAAAGCAAATTAAGTAACTAAGGCCCTACATCTCCGTTGTTTATCATCACCAGCAGAAAACTTGCACACACACACACACACACACACACACACACACACACACACACACAGGAGACTTCACTCACACTCACTTTAGGAGGAGATGCTGTGGTGTTTTATTGTTCACATCAAGCAGTGTGAAATATGGCTGCTTTATAGCGGGTTATGTGACATGTGCTAAACCCTCAGTACATGTTGTTAGTAGCAATATCAGAGAAGCAGGCTCTATCGATGTATCAGGTCTTACTATAGAGTACTTTTTGTTGTTGTTTATAAAATAACTCTAGGGATTGGCAATTATTTTTAGCTCTGAAATCTTCCAGACTTAAATATTTGAGGGTGGGCACCTCATGTATGCACTACATGTCTCTACAGAATGATTGAAGAAAAGTCTAAGGTAGTGGTTCTCAACCTGTGGGTCGAGACCCCTTTTGGGGTTGAATGACTTTTGCAGGGGTCGAGTATCAGATATCATGCTTACCAGATATTTACATTACAATTCATAACAGTAGCAAAGTCACAGTTTTGAGGTAGCAATGAAAATAATTTTATGGCCGGGGGGGTCACCACGACATGAGGAACTGTATTGAAGGGTCGCAGAATTAGGAAGGTTGAGGACCACTGGTCTAAATCATCTTCTATTGATCTTAATTCATCTTAATTGTGGGTTCTAGAAGCACATCATACATCATGGTTTAGTCTTAGAGTATTTCAGCTATGAAGTACACTTTGCTTCATAAATGGATGTTACATCCAGTCAAAGTTCTGGAAGAAAACAACCCACAGACTCTTCCATGTGTTTGCAAGGATTGCTTCAGGGAAGGAAGAATTCCTTTGTCTGCTTATTTTTAAAATTAGTTTAGGTTGAAAGTTAAAAAAAAAGTGTAACTCAGTTGTCCTAAGAAATCACTGGCATGCAGAGTTGTGAGAAATTGTGAAGTGAGAAGCAAGAACGAGTTGCTTCTCAGGCTCTTTGTCCAATCACGTCTTTTCTCAGCATTCTCTTTGTCCACACAGGTGCAGTGGAATGACCCAGGTGCTCACTATTCCTTAATCAACAAGGAGAAGCTACCAAAGTTCCCATTCTCAATTGACCAGGAAGGAAATATTTATGTCACTCAGCCCTTGGACCGAGAGGAAAAGGACTCAGTAAGTAAAATGGAAAGTTTCATAGGCTATTGCCTGTGACAGATCCTATGTCTGCTTACAGTTGAGGACAAAATTAACTGTGCATTGAAAATCCTGTGTTCTAGAGCCTAGAAGTTTATGGGTTCTCGAAGACATGATAATTTGATAGCTTTCCCACAAGCCCAACTCATTTTATTCCCCTCCCCCATTTCTCAGTACTAAGCACATTGACACTAAGGCCAGAGACGGTAAGGGAAACAGTTATTTCTCTACCTATTAAGGTGGATGGTGAAGGAGTCTTAACACTGATCTTTATATTGCAGCATGTTTTCTTTGCAACTGCTAAGGATGAGAATGGAAGACCACTTGCATTCCCAGTGGACATTCATGTGAAAGTTATCGACATTAATGACAACCCACCGACATGTCCGTCTAAAGTGACTGTATTTGAAGTCCAGGAGAATGAAATAGTGGGTAAGAAGTGAGAGCTTTCAGATGCTGTCAGCCTGTCTTCCTTAATGCTTCTGGGACCCTTTCTAGCCTGGAGTGTCAGGCAGCTCTATTCTGCAGCCCCTTGTCCACGTCTAGTGCAGCATAGAGATGGAAGTACCTGAGAGTTACACAGGCACAGTGTTTTAGAATAAACAGTGTCTCGAGTTCTTCAAGGCGGGACTTTTATAACTGCATCAGCACCACTGTTTTAATGGCAGTTACCCTCAGTACTACGTCACTGCACAACAGCATCCTATGTACATTTCCAGGAGGGTCCCCCTTGCAAGATTTCCCTTCAGTTATCTTATTTGACTGCTAAACAACTCACTTGTAAAGAGATAAAACCTCATCCAATTTGCTAAAGGACTTGATCATTTATGTCCACAGTCAGACACCCCACAATGAGTAGGCAACACCAAGTTCAGCTTACCTCCGAGTCTCTCTTTCTAGGAAGCCAAGGGTAACTGGGGAAGCTGGCCAGTGAAGCTGAGCCCCAGGCTTAGTTGTCCTCTTGATCTTCCAACATTTGAGAAGACTGTCTCTCCTGACAGCTCTAAGTTTGTATGGGAACAACACTGTAAGAGTGTTATTGGTTTCTGAGTTTGTCGTCTCTTCCCTGGATTTGGGACTTTGGTCTGTTGCCTGCTTGGAGCTGAGCCATTGAGCAGGCTGGTGTTTCTCGTGTGTTTGAGTGGTGTGCTTTCTAGGTTTGCGAGACTGGTAACTTTGCTCTCCTTGTGGGTGGAGCCTACCTGTCTAGGGATGGACGTTCTCGCCCGTGTCCTTGGATTCTTCTGCTCTGGCTGCACACAGCTTTGACACAGCAGCTGCTTTCTTGGTGGCTTGGCGGGTTTTCCTTCCTCGTGGTCCTTCTTTTCCTCTTGGGGATGGATGTCACACAGAGGTGGCTATCCATGTGTTCTATGGAGGCCTTCTTTGTTCATTTATTGCAGTTCTTGCTTCAATGGGAAGGGTTAAATTATAGCTTGAAAGAGTTCAGTAGGTATAAAAATAAAGTGACAATTGTATAATGGTGTAATACATAACAGCCAACAAACGCTTTAATGAAATCAGGGATGGCCTATGGTGCTGAAGAAAGGTGGGAAAACCTGTACAGAGCTTTGTAGATGATGCTGCATGTCTCTTTATATGGGGTTGCACATATGTTATATTTGTTGTCTATTGCCACATAACAAATTGTCCCCAAATTTAGCAGTTTACAATGACAGACACTCGTTACGTCAGTTTCTGTGAGTCATGAACCTGATTGAAGTTCAGTTTGGGCCTCTGATTCAGAGGGACAGGAAGAGGGAGGGAGACAGAGAGAAGCGATGTGGAAGACACAGCATGTCTCTAACCTGATCTTGGAGGTGACATCCCAACACTTGGGCCACATGCATCTCATCAGGATCAAGTATTGGGCTCCACTCACAATGGGAAGGTGGAAGTCATGGAGATGAGGAGTGTCAGGGCCCATTTGAGGCTGCCTAACTCATGGGAAGAGGATAGTGCAGTTTTCTTAGACTGGTGATGTCATTGTTAGTAATACAAATTGTTCAGGGGCTCAGTATGCTACCTGTTTCTTGAGAAGTGAGAATTTATTTTGTAAAAGTGCTTCATGAAGTCTTTAAAGGAAGAGGAATACTATTATAAATCCCTAGATATATTTTCTGTATGCAGCTCGTGGGAGTCTTAGACAATGCACCTCCTTCCCGAGGGCTTGCTGCTCAGTTCAGCTATGAAGACACGCACAAGTAGAAACATTAACACACAAATCACCAATTTATTTCTCTTAAGGTCACGGTGTCCACTTTGGTGTCTAGGTAGTCAGTATCTTATAGGGCTTGTATTCCTAAGTCTTAGGAGTACCTGAATCCTACCTGGGACCAAGACCAGAAATTGTAGGCTCTCCAGAGGTCTCTCACCTTAAAATAGTCCTAGATGCTCTCAAGTGTTGCTGTGTATGTCCCCGAATCAGCATGGGTTGCCCCTTGTCTTGAGTCTCTCAGAGGCAGGGTACTCCTTTCACTTCCGGTTCATCCAGAGCCCCCCTGCTCTCACCAAGGGATGTCTGTGATGCCAACAGTCCTCACTATGCCTCTGGCAGCTGGAAGTTTCCTGTGGAGAGAATAGCCTCATGTTCTTAGCATCACGTGTACTTGCCTAGAGGAAGTATTCAAAATGCTCTTCTTGGGAGAACACGTGTTGCCACAAAGTTTCCCCCAGTTGTGATGCATCTGGAAAGAAGCAGCTGCTGTTACATGAGTACAAATTCACAGCGGTCCCTGAGTCCGACCCATGTGCGCTGTGGGTGCCTGGTACCACTGCAGATACAGCATTCTCCCTGTCCATTCTCTGAAACCCAACCCTGAAAGAGTCTATGTAAGCCAGAGGAGTGAACTGATGTAAGTGAAGGGTGTAATCCAATCCAAACAAATCTTCAAATAGTCACTTCAAATAAATCTCAGGTGGGATTCGTACTGTGTGTAAGGAAACCCACAGTTCCCATTTTCATTTATGGATCTGGATGACCCCCCAACCTATCAGAACTTGCCCAAAGCTGGTGGGACGTAGAATCACACCCACTGACCTCTGGAACTCCTGGGCCAAAACACTCACAGGCATGGAATACACAGGGCCATAGCATGTGGCGTGCACGCATGGGTGTGTGTGTGTGTGTGTGTGTGTGTGTGTGTGTGTGTGTGTGAGAGAGAGAGAGAGAGAGAGAGAGAGAGAGAGAGAGAGAGAGAGATCCCTCCTCTCTCAAAGCAAAGAAAAGAACAACAAATAAAAAAAATAAGGTGGGTAGCTGCTGAGGAATGATGCTAAGGTTGCCCGCTGACTTCTTCCACATCCACATGTAAGTACACATACACCAACAGACACACAGGCACGTAGGGTGAGGGCTCAGTGGTGGGCCTTAATCTAATCTGACTGGAGTTCCTGTGATAAATTTGGATGCCAAGGTACAGAGGGGAAACGCACAGGGAGGAAGAAATAGCCAGGGAGAGGAGCTTGGAGGAAAGCGACCTTGGCAACACTGGATTTCATGTTTCCAATCTCCAGGACTCTGAGAAAGCAGGTTTCTGTTAATCTCTCAATCCACAATACTTCAGGCCAGTATTGGCTAACTAGTCTACCTCAGTGTTCAACCAAGCAGACCATGGAAAAATGCAAGGAGCCAAAATAATTCTAAACGTCTGTTCATTACTCCTGATAGTTCCCGTGTTTTCTCAGAAGTGGTTTATGAATCACATGGAGCTGAAGTGAGTGGTTGGTTGTCTTCCTCTCCACAGGTAGCAGCATCGGGTTCTTTACTGCCCATGACATGGATGAGGCAAACACGGCCAACAGTATTTTGAAGTACAGACTTGCAGACCAAACTCCCAAAGTTCCCTCAGATGGACTCTTTCTCATTCAAGAATACGAGGGAAAGGTCCAGTTAGGGAAACAGTCCTTGAAGAAGCAGGACAATCCTCAATACAACTTAACAGTAGAGGTGTCTGACAAAGGTGAGTCTGCCCCTGCTCTGGTTGGTAGACACAGCGATTTTCCTTCTACTTAAGTTTTGAGAGGCCGTTCTCATGCCAGGAGAATCCTCTGATTCCTCTGTGAATCTGAGAAACCCAGATGTGGCTGTTTTGACAACATTTTGTTGCTTTGATCCTCTGAGAACCAGGAGTCAAGGGGGATTCAGGACCATCTATCTCAAAGGGGACGCCTTTGAGAAGAACAGAAGGGAAGGTGATCCTGGAGATCACCAGACAGCAACATTAGCTTGATCACGACAAAAGGAGCACTGGTGGTTCTGGACCAGGAGCACCCTGAGGAGCATTCCAAATGGCTGTCTGGAATTCCGCAGTGCGTCATCTCTGAGGATGGGCCTGTCTTAGCATCACTACTGGCTCAGTAACCGGCTGGGGGCAGCCTATGGCAGATGCGGCTTTGGTGCAAATGCAGTGTTGGTCACCGTATAACAGTGCAGCACCAGGCTATTGGTCTAGTTGCAAGAGTCTGCCAGGCACAGTCTCATGGCTACCGTAACCACAAAATAGGAAAGCGGATTCTCTTTCCCTGTCCTTGCTTTCAGTATCTGTGGAAGACAGTGGTGGAGAATGTGTCTTGAAGAGTTCTGCCTTTTCTCGTCAGCTTCTGAGTGCAGCTAGACAATACCAGGAGACGTTTTTCCCCAATCCTTGTATACTGTCCAAGCAGGTAGTTCTTAACCTCTATTGGGCAGAGGAGTCTTTAAGGATCACATGGAAATTTCCCAATCTCAAACACATCTCCACATCCACAGACAAATGTGCCACTATTCTGGGGCATTATATTCCTGGAAGGTAACTGTTCCATGAAATACTTCTGTAGTTGTTTTCTGAGGACCACAGCTTACATAGGTGTGAAAAAGAAAGTAATATTCGTTCATATGTATTTCTTATTTTTTGCTTTTCCGTGGGTGTTGATGTCCTGGGAGAACTTGAGTTTAGCAAGCTCCAATACAAAATGCCTGTCTGTCAAGTTCCCAGGGAAGCTAGTAACTTGATGCATAATGAGGGTCTGAAGCTGTTTAGCACTATGTGAGAAGGTACAGTTAGGTGATTGTAATAAATCCCCCTACCCATGGTGAAGTGGCAGATTCACACTATCAGCCACCCATGCTTTCAGGGTCTGATCACCACACAAAGCATCAGAGATGCCCAGATGAACAAGACCCAGTGTCTGTCCCTAAGGGAGTGCTCCTTTTGTCAAGAAAGGTGGACACACACATCAACAAGCTGTAGGGACCCATACAAGGGAGACATACACAGTCACGGGGAGAGCAGGTAAGGCCCTCAGAGGTTAGTTTACCTAACCCCAAAGTTTGGGTGAACTAGGTTTTGAAGAATAACTTAAGGAAGTGTGGGGATTCCGTGTGTAAAGACATCAGAGTCTGTAGTAGTTGAAAATGTAAGAGTGTAGGGGAGCTGGAGAGCCAGCTCAGTGGTCAAAAGCTCTGCTGCTCTTCCAGAGGGACCCTGTTTGGTTCCTAGAACCCACGGTGGGTGGCTCACTACTGCCTGTGACTAGTTCCAGAGGATCCAGCATCCTCCTCTGGTCTCTACAGGCGCCCATCAAATGATCAAGGGTTGTCACATGCATCTGTAATCTCGGTACTGGGGAGTTCGAGGCAGCAAATGTTTCCTCAGGGCTCATGCCCAGTCAGCCTAGCCTATTTGCCACGTTCCAGGCCAGTGAGAGACCCAAGAAGAAAAAGGTGGATAGCACCTGAGGAATGACACCTGAGGTCACACACACACACACACACACACACACACACACACACACACACACACACACAAGCACATGTTCATGCACACACATGAATAAGAAGGAAGAGCCTGATAAGCAGAAAACTCATCACCGTCCCAAACAAGGCTTTTGCAGAGACTAGAGCCAGTAAGTTCAGAGCCTTGAACCATTTCTATCTGTAAATGTTCTGGGGATCAGCTCCAACTTTAATCAATATCTGTTTGGTTATAACCAGATTAGGAATTATATTCAACTTCTCGGCCAATGCATTGAGCGCAAGCTCTGGGGTGACTATGTGGGCAGATCAGTGAGGACAACAGCCGGAAGTGAAAGGCTTTCTCAAAGGGGGTGGCCAAAATAGGTTAAAGGACCCAGAGTTAAGGGAAGCTAACAGGAGGTATGATGTGTGTGTGGGAGGGGGTGATGTGTGTGTGGGGGATGGTGAACAGGGGGCGAGTGGGGACGTTCACCCTGAATCTTGAAAGAACTTCAGGAGACAGAAAGACCTGTGCTCATAGACAGGGATGAAGGACATGCCACCACTTTCTTCTGTCCTTCCTCCCATCTCCTGCCAGCCCCCACTGGCAGAACCTAGCTGTTAGTGGAAGGACAAGGACATCACCAATGAGGTTGATCCAGCCTGAATCTGAGCACAGAGTAGAGTAAAAAGCTAGCACAGAATTCTGGCCTACTATCAGTCATGTGACCTTAAGCAGGTTTCCTAATGTCTCTACTTCCTGGCTTCTGCATTTAAAAAGTGGATGAGGACGATAATGTTACACACATTATGAAGTAACTATGTCAAGAGATGAGTAACACACACAAGGCCTGTCACACAGGCTTGGGACACACAGAACACTAACATTCGTGTTGGGATGAGGACCTTGGTTTTGTTGTTCTCCACATTGTGTAGATAAGCTGATGGGCACAGAGGCATACAGTGACACTCCCATGTTCTCAATCTCTGGTGTATGGAAGGGCCAGAATTCAAGTAATGGGATCCCAGAGCCCAGTGCATTGTATTATAGTTCAAAAGATGGCAGCACCCTTCTCCCCCAATAAATTACTCCTCTCTGTCATTCTGGCTTCCTCCTAGACAGCCTCCCACAACACACCTGCCAGCCATGCTCATCTTGGACCTAGGATCCAACTGCTGATTCTAATCAGTCTTTGACTTGTCAAACCACCCTCAAAGCCAGTGCCATTTCCCCAGGGTTCTGTGAACTACCTCTCAGCCTCCCTTGGAGGTGAATCATGCCCCTTTCTCCCTTACTTGGAGGAGAGGAAAGCTGGTGGCCTTGAACCTCTCTGCCATGTCAGACGGGGCTATCTGGGCAGATGTACTCTGAGAAGAATAGACAGCCTATGGGATGCTCAGCAGCATCGCTGCAAGGAACAGTTTCACTTTGGACTTCAGAGACTACTGCATAGCATCCACCTGTCCCAGAAGGGAGGCTGCTTCACAGAAAAACAGCCATCTTGCATGGCGGAAAAGCCCTCCCTTGCATGGGGCAGTGGGAAGCTCAGGGAAGCATCTCAGGGCCCAGTCTGGCTTCCACCTCCTCTTGATGACCTGCTTGTGGTGAGGTGGGGAGCAGAGCAGGCTCCATTCACATGAACTGTGAAATCGTGGCACCAGCTGTCACGTCATTTGCATATATATATATGTATACACACACACACACACACACACACACACACACACACACACACACACACACACACACACACACATATATTTTACCAAGTCCTGATGCTAATGCATGATTTCCAATGAGAATTCTGTGGTATGACTTTGGTTTTCAGATTTCAAGACTCTCTGTTTTGTGCAAGTCAACGTTATTGATATCAATGACCAGATTCCCATCTTTGAAGTATCAGACGTGAGTAGATGTCACCATTTGCTTTATCTTTAGTTTGATCATATTACTGAACCCTTAATTTGAATACAAACACAAAGTACCAGGTAGCCTGGTCAATGCACCAACAAAAACCAGGTACCATCTTCAGCATAAGTCCTCAGGGATGCTAGGATGTACTGATAGTACCTGGGAATGTCTGTTCATAAACTCCTGCTAGCAACTCATTTATTCCAAAGGCTGCTTAAAAGCTACAGCCACAGTCCTCTTCAGATTGAAAGGTGAACGGCTGCTTGTGGATTGTCATAGAGTTTGCATGCAATAGACAGTAGGTAGAGAGCTACTTGATCTTCTCCAAGCATTTGGCATAAAATATTAGCATCGGAAATACTAACAACTTTAACTCATTTTGTATTTAACCAGGTAAGAGGAAAGGGCAAGGGAAAAAAAATCTCTGGCTTAAGCCTAAAAAGAATGTGTTCCATATATTTGTGATCATTATTCGAATTAGGTGTAGATTAAGAAGTATCAATGTAGAAAGGACATCAAGGCAAATGCTGTAGTCATGGCGTGGCATTATCATTGCTCCCTTAAAAGGGATGTCTTGATTCATTTCGCTCAAGGGAGAGGGAAGACCATTTGACTAGCTTGTTATGTTAGAAGTCAGTTTTGAGGCAGTCCAGAGCCCTCTGATGATGTTCATAAATCAAAACTGGGACAAGGCTGTGACAAAGAAGGGAATTGATTTATGGTAGGGCTCAGAACCGTAAGAAGTATGATGAGACGTAACTTGTCTAACAGGCACTGAGGTTAAGCAAGCATGAAATAAAGAACTCATTTCTTCTCAGCCTCCATCCTCTAGGGCGTTTTATCCCTTCCCAGTGTTATGTCTTCCCTGCATTTCACCAGACTGTGGTCAAGCAGATTGAGCAGAAAAATTCTGCAGTGGAGACTTTAAAAGCTTGGAGAGGCAAATCTGGCTGGAGAGGAAGTGGGCTTTCTTATTCTGTTGCCAGTATCATCTCTTGGACCCTGGCTATTACCATTTTGAGATCATGATGTGGGAAGAGTGGGCCTCAGGGGAACCAGAATGCTTTATGGGAGAGTGAGGAGCATGGGTTCTGGAGGTTTGGGTTTTATCACACCATGTTGGCCTGGGTGGGGATGACCCTTGGCTCCTCTGCCAAACGTCACTGGTAGGTTTGCTGCCTCTAGGGTATTTTGCTGCTCATCTTTCACAAGCACTGTGTACCAGGCATTCAGGGGCTTGACATGTATCAGATCTCTTAAAACGGTAGGTTGCATTTTCCCATTAGACAAGTGATCAAGCCCATGTTTAAAGAAATGTGATAACTACATCACTCAACCAACAAATAGCAAGTTTAGGATTAGTGGCCAACTCTGACTTCAGTGTTTTGAGCTCTTAATCTCTATTGCTTAGTTGATTCAAGAATTAGAAGTATCTGTCACATCATAGGCATTTCACATATTATGGCTATTTATATCATTATTATTCAAATAATTATAGTTATTAAGCATGTTGGGTGTTGGAGGGGAAATCTATTTTAGAATCCTTCTAGAATGTCTGAGATGTTATGTTTCTTGGTATAGACTTCAGTTCACGAGTACAAACGATGTTAAAAGCAACTGTATCGTGTTCATCATGAGGAAAGCTGTGCTTGGTGTTAGTGGCAGCTGTGACCTTGGCCCTGAACCCAGGCACACTTGTGCTTTGGCAGTTAAGCTCATTGACAGTGGACATTGTGTTTCCTTTCCCTCCCCGTTTCTTCCTCAGTATGGAAACATGACTCTCCCTGAAGACACAGCCATTGGATCCACTATCTTAGTCATCCAAGCCACGGATGCTGATGAGCCCTTTACGGGGAGCTCTAAAATCCTGTACAAGATCGTACAGGGAGATGCTGAGGGAAGACTGGAAGTCACCACAGACCCCCAGACCAATGCAGGATATGTCAAGATTAAAAAGGTAGAGCTCACTTAATGGTTTTTATTAATTAAATTTATTCATTTATTTTTATATCCCAACTGCAGTTTCCCCACCCTGTCCTCCTCCCATTCCTCCCCCACCTCTCCTCTGCCCCTCCATTCCCCTTCCTCTCCTCTTCCCACTCCTCCCCCACCTCTCCTCTGCCCCCTTAATTCCCCTCCCTCTCCTCCCATTCCTCCCCCACCTCCCCTCTGCCCCCTCCATTCACTCCTCTGTTTCTGTTCAGAAAAGGGCAGGTCTCCCATGAGTATCAACAAAGCATGACTTATCAAGTTGCAGTAAGACTAAGCTCCTCCCCTTGTATTAATGCTGGGCAAAGGGACCAGAGTGTTAGGAACAGCCCCTGCTACCACTATTAGGAGTCCCACAAGTAGACCAAGCTACTCAAGGGACCTAGGCTCCCATGCAGACTCCCAGACTCTGTGAGCTCCTATGAGCCCAGGTTAGTTGTTTCTGTGGGTTCCCTTGTGACCTTGACCCCCGCCACCGCCTCTCAGCAGAATTCCTTGAGCTTGGCTCAGTGCTTGGCTGTTGGTCTCTGCATCTGTTTCCATCAGTTGCTGGGTGAGCCTCTCTGATGACAGTTGGGGTAGTCTTCAGTCTATGAGTATAGTAGAATATCGTTAAGCATCACTATGTTGACATTTTTTCTCCAATCATGTTTGATTCTGTCCTAGGTCTCTGGACCATCCAGCCTCTGAGTCCTGGCCCTCCAGGCAGTGTCAGTGTCAGGGGTGGGCTCACTCTCGTGGTGACCAGTCATTGGTTGGCCACTCCTCAATCTCTGCACCACCATTTAATCCTCCCCCCTCCTCACACATCCCATAGGCAGAACAGATTTAGGTCAAAGGTTATGTGGCTGGGCTGGTGTCTGAATCCCTCCCCTGGAAGTCCTGCCTGGTCACAGGAGATGGCCAGTTCAGGCTATGCATCCACTATTGCTAGATGACCCCTCATGTTCCCATCACCTCCTACCCCCAGTCCATCCACAAGATCTCCTTTATTCCTCTTCCCAGGGAGATCCATGCTCCCCACCTTGGGCCTTCCTTGTTACTTAGCCTTTCTGGGTCTGTGAATTGTAGTCTGGTTATCCTTTTCTTTACATCTAGTATCTACTTATGAGTGAGTACATACCATGATTGTCTTTCTGGGTCTGGGTTACCTCACTCAGGATAATTTTTTCTAGCTCCATCTATTTGCCTGCAAATTTCATGATGTCATTTTTTTAAACAGCTGAGTAGTACTCCATTGTATAAATGTACCACATTTTCCTTATCCATTCTTTAGTTGAGAGACATCTAGGTTGTTTCCAGATTCTGGCTATTATGAATAAGGCTGCTATGGATATAGTTGAGCAACACTTAATGATTATAAATAAATTAATCTACATGTGATTGTGTCAAGACTAATAGGCAGAAGTGACAAAGTCACAGTGACCTCTCAGGGATGGCAGTGGATTCCTGGCACATTCTGTCATTCCTGCCCCCTGAAAGAAAGTCAAGGTACGAGTTGTAATCTGTCATTAACTGACTAAGTATTTAGTATTGCCAGTTGGGATTCATAAATACAGTATGAAAAAAAATTAACTATAAGCATGTCCCACTTTATATTAAATTTTTTATAAAACTTTAATATTAAAATTTCTTTATCTGAAATTAAGGGACTCTGTATATTTCTAAATCTAGCAGCCATGTGGCAGTGGGGGAGGGCTAGCATGTGGGTTTCACTCCCCCTTTAGGTGCAAAACTCTTATACCAGTGTACCTGGCACAGACTTCTGTTGAATAGGATGGAAAGTTGTGAGTTCCTTTCAGGTTTTGATGGACAAGTCTGTTTTTTAACCCCTGATCTACCCTCGCTTTGTAAGTGGAGTCCTAGGCTGGGGGTGCCTTTCTGGGGAGTCTAGCACGTGAGGTCTGGTCACCTCTCTGTAAAAACAAACAGTATCAGTGGTGAGAGGCAGGAAAGAATTTGAACCAGCGGCTATATTGGGAAGACAAATGAGGTTAGGAATTCAGTCCGTCTTTGGAGAACTGATATGAGCTTTAGGTTTGCACAGAGGAGGAGCCAGGGGTGAGAGGCATTGCATAATTAAGTGGTCCTGATCACCGGAGGGGACTAGCTGGTACCCATGTGATGATATCTCCATCTTGGGGCTGATCTGTCTGCAATGTCTACTGTTCCTAGATTCTAAGGTGGCTGTGGCTATAGGGTTAGGACAATGACTGGCATTTTCAGATGTCTTTTGGGACAATTTGGAACTGGATGCTGTAAAAATCTGGCAGGAAGATGCCTCAGTTCCTCTTCTATTTGTACCTTGAGTGAGGATGGGATTTTAGATTCATTTTTTATTTTTAAGTGGTGTGTGTGTGTGTGTGTGTGTGTGTGTGTGTGTGTGTGTGTGTGTGACTGCAAATGCCCATGAAGGCCATAAGAGGTCATCCAATGTGGTTACTGGAAATCAAACTAAGGTCCTCCATGGAAGTTTAACTGCTAAGTCATCATTCTAGCTCCAGGGATGAGGCTGTAGATGTATGTTCCTTAAGTGATTAGCATGCCCACAACGAGGCTGTAGATGCAGGCTCCTTAAGTGATTAGCATGTCCCCACACAGAGCTAAGCAGGAAGGTGACCTGAAGTTTTAAGACAGAAGACACAGATGTTAAATGGGAAAGGGATGGTAGACTTTTATCCTGCTTTTAGCTAGCTTGTGAGTCCAAATGAGGGCTCAGTGTTTTCACCAAAAGGAGCTTGGAAGAACTGCAACTCCATCCTTCATGGCATTGCCCTGCTTTCCCCATTTCTAGAAAGACCAGAGAGTTTGGAGATAAAGTAGTAATTCATAGTTCCCACTTCTTTCTCCAGGGTCCCTCCAACTTTCCCTCAGCCTACTCCTGTCCCTCACCATGTATCTGAGTCTTGATTCTTTCTTCTGTAGCTGCTGAGTTTGTGTTAGACCTCATAAGGGTTTACCAGATGTCTCATTTGGAGCCAACACACACATCATCCAATAGGTGTAGAGCTGAAGCACTTTTCACAGGGGGCTTTCAAAGTCTTCCGGTTAAGCAGAGAGAGGGGCAACAGAGAATCTGCTGAAATACTGCCTGCTGGTTGGGGCTGCAAAAGAAAAGCCGAGGACAGTTTGGAACTAGAGTAATGGAAAGTTGAAAGCAAATGCCGAAAGTGAAGGCCAAGTAGAGCAGTTGCACAGAAAATGAAAACGAGCAAAGGTAAAGACGATGGCGGCTCTGAGCCGAGCCACAGGCTAGCACCTGATGCTTAAATGTGAAATGGTGCCCACAGTCTTGTGTGTTTGCACACTTACTCTCAAGCTGGTGGTGCTGTTTTGTGAGGTTGTGGAACCTCCAGGAGGTGAAGCTGGAGGCAGTGGTTCACTAGGGCCGGAGCTAAGAAGCTTTCTAGCCCGGCGTTCCTGGCTATCCAGTTCTTTGCTTTCTGGCTGCAGACAGGACATGGCCAGCCACACCTTCCCTGCTGTGGTGATGTGCCTCTCCTTAAGTGGTGAGCCAAAATGGGTCCTTCCTCCCTTACGTTGCCTCTTGTCCAGTATTTGGTCACAGCAACAAGAAAAGATTGCATGGTTGTCACTCACACCCCGTGTGACGAAGGTGCCCACTGGGCTCAGCAGAGTTCAAGGTGTAACACCCAGAGCCTGTGGAGGTCCGACATTTGGAGGAGGAGCCATCACAGCTTCCCCTTCCACTCCTGGCTAGCTCCACAGAGAGTGAACCTGGGAAGGATGAAGGAAGGGGTGGCCTGCCAAGCACGGTGGCGTGATTCTCTTTCTCCTCCGCCACTGTAGGCTGTCAGGGAACCTACGGGAATGCTTGTCTTACTAAGCAACTGCCATATATCACTTTGTTCTTTGTGATATCTTACCATGTACCACCCCCAGCTAACTTGACCATGTGTGGTTGGATCCTTTTGTAGGGGAGAGCTATAGTTATCCTTCTACATAAACCTTATATGAGGTGGGATTATAGCGGCGACTCACCAAACTCTTCTCATTCTTGTTTTGTATGTTGCTTTACTTCCCATGTCTAGAATATCACTTGACACATGATACACGAAGGTATTAAGTGTTGGTTGACTGAATGAATAATTGAAATTTGTTTCATGTACAATTACTAATAGTCACACAAGCACCTGCTGAACCTGTGTGTTAGGGTCCTGAAGTCGCAGCTCTCTGTTCCCCAGGCACTGTGACAACAGAACTTGAGTGACAGAATTTGGCAGGCTGATCACTGTAAGGTAATCTCAGAACACAGCTGGAGTCCTGGAACTCTGAAGGGCACAAATTGTACCAGAGGCTCAAACTCCTATTTGCAATGATCTAGAGAGAGACTGCATTTTAAACCCAACTAAGTTCTTAAACACGCTCTTCCCCATAACACCAAGCATATCTCTGCAAGAGTGTTTTGCCAATGGACAGACATGTAGCCAATGGACAGGGTAGCCGGAGGCTTCCGTGCCTTCCTCTGGAGCAGGGACCTTAGATTAGGGTCTTTGAAGTGCTAAGCAAAACAAACCCTCAGACACGGAGTTTTGCTTAGGATGTACCAACTTTTAGCCCATCGGATGTAGAAGAGCATGAGACAAATGTACATGTTCATATTTTGTATGTTGGAGTGTGGATTTGGTGTGAGTGTGTGGTGTATACCCATGTGTGAGGGTGCATCCAGGAGGCCAGAGGAGGATGTTGAGCATCCTGCTGTATTACTTGCCTCCTTATTCCCTTGAAACAAGGTCTCTCACTGAGCTTGGAGGTAGGCTGGCAGCCAGCAAGCCCCACAGATAGCCCTGTCTCCAGCGACATACATGGTCACGCCTAGCCCCGCCCCCTTCTTTTAACATGGGCACTGGAGATTGGAGCTCAGGTTCTTGTTCAGCAAGCACTGCTTTCCACTAAGCCGTCTCCCTACCCTCACCCACAGTGAGTGGTTTTGCCAAAGCGGCTTACACTGGTTACAAACTCCGTAAGGTGGTCTCTTAAGAATGCCTCAGTCTTGCTTGTATGCTCTTGTTTATGGATATGCCAAGGGGCCAATCGACTCCAGTCACTTTTAAAGGTCAATCACTTTGGGGTGTGATTAAACACATCCCTGAAACAGGGGCTGCACCACAGCCTCTTCAGAGGAAAGCCCAGAAAGCAGGGGTTTTGAGAAGCTTCCTATGCGATGCTCTGGAGTCCCGGGGCCCTGGATGATCAGGCTCTCGGGGCTGAGCTGGAGTCAGTAACGAGGAATGGTGTTTGTTTTGTTTATTATCTTAGTACTTCCTGGTACATCAGTGTTTCTCCTGAGACCCCTTTCTCGAAACTCAGAGTGTGCTTTGGTTTTTACTTTTATATAATTTTTCGCCCCTTCCCCACTATGGGCAGTCCTTTTGAATTCTTGAGTCATGGATGTTTTAACTAGCTCGGGTATCATCTGGAAACCCAGTATGCACATGGTTTCTGTGTGGTGAAAATGTGAAATGTCCTCTCCTGGACCCCTGCTCTCAGCATGCTGTCCATTTCCAGACAGAATCTAAATCCCTAGCTTGACCTTTAAGGCAGTCGGGCACAGAGGGGGAGTCTGGACAAAGGCAGGTTTTCTGCTTCTCTGATGAACGTGGCCCCATGGTCTCTTGACTTGGCTTTCATCCGCCATGAAAGCCTGCATGGATGGATTCAGCAGTGTTTGTTGAGAGTTGCTGATCTAGTGCCTTCCATTCTAACTTTTCATGGTTGTTGCGGCAGGGCTGCTTGGGTGGTGGTCAGATGAGACGAGGCAGAGAGTACAGCTACTCAGCAGTAAACTCCCCTTGTTTCCTGTCTCTCTGTTCACTAAGTACTGAGGGAGCACTGCTGAAACCCAGCCTGACCTTGCAGGTCCGGAATCAAGTCTCACATCTTTGGCTCGACATCTAAAATTCTCTGCCGTCTTTGTCTTTCGGCCTTGTGTGATCTGTTCCAGCACCACAGCTCCTCTTCATCCATAGACACGGGCACTCACTGCCTTACCCCTGTAGCTCTAGGGCTGGAGTGGATGGAAAAGCTAGGCAGGAGACCCAAGGCTTGTGTGGTGACCAGGATGGAAGGCTTCATTGGCCTAGGTGTGTAGACAGCTGTGATGTCTACTTGAGACTGGGGCAGAGCCACTGCTGTGGCAGGCTGGTGTATCAAGTTGGAGTTCCATCCGTTTCTGTCTTCTTGTGTTGACTTTCTAGGGGGTTCTTCCTTAGCTGGGCTCTTACCTTAGCTGGATATCATTGTAGTGACCCTCTGGGATTTGAAGTGATTCCCAGAACTTCTGAGCACACAAGAGTCCTATTAGACCATTGGTCATTAGATCAATAAGCCATTGACGCCCAGCAGTGAATGGGCACTTATTTCTAGGAACAGCCTCTCCTTTTATATTCACATAATTAAACAAATGTCATTGCTTCCTATGCTTAATTGTAAGTGACCATGACTGATGATTCTCTCTCCCAGGTTTCTCATTGTGCTTATGAATTAGGGGTTTAGTTGTCAGAATATGTGTATGGGTGAGGGATTTCTTGGGGAAAGGATGGTCTCTATAATTTTCTCTCCATTGAAACTGTCAAGGATCAAGCCTTATCTGTGTATCCTCTAGCTGCTATACTATGGGTACTGTGTGTCAGGGAGATGGGAAGTGAGAGGAACATGCCACAGTTCTTCCTGTCACAGAGCTGATGGCCAGTGATGACACAAAATAGTAACACAGCTAAAGCCCTGGCTTGGGTGCTGTGCAGCTGCAGAGGAGGTGAAGCTTGTCTGTTTCAGGCTCGATAGTGGGATGAGGGAAAGGGATGAGGTGAACAGTACTGATCAACTCTTGGGGGAGAATTCCTTTGATGTCAGGATGGCAGGCTGAGTCAATGCAGTGTGTGTCTGTCTGTCGCTCCATGAGTGGCTATCACGAACTGTGTAGCTGCTGAGAAAATGACATAAGGTCAGGCCCGGATGTCTCAAGTCCTCCAGAGCTGGGTGTCTAGAAAAAGTCACGGCTGCTGCTTCCTCCATTTATAGCTTTTGACTTTGCTTTGGTCCTCCCTAGTTTTTGAGGTTTTAGGTCCTTTTGAGGATTTGACCAGCTGACTAGGGCCAGCATGATGGCCCGGTGGATGAAGGCACTTACTCCACAAGCTTGACAACCTGTTTGATCCTTGGGACCCACGTGGGAAAAGGAGAGAACTGACTCCCACACATTGATCTTGGTACATGTATCATGCATGTATGCACCAGCATGCATATACACACACATACAAACAAATAATGGGATTTTAAAAGCCCATATGTCCTCATCCTAAAATAAGAAACACACACACACACACACACACACACACACACACACACACACACACACACACACAGAGAGTATTGAGATTTCAATTTTCAGGGGTTTAGAGTCCTATGGGATCCTCGAGTCCAGAGATAGTGGCCTATGGCAGGGGTTATCACCCCTTCTTGGTCTTTCTTCTCTTAGAGAACTGTGGACTTTTGCTTAGAGGGGGTCTAAGTCCCATAGGGCCAATTGTTCATAAGATAGCTAAGTCTTCCTGTGCTGGCACATGCAGTTAAGCCTATGCTTGAAAACTTCCAGAATTGGGAATGAACCACTTTCTGAATCAACTCTTTCTTTCTTAGGTAGTCTGCTGGTTAAATTCTCCCACACATAAGCCAGAAACAGTGTCCTGTTCTTATTCCCGGTCTTCTCTGGCCATGTGGGATGGGAACACCTCCCCCTCCCAGCATGGCCTCCACTCCCCGCTTCTGGAATCTCTTCCCTCGGGTCCTGGGTTCTGAATTCCCCATACCGTGTGGACATCTCTGTTGTATGAATATTTTTCTAGCTGTCCTTGCCTGAGGAGAATAAAGATTTTGCTGAGGGATGAGCAGGGTGCCCCAGGGTTAAATGAATCCAAGGAGGGCTGTGCTAGAGTCTCTCTTCCAGGACAGTCCATGGAAACACTCGGCGCCCTGATCACACCTGAAGTAAAGCTGTGCTTTTGGGTTTTTTCCCTGTGGTTTTCTTGAGAAGTAGATTTAGGTTAAGACTGTATGAGTTTTGAAGAAATGAATCCGTTAAGGGGGCAACTCACTCCAAGGTTAACTTCCCTCTTGTTTTCTCTTCCACAGCCTCTTGACTTTGAAACTGAACCAGTTAGCAGCATTGTGTTCCAAGCAGAAAACCCTGAGCCTCTGGTGTCCAACGTAAAGTACAATGCTAGTTCGTTTGCCTCGTTCAAGCTGTTTGTGACGGATGTGAACGAAGCACCTGTGTTTCCCCAACTTATATTCCAAGCGAAAGTCAGCGAGGATGCTGCTGTAGGCACGAAAGTGGGCAACGTGACTGCCAGGGATCCTGAAGGCCTGCCTGTGAGGTACGGGACAGCAGAGCTGCGCAGGCCTGCTTGCATGCTGCAGCTACAGCCAGGGAGCTAAGGAGGTCTGGGAAGTGGAGAAGCATCATGTACTGACTTCAGGACTGAGCCAATGGAGCAGAAATCAGAAGCAAGGTCTCTGGCCTTGGTTCAGTGTTTCAGACATGTGGCATCAAGTGCCATTCTGTCCCCTTGATGCAGGCCTCAGCTGAGATCTAGTAAAGTCAGGAGGTGCCCCCACCCAAGATTGGGTGAGCCACGGCCAGTTCCCGGGTCTGAACTGTTGGGGTTCTGGAGAAAGCTCTTGAGGGAAAGTGGACTGGAGTTGTAGAGAGGTAAAAGCCCAAGTGAGTAGAGAAGGCCACTTTGCAGACCAAAGGGATTGTCTTAGATGTAGGGATCTTGGGCTCCCCCTTTCCCCGGAGAGCTAGTCTGGGACAGTAAGACTCATTCCTCTCATTCCCAGAGGGGCTAGTGCTCAAGGTGAGATGCTAACCAATGTGTAAATATTCCTATTTCAGCCATTCTCAATCTTTCCCCCCACCATTTTTTGGTGCAACAGCCCCCACATACATTTGCCTCAATAATATACAATGATTAATTTGCTTACTACATGCACATATACACATTTGTATAATACCTATATGATCTTAAAGATCACATGGTTAGTAAGCATAGACAGGACTCAAACTCAGGTCTTCTGCTTGCCTTGTGCAGTATTGTCCAGAACGTATATGGCAAACAAATACTTCAGCATGACTAGCTGGTGCATGTAGTTTCAAATGACAAGTCTTTAAGTTTCTCTACACACTTGAGTGAAGTTTTACTTCCTAATGAGCTTTCCTATAGACACTTAGGTTCAGTTATATGACTTAACTGATTGCCTTGCATGGAGTGTGTTACTAGTTTGCTTACTAAAACAAAAAGTGTGAAGCAGGTAACTTTATTTTTAAGAAAAGCAGTTTATTTAGCTCATAGCTCTGGACATTTATGGAGACAGCACCAGCATAGGCAGGTGTGAAGGCCTTGCATGATTATTAGCCAACAGCAACACCAGCAAAGGGAAAGAATCATATTGCAGACAGGAATCTGGAGCTGCTGAGGTCTCACAAGACCCAAGGACAGCTCATTTGGCCCTACCTCTCAAGGGTCTTGCACATGACAATCTCACTACCTGAGAATGAGGCTTCTAACATGAGGACTTTTTTGGTCAACAAAGTTACCAAGGAGTGAGGGTTGTACTGTATTATTCAGTGTAGAAACGATGCTATACATCTGAGTCACAAGTCACGATGGGATCCAAAGTATCTAAATTCACAGCCCATTATTGTCTAAGAGCTGCCTCTGCCTCCTTCAAAAACATTGGTTGTAATTAAAAGATAAAATAAATTAATATATTTACTGGCCAGAGGTATGTGTGTGTCAGTACAGAGAAAACAAAAGAATTTAAAGAAATTCCTCTGGTGGGTCAAAAACTGGTATAGAATATAAAACCACAGAGTTGCAGTCAGAAGATGAGGTGGGCAAAGACAGATGGAGAAGGGGTGTTCTATAAGATATGTTTCTAGATGGCAAATGAACGAGGAATAATCAAGCCAGCCTAGATGCACAGACTCCAAAGTTGTGAACTGAAGAGTTTAACTCTCCACCTGGGTAAACTAGATGAGCCCATCAGCACCAGTAGACCCAATCCAGCCCAGCTTCAAACATAATAGACCCCATTGCTGACACAGATCCAGAGCCAAGCTTTTCTGACTACTTCCAGTGTGGTTCGAAGCATTGCCATCTCTGTTTAGAACCCAGCCTTTCCCACCAGCCCCTACCTACCCCATCAGAGTCAACTTGTGCACCACCATCTGCAAGAGTCTTTAAAACAAAGCAAGCCAGTTGTCCAGCTCCTCTTCAGATCCTGCTGGGGCTTCTCACTTCTGTCAGGGTGAGATCCCAACTACCAAGGAGCTCACGTTTATCACCCACACACAAACATGAATGCAGTACTGGACATATACAATATGCTAAAAATATACTGAGGGAAATTAATTTGACTAAATATAATTTTAATCATTCCTATTCCTGGACATGTGGGCTAACAGAATTTTAAAAATTATAGATGATGTTTTGAAGCCATGCATGCATGCAGTTCTTTAATTCCTATTAAATTTTTATTGAGTTGACATTTCCAGGAGTGGGAATAAATGGTGTACAGCTATAGATGGTCATGATGTGACCCTTTACAAAAGGCTAAACTCAGCCGGGCGGTGGTGGCACACGCCTTTAATCCCAGCACTTGGGAGGCAGAGCCAGGCGGATCTCTGTGAGTTCAAGGCCAGCATGGGCTACCAAGTGAGTTCCAGGAAAGGCGCAAAGCTATACAGAGAAACCCTGTCTCGAAAAACCAAAAAAAAAAAAAAAAAAAAAAAAAAAAAAAAAAAAAAAAAAAAAAAAGGCTAAACTCACTGGTTTTCCTCAGGCAAGACTTGTTTCTCTCAAATTATCTTTCTACATCTACCAATGAGTTCTCTTGAAGACACAGTTTCAGCCAGGTCACTTTTCCACTCCGCACAGCTTGGTGGTTGCCTCTGGCTTGTATGCTCTGGCTCCCCCAGTCTCCGCGGCCTCATCTTTCCCGTCCACTGCTGCCCACGCAGATTGGTGCAGTGTGCGTGCACCAGCCTGGTCTTGGTCCCTCTGTTCTGGCTTGTGTATCTTTGAGGCACCTTTTTGTCTGTGTCAACATCTCCTTCAGAAGCTTTTCTCAGTCCATTTACCCTTGTTGTGATTCCAACACTTACACTGTATTTACCGCACTTTACTGGAATTATCCATGTGTCTAAAGGCCACTTCAGTCAACTGTTGCCTTGGTCCTGTCCACGGAAGTTAATGTAGGGGGTGTTGTACTGGAAGGTTTCAGAAGACACTCACTTCAGTTTGACATCTTTGATTGCTAGGAAAGTATAAACTTTTCTGCCAGAGTTTGTCACTCTGCCATGCATAATAAAACAATCACAGAACCATGCTGTGGACCAGTGGTTCTTTCCTAATGCTGTGGCCCTTTAATACAGTTCCTCATGTTGTGGTGACCCCTAAACATAAAATTTTCGTTGCTGCCTCTTAACTGTAATTTTGCTACTGTTATGAATTGCAGTGTAAATATCTGTGTTTTTCAATGGTCTTAGGCGACTTCTGTGAAGGGGTCATTTGACCCAAGGGGTCACGATCCACACATTGAGAACAGCTGTTATAAAGGCAGCTCTTCTTCCAAAGAGATATGTAAATGTGACGCTGCCTTGGTGATTCTGCTCCATGGTACATCCAAATGATAATGTTATATAGTAGTATAAATGCAGAGACTATCTTTCGTTTTCATTCAAAGTAACACATTTTCTTCTGTGCTTCCCTTTATGAAGTTATTCACTGAGCGGCGATAAGAGAGGTTGGCTTAAAATCGACTCCGTCACCGGCGAGATATTCAGCGCGGCTCCGCTGGACAGGGAAACAGAAAGTCTGTACCGGGTACGAGTGGTGGCCACTGAAATAGGTGAGCAAAACCAAACCAAACCAGGTTATTAGGAAAAACATCAATAAAAATAAGAGGAGGGGCAAGAGAATTGATGAGGTTAAAAATCAATGCTGAGTAAAATCATAAAGACAGGGTGAGACAGGTACAAAAGTGTGCGTGCATACGTGCGTGCATACGTGCGTGCGTGTTCAATTCTTAATGATTGCGTTAGAGAACACCTGTGCCAATCTGGGCTTCTACTAGCAGAGTTTCCCTGAGGCTGAAGGGAATTAGGGATGCTGCCAGCTCTGGTTTCCTGCAGGGATTAGATCCTCTTCTAGTAAGGTTCTAGAGTCCTTAGCTAACCTCTCTCACTACCTCCTCAAAGGAGATTGAGGGCTTCTACCAAACAGGAAATTCAAGGCCCACTGAGCCTTAAATTACAGCCCTCACTGCTCATGCTGTTTTGGAGCAGAAGATACTTTATGCAAGGCTCTCTACCAGAAAGCTCGTGCAGTAGTGACCTGGGAGTCCATCCTTGGGGATCCTGATTCAGCAGGTATCAGGGGACCTGGGTATCTGCTGTTTGGATGAGGCAAGATGGACTTTTGAAAGAGACGACAATTGCACAGATATGCCAGGATGTTTGAGCCATCCCTGCATAATCCTTGCATCCTATTTAATTCATTCAGTTGGGATACAAGTTGTCTGCTCACTCTGAACATGGAGTTCCAGGAAAATGTTCAGATTAAAGTAAAGATAACTCACAGGAATAGTATGCTAACCAGGAATTAAGACTGGTAATTAAAACATTGAGTGTCTTTAAGTGGAATTTTCCATCTTGCAGTAAGAATTCTGTTGATCTTAGGCTGATTAGCTAGTAATGTATCTGCTTAGCTTATTAAAAAGGATGAGAGTGGAACAAATTACTACCAAACAAATACAGCTTTAGACCAAAAAATAATAAACTTTAAAAATACAAAGCCCTAAATTAGAGGCAGACACAGGGAGCAGAGAAAGGAATCATAAAAATGTATGGGAAAAGATGGAGAAGACCAGAATGACCATAACTGTCCCAGCGAGCAGACACAGAGCTGTCCCAGCGAGCAGACACAGAGCTGTCCCAGCGAGCAGACACAGGCTGTCGTCGGAAGGGAGGTACAAGTGGACAGGCCTTGGCTGAGACAGGCAGCTGTTTCCGTCGCAGGCTGTGCATTCCACTGCCAGGTTGTCTATGTTCACTTGGTGATTTAAAAGCTCCCAGTAAGGCTGAGGGAGGTTTCCGGCTAATTCTTGATGCCATGTCCTGCCCCTGAACCCACGAGAATCAACACTTCACATTGCACACGTTTCGTAAGTGGTTCTCACATTTTAGAAGTCTCATGGATTGTGACCATGAGCCAAAACCCTGTTACATTTTCAGTTGTTGGCACTGAAATCATAATGTAAATAGACCAAACAACTTCAAGGACTTCAGTGGACTCGTCTTTGCTTTAAGAACAGCCAGAGACATTTCTGTGAAGACAAGCAAGAAAATGAGGCTTCCTGGAACCAAAGCAGGAGCCAGAAAACAGCTTAGGGGAACGGAAGTAGTCCCGCCACTGATGCGCTGTCTGCACGAGGTTAGGTGAGGACAGTCAGGGTCCACTACACCACACTGGGCCTCCTGTGTGCTTCTGTTAGTGCCCAAACTTTATGCATAAAGAAACCAAAGCACTGAGAAATTGGTTTACCCAAGAGCACACGGCTACCAATGGGTCACTGCTATAGCGTGGCAGACGACATGTGTGCAACCGTTTGCTGCTTTGTTTACACGTGAGACCTTCACAAAGCCACAGGCTTCTCAGATGAAGACAAATGAAGCTTAGAAAGCTGAGTTGGGATGCTTAAGGCAATGGTAAGTGATGGAGAGTTCGGCTGGCAGTCTTCCTCTCTCGTGTGCACTAGCTGTGTGAACTTAGCTAAGTTACACAGCTTCTGAGTGTCACTGTACACACACACACTCTCTCTCTCTCTCTCTCTCTCTCTCTCTCTCTCTCTCTCTCTCTCTCTCTGTTAGTATTACCATTTAAACATTTAAAACATTTTTATTACATTCTATTTGTGGTGTGTGTGTGTGTGTGTGTGTGTGTGTGTGTGTGTGTGTGTGTGTGTGTGTACACATCAAAGATCAATTTATAGGAGTTAGTTCTCCTTCCTCCATGTGACTTTTGGGGATTAAACCCATGCTGCCAGGTCTGGCAGGAAGTGCCTTCAGCCACTGAGTCATCTTGGAGGTTCCATTTAAACATTTTTACCAGTACTAAAATTAGGTCTGTAATTCTAAAAGCATCTTTCTACTACTTTAATAGACCTGACCATTTAAATATTGATTCTTTCAAAGGAAAGAGAAACATGCTTCCTTGTGAAGGATGATGATAATGCTTGGAATGATGTTCTAACCTTTCGACTTCTCAGGTGGGTCCTCTTTGAGCTCCACAGCGGATTTCCACCTGGCCCTCATGGATGTGAATGACAACCCCCCACGCTTGGCTAAGGACTACACAGGCCTGTTCTTCTGCCATCCCCTCAGTACCACTGAGAGTCTCATCTTTGAGGTGACTGACGATGACCAGCAGTCATTTTGGAGGTCCCAGTTTACATTTGCCCTTGGCAGAGAGAGCTTACAGAATGACTGGGAAGTTTCCAAAATCAATGGTGAGTTTTCAAATGTACAAGGAGAAAAATCAATGATGGATGAAGGAATAATGGTCCCCCTCTCCCTTGGCTGGCTTTAGAACTCAACACAGAATTTTCTTCTTGCCCCAAGAAAGCAGTTCATGTTCTGGAAACACACAGGAAAAGTCAGTCTTCAAAGCCCCAGGCTTTGTGGGAAGGGAAGTTTGACACCCCACATCCTGGTTGGTGCACATGGATAGATGGACAATTTGAACATCAGTTGTAAATTTCCAGTGAAGCCTGAGAAACAGATTTTATAATAAATTTTATTCAAACACAGTTAACATACAGCAAATTACAGTTGACCAATGTATACAACTTTATGGTAATATCTATCTATCCATATATATCATTACATATATAAGATCAGCACAATCAAGTCAATATTTTGCACTCTTAAGTTTTTATTTTACCTTATTTTTCATTACCCCTGCCCACCCCATTAAGCCCACCCTATTTTCTCAGCCAGCGACCAATCTTTGTGTTGCTACAAATCTATGTTATTTGTGTCACTTCATATACTTCCCTCTTCTTTCACTCGGTATGGTTGTTTGGGGATGCATTCTTGGTTCGTGTTCCAGAGCTTCACTTCTTCATTGTGAAGTAGCGATAAGACAATTCAGCGTTCATGCTCTCAAAGACTGTTAGTTTCGGGGCACACATGTGGACAAGTGTTTGGTAGGAGCATGCCCTTCCATGTTTCTTAGTTGAACACCAAGGAGTTGAATGACTGCATCATATAGAAGGTTAATACTTTGCTAGTTAAGAAAAGGTCAAACTATTTCCCAATTTGTTCTTTGCATTTTACGTTCCCACCAGTGCATGAGAAGCTCAGCTGCTCAGCACCCTCCTCAGTGCATCTGCTATGCTTGGTTATTTTTGGCCTCTAGTGGGTAGACATCAGTCTCTATTATATTTTTTGACTGGTATTTCCCTAGTGACTAATGTTCAAAGCCTCTCCACATGAAAAGTGTGGTGAGCTGCCATCCATACATCAGGAAGCAGCTGATCAACTATTGTTTCCGACTTCTTGGGCTCCTCAACTTCTATTGTTGAACTGTAGGTGACTGTGTGAGTGTGTGTGTGTGTGTGTGTGTGTGTGTGTGTGTGTGTGTGTGTGTGTGTGTGTGTGGTGTGCTTTATCAGGAAACTGAATTTTATAGTAATATCTCCTCCTCCTTTTTAAAGATTTACTTTTTAGTATGTATGTGTGCTTTGTGAATGTGCACTGCGTGTACAGGCAAGTGACCACAGGGTCAGAAAAGGGCATCAGAGCCCTCGGAACTGGAGTTACAGTGCTTGGGAGCCAACATGGTGTGCTGGGAACCGACCCTGGTCCTTTGTAAGAGCAGTAAGCACTCTTAATAGCTGAGTCACCGCTCCAGCTCCTATTGCAGTATCTTCTAAACAGCAAAATTTTTAAAAAATATTAAAACAAGAGTTATTGATTTCTTATATAATTTGTGATTTTTAAATGTGCCTGCTCTTTTCTGAAGAGAAACAGAGGAGGAGTGGAGGGAGGTTTTATCTTGAAAATCTCAGAAAAACTCAAGTGGAAAAAATCCCTACCTTACAATACTATATTGTTTTGATTACTATAGCTCCATAGAAGACCAGAAATCAGATGATATCATTTTTTTTTTAAAGTTGTTTCATCCATTCTAGGTGTTTTGCACTTCAGTGCAAATGTCAGCATGCTGCTTGTCCATTTCTAGCAAAAGAAATCTGTTGAGATTGGGCTTAGATTCCTCCGAGTCTACATGGGTATTTGGGGGTGGGGATGCCCTCAATTCATGAACACAAAGTGGGTCTCCACTTACTGAGGTCTTCTTTAATTTCTTTCAGCAACATATCTTAACTTTCAGTGTGTAGTACAAAAATTATCTGCTCTTTTAAATAGTGTTTTAAGATTTACATTTCTATACATCTCTAGGGTCTAAACACACTTGGTAATTTTTAGATATTATTCTCATATGACAACTCATTGACATTGTGTACTAATTATTATAGTCTTTGGATCCCATCGGCTTTCTACATAGGCTGTGTTGGATATGACGGACAGTTTTACTACTTCCCTTCCAATCTTGCCTTAGTACTGGCTAAAACTTTCAGTAAGAGGAGTCGAAGGAGTACTGAGCACCCAGGTGCTTGCCTTGTTCTCTTAGTGCAGAGAGCAAGTTGCCCATCTTCACAGTAGTATATGTTTAGATGATCTGTATCTAATACTTCGGCTTTCTATCTACAACTCACTAAGAACTGTTTCTCTTTGTATGATTAAGTTGTTTTTTTTTTTTTTGTCAGCAACTGGGTGGGTTATATAGGCTTTTATCTTAGTATTGCTGGGATAAGATCTATTTGAGGAAATATTTTATGTAATTTTGAATTTAATTTGTTAAAATTAAGTCTTTTGCATTTATATTAATAAGGTGGCACACACCTTTAATCCCAGCACTCCGGAGGCAGAGGCAGGCGAATCTTTGTGAGTTCGAGGCCAGCCTGGTCTACAGAGTGAGTTCCAGGAAAGGCGCAAAGCTACACAGAGAAACCCTGTCTCAAAAACCAAAAAACATCTACATAAATTGACCTGTATTTTTCCTTACAAAGCTTTTAAAAATCCATTTTTGATATCAGCGACTGCTAATCTAATAGAGTAAGTTAGAGGTGTTCTACCGATTCAATTATCTGGAAGCCTGTGTGTGTGAAATTGGCAGCCTTTCTTCCTTAAAATTTGGGAGAATTTATTTGCTGATGAACACATTTAGGATCAGAAAGCTTTTTTTTTTCCAGTGGAAAATTTAACTGTATACTTCATTTCTTTGTTATATAAGTCTATTCAATTACAAATTGCTCCTTGGTTGAGATTGCTAGTCTGTAGTTTTCAAATATTTGCCTAGTTCATTTTGTTTGTCTAATTCATTGGCATACAGTTACTCATGACATTCTATTCTCATTATCCATAGATGTACAGTGATATCAGTTCATTCTGATGTTGGCAAGTTATTTCTTTTCTTTCCTAATCAAGTAGGGGACAAGTTAATTTATTTTGTTCATAGTGTCAAATAGCCAGCGTTTGGATATCAGCTTGCCCTGTGTTTTTGTGTGTCCTTGCCTGGGTCTTTACTTTCCTTACTCATCTACTGTGCTTGACTAGTTCTTATTTTATGCTTACTAGGGTGGAGTCTGTGGCAGATAATTTGGTTTTTTTTTCCTTGTTAAGATAGACATGTAGTGCCACAGACAATCTCAGGGTTACTTTACCTGCATTCCACTGTTTGCAAAATTACAGGATTATCCTTTGTGTCCTATGGGTTGCTTAGAAGTGAGTCTACAAATATTTTTGCAAATGTACATTCTTTTTTTTTCTGTTTTCTTGGTGTGCTTCACTTTGGGTAGTTTCTACTTCAATGTCTTTAGGCTACTGATTTTTCTATCATATTCTGTTTTCCATTTATTCCATCGAGTATATTTTTCACATAAAAACATTTTAGTTGTCAATGCTACCAGTTAATTTGGGTCTTTTTTTTGTAGTATTAATTTTTATATGTCACAGTCTTAAATGTCTAGCTTCTTGAATATATGATTTTTTTCTTGTCCTCATCCATTCCATCACATATTTAATTGGTTAGTTTTTTTATTATTTTATTTTCTAGCATGTTGACAATTTTTTATTAAATATAGGGCATTTTCAATTCCTGCAACTATTGAGTTTTATTCTGAGTTGTAAAGTTTGATTAGCAATTAGAAAAATCAGTCCTGGCCCTGCCTGAGCTAAACTGAGCCCCTAGGAGCTTAACTGGATATCTTCATGAGCTACAATGTTTTTGGATTTGCTTCTGGGAGCAGGAATCCATCCTGTGTGACTTCAAAGGACTCTTCCATTGTTTTTTTTTCTTTTTATTTATTCTTCTCTCATAGAATATATCCCAACAGCAGCCTCCCCCTCCCTCTCTTCCCCCTCCCATCTCTCCTCTTCCCCAGATCCGCTGCTCCTCCATTTCCCTTCAGAAAAGAGCAGGCCTTCCAGGGATATCAACCCAACACAGTGTAACAAGATGCAGAAAGGCTAGGTACAAATCCTCATATCAAGACTGGACGAGGCAACCCAGCAGGAGGAAAAGGGTCCCACAGGCAGACCGTGGTTCTTTCCTGGGCTCAGGAAGTTCATTTGTGTGCATACCCTAACACTTAGCTGAAGACTTGGGGACTCTCTAATTTAATTACTTAGAAATTTTATTCACTGTGTGTGCCCTTTGCATGCATTTGAGGGGGAGGGGCAGGCCAGATGCTGACCTTTCTCAATTGCTCACTACTGTTTTTTAAACTTTTACTTTTCTCTCATACTTTACATTACTACCTCAGTTTCCCCTCCCCCCACTCCTCCCATCCCCTCCCTCCCCTCCCCTCTCCCCTAGATCAGCTCCTCCTCCATTTGAGCAGACCTTCTGGGAATAGTCACCAAACATAGGTAACAAGTTACAATAAGACTAGGCACAAACCTATCACAGCTGGATGTGGCAACTAGGTAGGTGGAAAAGGGTCCCAAAGGGTCCAAAGTGTACGTGAAAGTGTCAGCGATACCCTCTACTCCCATTGTTGGGGGTCCCACAAGAACACCAAGCTCCACAACCGTAAGGTTTATGCTGAGGACCTAGCTCAGACTCCATGTTTGTCACTAGTCTCTGTGAGTCCGATGAGCCCCGCTTAGTTGACTCTGGGCTGTGCTCTCATTGGCTGTGGGTCTCTGCATCTGCTCCCATTGGTTGCTGGATGACACTCCTCTGATGACCACTGGGCTAGGCACCGATCTATGAGTACAGGGGGATGTCATTAGGAATCATTTCACTGACTTTTTTTTTTTTTTTGCCACTCCTCACCTTGTTTTTTGAGCCAGGTTCTCTCATTGAACCTGAAGCTTATGGACTGGGTAGGGCTGGCCAATGAACTCCAAGGATCCACCAGTCTCTGCCCTCTTTCCTCTTCACTTCCCCTGCCAGAGTCACAGGCACACTGCCATGACTGGCTTTCTAGGGATCAGGTCCTCATGCTTGCACAGCAAGAACTTTGCCCACTGAGCAATTTCAGCCCCAAGGGGCCTCTATAGATCCACAGAGCACATGTGAGCATGTTCCCACCCCCCCACCCCCACCCCCGCTCTGGACTAGAGTTTTGTGCGTCCTCTCCTTGATTCTGTGTTATTGAAGTTGCAATGTGAAGTTAAGCCTGGGTTCCTCTTCCTTGCAAAGAGATTAAAGAGCTAACAGCAAGCTGGAGGCAGTTGTTGGATTTATGCCATTTATCTTTCTTCCATTAACACCCACTGTTTCCATATATTTATCTGTTATTTTTATTGTTTTTGGTTGGATGCTAAGCCTAGATCCTGCTATTCCAGCTTTGCTAGGAATAGAAATTTAAGCCATAATAATTAAATGCAAAATACTTGTCTCAGATTTGGAAATTTTCTGGGCATATAGATGAACAGATTGTGTGTGTGTGTGTGTGTGTGTGTGTGTGTGTGTGTGTGTGTGTATGTATGTGTGTGTGTGTATATATATATATACATATATATATATGTATATATATATACACACACTCATCTACTAGCTAAAACTTGTAATCAAAAACTCAATGTTTAATGAAGCTTTCATACTGACATCCGCTGTCACAACAATGAAAAGTGTGAGTTACTAGATAAATAAGTTCCCAGCCACAGCTCTGGGAAGTGACACTGGCCTCTTGCTTCAGTCTCTTATAACTTAAAGAGTTTTCTTTCTGTAGTCTGCGTTGTGGCTTGTGTTTGCCTGTTTGTTCTTTCTACTTATGATTTTTTCTGCAGATAGCACTTTGCCCTCCTTTGGAGCCATTCTAGTGTTCCTAAATGCAAACGCATTGTAATGTGCCTGGATGCATTTTGTGTAGACACAAGTTATGGTGCTGCTGGCCAGGAGTTCAAAGTCAATGACTTAATATATGTTAATAAGGTCTCTTTCAACAGAAACATGCAAGAAACAAGTTCACACATTTATCACTTGATTAAAATGTTGTGATTAAAGGTCATAGAAACTTAAACCTTATATTTCTCTAAGGAGCACAAGTTCAGTATTTGTTAATTCAGTGTTTGAGACAAATTTATAGAATTGCTGTTCTACCAAGAAACTACAAATTCAAAACTTATAAGATGGCTTTATTTTTTAAAATTATTTCTTTGAGAATTTTGTTCAATGTATTTTGATTGTATAATTTAATACTATGTTGGTTTATAAAAATAATAGTGCCAGGTTCTCCTGCTAGAACTCATGAGATGTCTAGCCACATGTTCTTGGCCCCAGGACCCAGTAGCAGTGCTAGGTGTGGGTTTCATCTCATGAAGTGACCTTAAATTCAATCAGAAAGTTCTTGGATACTCCCCTGACCTCCATGCCATTATTGTACCAGTGAGCATGTCATGCATGCCAGATTGGGTAAAACTGATAATTGGTAATATTTTCTCCTCTGGAATTGTGCATAGTACCTTCTATTTATGAAAGCTATCTAGTAGGTATTAAGATTCCAGGTGAATACTAGATTGATTTCTTCATGTTCCATGACTTAAATATGTAGTATATATCCAACAACAGGATCTCACTATTAAGTTCTGGATAGTAACCAAGGGCACTGACAATAGCTTGTAATGTTTGGTAGTCTATAAGCCATCACTGACAAACAACTCCAACATGGTAACACATTCCTGATACTAGGATTTTTATTTGTTAGATTATAATGTCTAGTAAGAGTATTATTACCCCATTATGGGTTATAACCATTTCAAATCTTTGTATGTATTTATGTATATATAAAAAGCTTTTATAATAGCAGGTTTCCATATGACTTAAAGAAAGACTCAACCAACAAACTAACCCCAGATTTACAAATACCAACATAGAAACAAAAACAGCATGAAAAAAACCTGTCTAGTTCCAAAAATACAAATTTCATAGTAATGGTTCCTAATAAAAATGACATGGAAGGATATCCAGACAGAGAATTAAAAATAAGGACTATAACTATGTTCAAACAACTCGAAGACAAAGAGCTGAAAGAAACAAGGAAATCTGTCTAAGACATGAATACAGAGTCTGAATCCTGAGGAAAACCCAACCGAATGGAAATAAAAACCTTAGTGGAAAGCCTGACTGACAGACGGATCGTGCCAAAAGCAGAGTTGGGGTGGAAGTCAAAGTAGAGGAGTTGGAAAGAGAGGTTGATGAGAGAGTTTTTTCAGATGAACAGAACATGGGGGAGTTTGGGCATAACATAAGAAGAACTAAACTTTGAATTATGGACATAGAAGAAGGATAATACCACAGCACACCCACAGAGAATATCTTCAGTAAAAAAACAGAAGAAAATATCCCAAGCATAGTGAAAGAGATGTCCATCCACGTTCAGGGGACTTCAGAACACCAAACAAATTGGACCAAAAAGAATTTACTTATGGCATATTATAGTTAGAATCACATTAAAAACACAGAACAGAGAAAAGATATTGAAAGTTGCAAGCGAGAAAGGTCAAAATCATTTATAAAGGCAGGTTCCATATGTATTTCAAGTCTTAAAAGACAACTCTCAACTGGTATTACTGTGCCCAGCTGCACTACCACTGAAATTGTAGGAGAAACAAAGACTTCCCATGATAAAACAGACAAAAGGAAATCATGACTACCCAGCCAGCTCTACAGAGGATGCTAGAAGGAATATTTCAATCTAAAGAGAAAGGTGAATACAATACACCTGAGATGTCATAAGGAACAACTAGACAATGCCTAGACACATAATCAAAAGAGATCTGGAGAAAAAACCCACAAGATCAACAAGATGACAGGAATTAACACATAATATTCAATAATAACCATGACTACTAACCATCTCAATTCTTCAATAAAAAGACACAGACTAACAGATTGGATTAGAAAAGGAGATCTATCTTTTTGATGCTTCTAAGAGACAAGCCTCATCATCAGTGACAGATACAGTCTCAGGCTAGAACAACAGAAAAGACATTCCAACTAAGTGGAAGTAAGAAGCAAGCAGGTGTATCTGTTCTTTTTGTTTCTTTCTTTTTGGTTTTCGAGACAGGGTTTCACTGTGTAGCTTTGGAGCCTGTCCTGGAACTCTCTCTATAGACCAGGCTGTCCTCAGACTCACAGAGATCTGCCTGCCTCTGCCTCCCAAGTGCTGGGATTAAAGGTATGTGCCACCACCGCCTGGCAGGTGTAGCTATTCTAATATCTGGCAGAATAGACTTCAAACCAATAGTAGTCAGAAGAGTTAGGGTCGTGGATTTCATGCTCATTAAAGAAAAATCCACCAAGAAGCTATTATAACTCTAAATATCTATGCACCAAACACAGGGACACCCAATTTCATAAAAGACACACTACTAGATCTAAAACCACAAATTGATCCCAGCACAGTGAAAGATAAACTCTATACTGCTTGCATTAATAGACAAGTCATAAAGAAAAACTCTGGAGTTAAATGTCATCATAAATCAAATAGACCCAACAGAGAATGTTCCAACTAAATGCTAAAGAATATACATTCTTCTCAGCAGCCCACAAAACTTTTTACAAAATTGGCCACATATTGTGGCATAAAGGAAGTCTTAACACAGATGGGAAAAATTGAAATTGCATCCTGCATTCTATCTGACCACAATAGGATAAAGCTGGACACCAATGGAGTAGAACCTAGAGAAAGTACATGACTTCACAGAGAGTAAACACACTACTGAATGGTAATGGGTCAAGAAGGAAATCAAGAAGAAAAAACTAAAAATCTCTATAACTTAGTGAAAAAACAAACAAACAAACAAAACCCCCACAACATACCGAAATCCATGGGGCACAGCGGAAGGCAGTCCCAGGAGGAAAGCTCATGGTACTAAGTGACTTTATCAAAATAGAAATTTTTAAAATGAGAGTGATGTACCTCGGAAAAGAACAACTGACACCTCAAAAAAGTAGATAAGAAGATGGCATACAGAGATGACTCAGGGACACCCAACACCCCCCCAAAATGACTCAGCAGTCCAGAATCAAAACCAGGGTTTGATTCCCATTGCTGACATGGCAGCTCACAGCATTCTGTAACTCCAGACCCAGGGGACCCAGTTCCCTCTTCTGGCCTCTGTGTTCACTTCATGAGTGTGGTCCACAGACATAACTGCAGGCAAAACACCCATACATAAAAAATAAAAGGTGAAAAAAGACAGGCAAGGGTAATCAAAATCAGGGCTGAAATCAATGGAAGAAATGAGAGCTACCAAGATTGACCTTTTACCAAATTAGCCAAAAGAAAGAGAGGAACCAAATTAATAAAATTAGATATGCAAAAGAAGCATTACAGCAGACACTGAGGAAATTCAGAGACTCACAAGGACATACTAAAAAAAAAAAGTTCCACCAAACTGGAATCTAAAAGAAACTGATGAATTCACAAATATATATGACCTACCAAAGCTAAATCAAGGAAAAATGAGTAAGTTGAGCTATGGTGATATTCTATTTGTACTGAAATGTGATTTTATTTGTATATTAATAAATAAAGTTGCCCAGGGGTCAGAGCTATTAGAGCCATAGCAAGAGCATGGCGGTGGTGGTGCACGCCTTTAATCCCAGCACTTGATAGGCAGAGCTAGGTAGATCTCTGTGTGATCAAGGATACAGCCAGCATTGGAGACACACGCCTTTAATCTCAATACCAACCATAGAAGACCTGGAAGTTTGTACAGACAGGCAGTGACGAGGAGGTCATGTGGTTGAGTTTACAACCAATGAGAAGGCAGAACAGAAAGTCTATATAAAGACAAACACATAGGAAGTAGGTCTCTCTTGGCTGAAGAGGATTGCTGAAGCAGGAAGGGTAAGGCTCTTAGCTCTGACCTCTTGGGCTTTTATCTTTACATTGGCTCTGTGTTTCTTATTTAATAAGATGGTTGGTTACTTCTACGTTGAGCCCTAACATCAAATGAGACAGAAGCACTAAATACAAATCTCCTCACAACAACAAAAAGTGCCCAGGGCCAGATGGATTCAGCACAGAATTCTGTAAGACCTTTGCAGAACCAACAGCAATGCTCAAGTTATTCCATAACATTTTAAAAAAATTGAAAATGTTCCATTTTCTATGAAACCAATATTACCCTGATGCAAAAACCATTCAAAGACACAACCATGATGAACATGGACACAAAGCATTCTCAGTAAAATACTTGGAAACCAAACTCAAGAGCACATGAAAGGCACATTGATCAAGTCTGCTTCGTTCTAGAGATTCGGGGATGGCTTCACATACATAAATCAACAAGCAGCGTATAAATAGACTCAAGGACAGGAACCAATAGTCACCTCATTAGATGCAGAAAGGCCATTGATGAAATCCAGCATCCCTTCATGATAAGAGGCCTGGAGAATCTAAGACTACAGGGACACATCTCAGGATAACAAAGGCAGTACACAGCGTGCCCACAGCCAACATCATGCTAAATGGAGAAACACTTGAATCATTTTCACTAAAATCAGGAATATGATAAGGATGTCTGGCCCTCCCCCAACTCCTGTTCAATAATAGTATTTGTAAAGTCTTAGAGCCATAAGACAGAAGGAGATAAAGTGATACAAAAAGGCAAGGAAGAAGATAAAGGATGTTTTAGTCTATTTTTAAAGGTAAGTGACATGGAAAAATATAAGTTCAATTAATCAAAGTATTACCTATATGAGACTATTTTCCAATCTATCTGATTATATACAGTGCAAAAATGAGCTTTATTCCTGTTGAGCAAGGATTTTGAATTCATTTTCTCCGTGTTCTGACAGGCACACATGCTAGACTCTCCACCAAGCACACAAGCTTTGAGGAACGAGTTTATGAAATCCCAATCCTCCTCAATGATAGGGGACAGCCACCCATGGAAGGCACTGTCTTCTTACCAGGTAGGCACTTTGCATAGGTGACATGGAATGTCTGTTATCATGATAGGTTAAGGGGTCCTTGTATTTAAAGTGGGATTCAGCAACTATTCACTTGAAAACTTATCCTACCAAATACTGTTCTGCTTTTTAGTTACTTTCTGCAAGTGTGTGGAAGGAAGCTGTTTCCGGCCAGCAGGCAGCCATGATGGGATACCCACTGTGGGCATGGCAGTTGGTATACTTCTGACCACCTTTCTGGTCATTGGTGAGTATGACTTCTAGGAGCCAAGGATTCTTGTCGCTGGCTTGAATGTGAGCTCATCATATCTTCTTACTTAGGGGTTTCCTGACTTGGGTACTCACCGAGGATATATAACCAGTCAATCATGTTGAAGTGTCCTGGTCAGGAGGTACTATGTCAGAAGAACCCCTCCATCTGTAGTTTCAATCCTTGGATTTCCTGCTGACATTTATACCACAAGACTCTTTGTATTAATCAGCCTTTCTTTAATAGTAACAAATACCTGAGATAGTCAACTTGACAAAACGTTTCTTTTTGGCTTGTGGTTTCAGAGTTTCCAAGCCATGACTGATGGGCTTGTTGCTTCAGGGTTCATGCCAAGGCAGCTCTTCATTGAGCAAAGCTGCTCACGTCCCATTTGGGAAGAAATGAGAGAGAAAGGGGCTAGGGTCCTACTGTCCCCTTTGAGAGCATGTCTTCAAGACGGCTAGGGGAGACTCCTGATCATTGAAGTCTTACCTGGTAATGCTGAAGTGGAGACCAGTGGAGCACATTCAAGATTGAAATCCTACCAAGCTTTACACACAAATTGCTATATTTTGAGCCTGGTTACCAAGCTTTTTTTCTGAAGGAGAAAGACATGCAGTCTCTATGCTCTTCTGTGTCAGGCACTGGGCTTGTTGGATTGGTATTGTGATAGGCAAGGCCTGCGTGATCCTTTATTCAGAGAGGTCACGGGCTCTTCTGCCCATGTTGGAATAGGTAGGAGTGTGGGCTTTGAAGAGAAGATGCTGTGACACCTGAAATGTTGCCGAGTTTTGCTCTGAGTTTGTTGTTGTTGTGGTATTTGTTTGTTTGTTTTATGACTCTGGCTCTTTATAATCCAGAGTGACCACTGCATCACAGCCTTGACACTCTACCTAGCTGGATAGCAGTCCGCTCTTGTAGCGCCTTGCCTCCCACGATAGCCATGCCCTCTCTTTGGCTGTCCTCATAGTGGTTAATTAGAAAGATACTTGAATATTCACGTGCACATGACTGAATGGCTTAACACAGTCTCACGCTGTCTTCTGGAATAATTCCCATCTCCTCCTTTCTTTAAAGTCTTCTCAGCTATTCCCTTTATATCTAGACAGTTGTTCTCATGTCCCAAGCTGTCATACTGGACTTTAACACAGGGCTCTGAAAGGACTCTCCTTTTCTCATGCTCTTCAGTGCAAACTCCTTATGACATGGGTGACATGGGAAGGCCTTGGCAGCCTGGCTGCTACTCACTTTATCATGCATGGTGACTGGGTGACCTCCTTGAGAACCACTGTCTGCTGCATATACTTCATACCAACAGAGATGAATTTCCTTTCTTTTGAGAGAGGGACTTTCTTAGTAGTTAATTCTGGCCCTGAACTCAGGCAATCCCCCTGCCTCAGCCTCAGAGTTATATATTTGAGACATTATTTACCTAACTCCTTCTGCCTTTATGCCTTTCATTGTTTTTCCTGCCCACCTTGAAAGGATTGAGTTCATGCACCAAGTTGCAATTTTTTCACACAGTCTTATTTCCATGATCCTACTCTAAGTTAAAGAATGGGGAGTTTTGAGGATATGTAGAAATAGGATTAATAGGCCTTTTTATGTCATACCTTTATTCTTTTCAGATGGGGGTGTATGAATTATTACAAGATTGTTAGCAAGTTTCTGACCATCTAGTCTTCTCCACCATGGTGCCTCCTGTAATTACTGATGAGCAATTTCTTTAAAGTAACTCCCCCTTTTCCTAGTGGGCTCTGATAGTTCAGATTAGTGCTAAAAAGCACAACGTGATCTTGTCAGTTCAGAGAGGTAAGAGAAATCAGGAAGTGCAGGCAACCCACTCAAGGTCCTTCAGGATGGCTGGACCTGCTAGGAAGGTGCCCAAGGTGTGTATTTACCACGAGGCTACATGCCAAGCCCTTACTGTGAAATTGAAATGGTTTTTAAATCATAAAATGATGCATGCTTGGTAGGTACTGTGGAAGCTCTAGGTAGGTGAGCAGATCTGACAGTTTTCTGGTTCTTATTCAAACCCTTTCTCTGGGGAAGAAAAACTAGAATCAATATTTGGGGACATACGAAGTTCAGACACTCATCCACATACTTTTCCCTCAGAGGAGTTAGGACATTGGCTCCTCTACTCCCCAGGAGAGATCCTGTCAGCTTCCAGATTAGTTACAACTTGAGGCTTCCTACATATTGATAGCAGGTGAACTGGTTACTTATGCAAGAGGGCCAATGCCCAGAGTTCTGTACTCACTAGAACGGAGCACCGTCAAATCGCACAAACGGAGGTTCACAGGTCATTCTCCACTAAGACACTGTGCTGTGTTGGTACATCTACAGCTTGCACTTGTTTGACCCTGAGTTTTCTCTTTTCAGGTATAATTTTAGCAGTTGTGTTCATCCGCATGAAGAAAGATGAAGGAAAAGATAACATTGAAAATCCTCAGTCCCCTGAAGCTAGACCTCTGAGAAGCTGAATTTGAAAAGAAATGGTCAAGTTTATGCACCAAGTGCTACATCAATGCCTCAGCTGTTTAATTTCATCCGAAATGTGAACTATAATTGGTAGAGTTTATGTATCATGTGCTATATCAAGGCCCCAGATGTTTAATCTCACAATTTCATCCAAAATGTGAACTATAATTTCTTTGATAGCATGCCACTCTTGTCTTGTAATATTTTATACTACTTAGATATTTTATGTGCTGTAGACATTAGAGTTATTTTCCATTTCCCATGACATTTTCCTCTCCCACAAAAGGCTTAGCTACATAACCTAAACTTTCCACTCTGGGGCGGATGAGCTGACTATGTTTTCTGTACATTGTTGCTTCAGAGACCTCTCAGTTATCCATCACCAAACTTCCCAGACTCCATTTCTTCTTTTTCTATTCCATCCCGTGTACCTTCATCTTTTGGTGTTACACTGAATTTAGAATATGTCACACAAAAGAACAAAGTGAAGTCCCGGGAAAAAGAAAAGTGGGCAGCTTTGTTCCTTAGCACGAACAACAGCTTCTCTGTGTTATTAACCATCTTTAATGGAGGTCCTCCAACTTGGCAATGGCGCAGACCCTGGGGAGGTGTTAAACACAGTTGCTCCATTCCCAGAGAGATTGACTTCACAAACCTGGGCACAGGAACTGACGAGCTGTCTGGGTTTACTCACTGCTACATGCTTACATACATGCTGCAAATGTTTTATTTGTATGTTGAATTTTTGTTATATATTTATCACATGGAGGAAACAAGGAAGCGTGGAGGTGGTGAGGAAAATCAGAAATAAATGATGGTTTCAGTTGTTTTTATTTCCCTGATCTGTGTTTCATTTAATTTGTGTGTGTGTGTGTGTGTGTGTGTGTGTGTGTGTGTGTGTGTGTGTGTGTGTGTGTGTGTGTATAGAGGCAGGTAGGTCCAGAAAGCAATGGTTATTGTTTTTAAAAGTTTCTGCCATATGGAGTAAGTGTAAGAGGAATGGTGGATAAACTTTAAGTCACTGCATGCCTCAGCTTCCAGGCCCAGGGAATCCCGGCAGGTCCTGTCCAGATGTCCCACAGACGTACTGGGACTTGGGGAAGGCAGAAGCACTGCCAAGGAGAAAGTCATCCCTCCACCTAAGAGATCCTTCATCCACTAGCAGCCTGGGTCACTCTGCCACCTCCAAACCCGTGAACCCCATGATGCAGCAGAAGAGGCTCTCTCCCATTCCCCACTATTGACTGGGAGGTCAGAGCCAAGCAACCCAGTGGCCATGTCTCTCTCATCAGAAGAGACTCTCAAACATGATCCTCTCCATGTGCTTGGAGAAGTGACTATTTAATATCCTTGACAATGTTTTCAAAGGGATAGTTTTATAATACAATGACCTCCAATTTTATTGATTTATCCATGTTAGGATTTTCTCACCCAGCACGGTATAGCTCCATTTAACATTTCTAGGTGACTTGCTGAGGACCTGCTATGTGTCAGTCATTTGTAAGCTATCTGGGGCTCTTAAGGCCATGAGGATAGCTTTCTAAAGTGATTTTGGGGACTAAGGACTTAATGATGATGGCTACAATACAAATTGTAGTTCAGGTTTCCATATGTTATCTGTCCTGAAAGTCACTGATGTCTTTGGAGAGAAACTAAAGGCCCCCTTTCCCGGGAGTTCCTCACCTAGGAGTGGCAGCTGAGGGGACAGTGGGGCAGGAAAGTCACAGGATGGCAGGCTTCTGCAGCCATTGCTCATCTGACCCAGGAGAGCATTTTCAGGCTTGTCATTGCAACAGCCGGGCTCACGTGGGTGGCTACAATCCAAGGCTCCGTTTGGAAGAGAAGGGGCTATGTATGGGGAGGTGGGAACAAAACAGCACACGTGTTTACCCTGCATTTGTAGTCACTCTTAAATTAAGCCCAAGACTGAGAGGAAACTCTGGTATTTTTGGCAGCATAAAACAACACTGCCTCTCTGGCACTTGGTCGAGAGTGGATCCCAAAGGCAGAATTTCCTGGGGCCTCTGCTCATCACAACCAAACGTGTTTATGGCCTTGGTTCATGGGGGCATTGAGAATCAGAGAAGTTTGTTGGAGGAGCTAGATCAGGCACAGGTCAGGAAGGGAAGGCCCTGGCTAATGTTCTCCCTTCTGCAAGGAGCTCTCTGATGGCTTCATGAGCATACAGGGAGGGAGGAGGGATTTGCATGTAAACAAATATGACTAGTCAGTACCTGCCAAAGTCCTAGTAGAGTCTTTCTTGAACATTGGCTCCCCCCACTTCCGCAGTATTTAAGTTCTTCCCAGATGTCTATCCCTCTTCTCAGGCTAGCTTCTTTGGCAGGGCTAGTCACACCCATGCAAGAAACTTTGAAATTGTTATTTGGGCTCTAGAAGGTACCAGTATGTTCTAGGAGGCTCTCTAATAGGTCAGTCTGGCCCTTCAAGCAGCAGAAGCTAGCTGTAGAGAACAAGAACCCACAGAGAAAGGACCACTGAAGATACAAAGGTCTTTAGGATTAGATAGGAAGAAGGGTCATCAGGAGTCTCAGGCCACCACATAGTTCTAAGGCTGAACTAGACCTATAGAATCCCACTATAAAATGGTCTATTGTGAGGCCACTGCTGGGAAGAAATCATTCAGCTCCAGGATGACCATGGTCCCAAAGTTATAGCAGCAGGAGACCACTAAATTGCTAGCAAAGTCTGTCTGTCTGTCTGCCCTCTTCCCCACTTTGGTGTTGTTTTTTGTTGGAATGTATGTGTGTGGTGTGCATCTGTGTGCTGGTGCATGTGTGAATATGTACACATGTAGAGGCCACAAGTTGACATTAAATGTCCTCAATCATGCTTTATCTTATTTGATGCAGGATCTCTCACTAACTTGAAGCTCATAGATGGACACAGGATCTCTCACTGAACTTGAAGCTCATGAATCAAGCACTAATGCTCAGAGAAACCCCCAAGAAAGTGCCCTTCTTAGAGCTACTTTGTAGGTAGGGAATTTGTGGCTCAAGGGTTAAGGCATTTCACCAAAGTACATAAGCTTGAGGTCAGAATAAAGATTGGGCAGCGTGGCTCAGTCCCCCTTTCAGAAGGGAGTTAATGACAATACTCATCCAAACCATTCTTGTCCACTGAACTCTGTTTCCTAGGGAAGCCAGAGTGAGGGGAGACCCAGGAGAGTCATGCTGGGGTTGAGTGGGGGGCAGACGTTTCTGGAAGTACCAACATGTGACTGTGACCTGTCAGTCATTTCCATCGCCCAGTTCTCTCAAGCCAAGCTCGGTGCTGGGTGCCAGGACTGCTCAAGTCTTGGCTGAACATCAGGCATCGAATGAAGTATAGTGCTGGGTTCTTTTGCTGGCCTGCCTGCTCTGATCCTCTCCACCTCTTGCTGCCTCTCTGCTGCTTACCAGTCTTCAGCCCCTCTACCCATCTGCTGCTTCCTTGAAGTCATGCTCTTTCCATTTCTATTTCTATTCAGTGTGTCTCTGCCTGGAATATTCTTCCTCCTTCCAATCCCTCATGTGGTGTTTCTGTTTCAGATCTCGGTATGCAGATTGCCTCCTCAGAGACATCCTTCCTGTCCTTTTCTAGGATAGCACATTGTGAACTTCTTTCCTAGGGCATTCCGTAGTGTGTAATTACATTTTATATTAGTTTGCATCTTTGGGTCAGGGGCCTTGCTGACTGTCATCTCCCAGCAGGAGGTATGGTGCCTGTCTTAAACAAGGAATGGTATTGTGAATTAACAGCTGGCTTAGTTTATTTGATGGCAGGGATGGAGAGATGGCTCAGTCTGTAATGTGTTTGTCATGCTAGCATGAGGACCTGGGGTTTGATTCCCAGAACTCATAAAAACCTGGCCACAGCTGTGTGCTTATAATCCCACCACTGTGGAGGTGAAGACAGCTCAGCAGCCAGCCTAGCCTGACTGGTGAAGTCCAGGCTATTGAGAGACCCTGCCTCAAAAACAAGATGGTACTTGAGGAACAACAGCCGAAGTTGTCCTCTGACCTCCGGGTGCATGTGCACACATGACAGATGGCCCCACAATGCACCTGCACACACCAACACAAAGAATCTGATTATAGGGTCAAGATGTACATGTGACACAGGAAGCAATGTGATTTAAAGTGTGTGCTAAATTTCCAGGATACCTTACACTTGTAAATATAGTGGGCAGATTCCAGAATTAGGGGTGGCCAGTTCTCTCAAGCCAGCTGGTCGGGTAAAAACATCCCATGAGGGTATAAAAGGTAGTTTTCTGTTCCCTGTGGGTTTGAGATGCCTTCATTATTTGGATCCATCCTGACTCCCATGATCACCCGAGTCCTCCTTTCCTTGATTGGAACACGAGACTAAGACCATAAAGACATATTTGGCTCCTTCTAGTGTAGTTTTGGGGACTCCCTTGAGGGAGCACAGAATTGAACTTGCGTGAGGTCCTTGGCACAGGAAGGAGAACATTCTGGAAACACAATTACGGATGTTCTTACTCTTATGTCACATGACAGAGCAAGTCCCTGTGTCCAGAAAAGACTGCATTTGGAATTTTGGAATTCATTCAAGTGTTTAGAAATATCGATAGACCTCACCAATTACAGTCTATTCTGTTAGTCCTTTTTAAAAAATTCCATTTAACACAGAAATGTGCTTCTGCTGTCTTGGATTTTCTATATCATAGATGTTGAAGGTAAGAACAAGTCAAGATTTGTCACCTGTGATGCTCTGGCTGGTGCTCAGCAGACAGTCATCTCCCTTAATTATCCAGAGAGATGGCTCTACAGTCCTTCAGGTCTTTCTATCACCGTTAGTTCATGTGCTTGCCTCCCGGATCCCACCCATCAATTCACATTCTGAGTTGCTGAGGGTAGCAGGTCATGATTCATCATCTCTGTGAGTTTTCCATGGACTCCTTGTGAATCTTCATTTGGTTTTTCAAGACAGGGTTTCTTTGTGTAGACTCAACTGTCCTGGAACTCGATTCTGTAGCCCAGGCTGGCCTCCAGCTAACGGAGATCCACCTGCCTCTGCCTCCTGAGTGCTGGGACTAAGGGGGTGTGCTACCACCACCCCGAGGTAGAATCTTTAATCAGCTGCCTGATAAACACAGAATGAAGCTGGAGGATTCCAAGACCTCGGAGAAGCTCTGTTCTTGTCCTCTTGACTATGGCAGATTGTTTCTAGTTATGCAGTTCAAAGTTGTCATCTGTTAACCATTTGCTATATATAGTTTGAATCTGAAGTGTCTCCAAAGGCCACGAGTTGAAAGCTCACTCTACAGCCTGTGGCACTATGGGGAGATGGCAGATTAGGAAGTGGGGCCTGATGGAAAGAATTAGATGTGTGCCCTTGAAGGAGATGTTGGGACCTTGTCTCCTCCTCCTCCTCCTCCTCCTCCCATTTCAACAATTCCTGCACACCATAAGGTGAGCAGCTTTGTTCTCTGTTCCACAGTGCACTTCCTGCCATAGACCCCCAAACATCAAAGCCAGTGGACAACAGATTGAACCCTCAGAGAAGCCAAAATAAACCTATCTCCCTTTTAAGTTGATCTCCTCAGTTATTTCGTTACATCGATGGAAACCTGGTAAAAACGCCATATAACCCCAAACCTGCCATGCTTGTCAAAGACAACTGGAGAAGAAATCTTAACTGATTTGTGTTTTAATTTCAGCATCTTTTCCTTATCCCAAATTAGACCTGATTGTACAAGAACGAAAAGAATGAGCCCAAAATAACTTTCAGCTGGACTAGAACAATCCAAAGCGCCTAACAAAATCTCACTGCTTTTAGAAGCTTCTGGCTATTCCAGAGTTTGAAGGGAATATTAACTGCTACATTTTGGCCAAGACAAGGTCATTTGACAGAGCTAGGAATGAACTCATTTAGGTACGTGTTTTCTGGAACTCTGCCCTGAATGATTTTCCTTTTGACATATGTTCAGCCCCTTAAAATAGCTTAATATTAGTAACACTCATAGGGCTTTTTCTTAATTAAATAATATTTAGAATACAGAGGAAACATGGCAAAATGCTCAGGATGAGCAAAGGAGAGAGAAAAGAAACCAAGGAAGTGAGCACTCTGTAGAGCAGGCCGGAAGTGAGCACTCTGTAGAGCAGGTGATGCCTGCTGTCAATGGGCCGGAAGTGAGCACTCTGTAGAGCAGGCCGGAAGTGAGCACTCTGTAGAGCAGGCCGGAAGTGAGCACTCCGTAGTGCACGTGATGCCTGCTATCAATGGGCCGGAAGTGAGCACTCTGTAGAGCAGGTGATGCCTCCTGTCAATGGGCCGGAAGTGAGCACTCTGTAGTGCACGTGATGCCTGCTGTCAATGGGGCCGGAAGTGAGCACTCTGTAGTGCACGTGATGCCTGCTGTCAATGGGGCCGTACCCAGAAAGCTCTCTCGGTGGGCAGGGTGTTTGCTCGAGTCAGCTAAGAAGCCTGTTCAAATTTCCACAGCTTGACCTACGAATGACCTTTATTACTTTCCTATCCCTGAGGAGCAATCACAACAACTTCTAAAGCTTTAAATGTTCCCGTTTACTTTGTAGCCCTGTCTGGTCTTTGTGTGTAATTTTGGATGTACCTGGATTTTGGGTCCAAGGATTCTTCCAGTGAATGATCAGTTCATATTCACTGTGATGTTTGCCCATCCTGGGCCACTCTTATCTCTGGTATTTTACCACAGTCAGAGCCTCATTCTAAGACCAACCATTAAACACCATTATAAAAACCCATCTCTGTGAGGTCCAGCTGTGGGACAGCAGAGGGAGTTAGAAAATCTACTCAACAGCTGGGAACAGTCAGTGGAGTGCAACAAAATTCATAAACCATGTTAAGAGTTTTGGTGCCCTGGAAAAAGCTCCCAAATGTTCCAGTCATTAAATTAGTTGCCTTAAATCACTTTCAGATGAACAAATTCGGGACAAACATTACCAACTTTTTAAATTGAATCATATGTTCCAAGAGCAAAATGGAAAACAGAAAAAAGTTGAATAATCCTTCCTCCCCACCTGTTTCTGAAGATGCTGTCAGATTGGGTAGCGGCAGGATGGGGTAGGAGACATCTTGGATGTGTCTTCCTTTGGGGGCTACAGTCTGAATATATACAAACCTCAGACCACTGATTCAAAGAAATCTGATCTTTAAGATGGTTGTGTCATCTAAAGTGATTGATTTCAGAGTCTCTAATACATGTTGGTTGATCAATAAATGTATATTTAATTGGTAAGTGAGTATATGAACTATAACTTACGGAGAAGAGGATAAGGCGAGGATGTACTTCGAAAACTCTGGGAGTTTGTCCTAGTGAAATGACTCTTGGTTCATGGCTGGAGACAGCAACTGAGAGTGAACGCTCCCAGACTGTAGCTCTTTCACTACTGACAATGTTCGGGCAGCTGCAATGGGCCTGGGCTCCTTCCTTTAGTCTGAGAAGTCCATTGAGGCTGGCACAGAGGAGCACGATGTCGCTTTACCATCATCTAACAGCAACAAGGGGTGGGCCAGCAGACTTAAGGGCAGACCCAGAAGACATCACTGCCCAAAGGACCGGTGAGCTGGATGTCTCCGTAGAGTTAATCTATACTTTAGTCTCTTAATTCATGACTTTAAGGTTTGGTAGGACAGTTCTAATCTAGAGCTGGCTGTGGTGGTATAACAGTAATCAATACTTGTGAGGCAGAGGCAGGAGAATCAAAATCAGGCCAGCTACATAGCTATTTCAAAGCTGGTCTGGACTACATGAAACCTATTTTCAAAAACAAAAATAAAGAAAATTCTAATAAATTCCAATCTAGTTTGATTAAAGAGACAAAATAGGTAACAGGTTGTGAAAACCCAATAGTTTTCAAATTGTGATCCCGTCTCCTTGGTGTGTCTCATTTATCTTATTTACCTACCTCTTTTTTTGAACTGAGAATTTCACATATGAATAGGTGTGTTGACCAACTGCCCCCATCCACTCCCCCCAGTTCCCCCTCAGCACTTTCTCCTCACTTCCTATGTCTTCACCCCACCCCCAATGAGTTGGCTCTGCTGTCTGTATGGGCACAGGTGTGGGACTGTCAACCAGAACCTGTGCAGGCTCTCAGGGGCCACATCCCTGAAGAAAATACACCCTCCCTCCCCCGCAGCCATCAATTCCCAGGAGCATCTCCGTTGGGGGTGGGACTTCACAAGGCCCTCTCCCCTGTTCACGCTGAGATTTTCACCCTGTTGTGGTTTTGTTTTCTTAAAGAAATGGTATTTGCTTTAAACTCACTTTCTCTTTTTTTTTAATTTTTATTTTGCAATACAATTCAGTTCTACATATCAGCCACGGATTCCCTTGTTCTCCCCCCTCCCGCCCCCCTCACCCCTCACCTTCCCCCCAGCCCACCCCCCATTCCTACCTCCTCCAGGCCAAAGCCTTCCCCACAGACTGAGATCAACCTGGTAGACTCAGTCCAGGCAGGTCCAGTCCCCTCCTCCCAGGCCGAGCCAAGCAATCCTGCATAGGCCCCAGGTTTCAAACAGCCAACTCATGCAATGAGCACAGGACCCGGTCCCACTGCCTGGATGCCTCCCAAACAGATCAGGCCAATCAACTGTCTCACCCACTCAGAGGGCCTGATCCAGTTGGTGACCCCTCAGCCATTGGTTCATAGTTCATGTGTTTCCATTCATTTGGCTATTTGTCCCTGTGCTTTATCCAACCTTGGTCTCAACAATTCTTGCTCATATAAACCCTCCTCATTCTTGCTAATTGGACTCCCAGAGATCCACCTGGGGCCTAGTCATGGATCTCTGCATCCAGATCCCTCAGTAGTTGGATGAGGTTTCTAGCACGACAATTAGGGTGTTTGGCCATCCCATCACCAGAATAGGTCAGTTCGGGCTGTCTCTTGACCATTGCCAGCAGTCTGTTGTGGGGGTATCTTTGTGGATTTCTGTGGGCCTCTCTAGCACTTTGCTTCTTCCTATTCTCATGTGGTCTTCATTTACCATGGTCTCCTATCCACTTTGGAAATCAATATGGCGCTTTCTTAGAAAATTGGGAATCCATCTCCCTCAAGATCCAGCTATACCACTCTTGGACATATACCCAAGGAATGCTCAACCACACCATAAGAGCACTTGTTCAGCTATGTTCATATCAGCATTGTTTGTAATAGCCAGAACATGGAAACAACCTAGATGCCCTTCAACTGAAGAATGGATAAACAAAATGTGGTACATATACACAATGGAATACTACTCAGCAGAGAAAAACAATGACATCATGAGGTTTGCAGACAAATGGATGGATCTAGAAAAAATCATCCTGAGTGAGGTAACCCAGACTCAGAAAGACAAACATGGTATGTACTCACTCATAGCAGGATACTAGATGTGGAACAAGGATGACTGGACTGCTACTCACATCACCAGGGAGGCTACCTGGAAAACAGGACCCCAAGAAAGACACAGGGATCGTCCAATGACAGAGAAATGGAATGAGATCTACCTGAACAGCCTGGACATGAGTGGGGGTAATGAAGGGCGAGGGTCGAGGGAAAGAGAGCTTGGGGGAGCGGGGAGATCCCAGCTGGATCAACAACAGAGAGGGAGAACAAGGAATAGGAGACCATGGTAAATGAAGACCACTTTCTCTTAAAAAGACACCCAGGGAGAGACTTTGAGACTTGCTTAGCAGCTACATGGACACAGTTACTCTGACTCAGGAAACATCTTAACAGAAGCCTTTGACACCTGCCTTTTGAGGTTTCCTGTTACCAGGGTGCTTCGGGTGGAATTGGGAGTGTTATGAACACAGGTGAGCTCCCTACCACGGAGCCACATCCCTGGCCTGACTCTCCAAAACTAGTATTGTAAACTCACCCAGTACTCCCAAGCCCAAAGGACACCACAGAACACTATAATGAAATTGTAGAAAGATTAATGATGAGACTGAAATTTAAAGGCAGGTTGGGAGTGGAGGGTAAGGGGTGGAGGGTGGGGGGTGGGAGGTAGGGGGTGAGGGCATGGGCAAGTACAGAAGAACAAAGATACAGTCTTGGCATCAGAAACCATGCTGATGGAAATTTTTTAATGTTGAAATAAAACCTATAATTTAGAATTTTATGTTCAGATAAAAACAAACAAAAAACTAAAACCCACCAACCAACTTTCAATAATAAGAATAAAGTAAAGCTGAAACAGAAGATAAAGAATTTGTTACCAATAATATTTCTACCAGAAATACTAAAAATTGTTAAAATAACATTTTGGAGGCAAAAGGAAAAAAATCATACCTGACGGAGTTTGGCTCTATACAGGTGTGGTTATTTCATGTTCCATCTTGACTAGGTTAGGCATGTCATTTGACTAAGTTAGGCAATCCTCAGATCTTCAGTCAAAACATTATTTTTGAGTGTGTCTCTGGGGATGTTTATGGAAAAGGTTAATATTTCAATCTGTTGACTAAGACTAGTGCCCTCACCAATGTGGTTTGGGATCATCTAACTATGAGCTAGAAAGGCAGAGGGAGAGCACACATGTTCCTCTGCCTGACTGGGGCCACTGTCTTCTCTCGCCCCCAGATAATGTTTCCTGGGCATTTGATCTCAGCTAGGATTTGTACCAGTGTCTCCCTTGGAGTCCTACACTTCTGATTTTGGCTAGAAGGACACACTGCTTTCCAGGACAAGCAGTTTGCAGATGGTAAGTCATAGACTTTGCCAGACTCCATAACCAGAAGAGCCAATCCTTACAATTTGTCTCTTCCCATAGATTGTACATGTCCTATTGATGGTAATTCTCTGAAGAACCATAAATATTACAACAGGGATGAAATATACTGGGTATAGCAAATATGTGCATAAACATGAGAGACTTCTAATTTTTTCTTTGAAGTATAATATTGGCTATTTGAAACAAAGTTACATATTTTGGATTCATGATGTGTAACAATAAAATGTATGAGAAAGTAATATAAGAGGATACCAGGTGATAAAGTATATTGGTAAGGGGCCTTATGCATAAGATGGTATAATATTGTGTGAAGGATGCTGTAAGTTGGCAGTGCATAGTTTAAACCTCATGATGTTCTGCTGTGTTATAAGGCAACACATTACTCACATTCGTGGGGATGCTGCTGTATACAACCCCACTGTACTGCTAGTTTTGTAAGAGAATAACAATACAGTTATGTACAGCACACAGTACTGACACTTCAGTACGATAAGGTATGTACTGTACCTTCATTAGGACGTGTTCGTATTACTCATAGAAACATTTACTATACCAGCACTGCACACATGCATCTTATGTTTGCTGTATTTTTTCAATACATAAAGAGGCTACATGAAGTGATTTCTTAAAAGGGAGGGGAAAAGACAAAGTATAAATGGAGAAGATAGAAAACACATAGTCAAATGGTAGCTTTAAATTCAACTACATTCATTATTAGAAAAAAATACTCGAAGAAGTACAATTAGTATATGACCACAAAGAAGGCCTCCACATATGGCTAAAAGAATAGTACCTCAAGAAGTTGTAATCATTGCAAATATTTATGAACTAAGTGTTACTGTACCCAATTTCATAAAAACACTGGTGACAGAGAGGCCACGGTACAATATCAGTCGGTGGCTCCATGCTCTGCAATAGTCATTGAGACTAAAATAATCAGCAAAGAAACATCAGACTACTCTGATGGATGTAGTAGACATCACTGAGTGTTCGACAACCCAACACCTACAAAATACACATTTGTCTCAGCAGTCTATGAAACATTTTCAGAATATATCATATTTTAGGTCACAAATTTCAAGTCAAAATAAATATTATAAAAGCCTAAAATTATTTTTTATGAGATCTTAGTGAAATAAAATAAGAAATCAGCATTACAGAAGCAGCTTCGGAGTTGAACCATGTGCTCCTGAACATTCAGTGGCTCGTGCATGGGGGCGGGGTGGGCCTCAAATCCCAGAATGGAAGGAAAATGTAGAGACAGCATGGTAGCACCTGTAGGACTCAGCGAAGGCATTGCTGAGAAGTTTCTCTCTGGGTGCCTATGTTTAAAAAAACCGGAGGTTTTAGATGATCTAGTCTCAAGGTCACAGAAGAACAGGAAATGCCAAATACAATAGAAGGAAATGTAAGTGTTCAGACAGAAACGAATGAAACAGAGACCATTAGAACGTGACAATAGATCAGCGAAACAAACCATGTCCACCGGAAAGAGAGAAAACTGATCCTTAGTCCAGTAAGCCAAAAGGCAGAGAAGAGCCAAATTAGTAAATGTCAGCATGAAGAGGTGATGTCCCAACATGTATCACCGAACCCAGAGAATCGTCAGGCTCTGCTCTGAACATGTAATGAGACTGGAATAGCAATTAAAAGTCTCCCAACAAAGACAAGTTCAGGATTACATGGATTCATTGCTGAACTCTATCAGACCCTTGAAGCAAACAAATATATGCTGGCTACAAAGGACTACTTTAATATGTATAAAATAGTTTTTAAAAAGCTGATTAGGAATGGAGGGCTGGGGAGACAGTACAGTCGGATAGTCTGAGCCGCTGAATCTGTTGTGTGAAAAAGTTCCATTTCTTTAGACAGTTTTTTTTCACTTGCAACCACATGCAATCATGCTAGGAGACTATGTCATATAGTGTATATACCCCACTGACAAAAAGAAAAAAATATCAGACAAGGCAAAGGGAGGGCATGGATCCATTTAGCCCTTCTCTTGACTGATGGTAACATCTTGGTGCCAATCCTTAGCATGAACAAACCTGGGTTTTGATATCATATAGTAGCAATAGTAACAACAGAAACATCACTTGATAAAGATGGAGCCGAGGAGGGAGCAGCATGCAGGAGCATCAGACTCTCCTTTGGTCAGTAGCTGGAGGCCTTGTACAGCAGAACCTTTATGCGTAGGCTATGAGTCTCTGTGCTACATAATGGAACTCATTCACTATTCATTTTAGCATGGTGATGACTGGCACGTTGGAATTTTTAGAGGAAAATGCACTGAGATGGAGACAGTCTTTCAGATGAGCAGCAGCACGCAACTGGACAGTTTTTCTAACAGGAACCTGTGTTGATACTTTATGTGAAGGAATCTTAGTTTGTGACTCATTTGCAAATCCCATGACCCATGCTGCTTTTCACATGATAAACCACCCAGACACCACGAAAAACTTCCTATTTAGTAGATATTTGTGGTCAAGGTTTAGAGATTTTGCCCATAAATGGCTTCTACTTTATTCATTTAGAAAGAAACAAATGCTCACAAAATTCCACAGGACAGCTACCACCCAGGAGAAACCATGGCCACCCAGGGGCCGGCAAGTCGAAGGAGCAAGACTGAGCTACCCACCACTCACAGGAGGGAAGGGTAAGCAAGGATGTGGTGCCCACACATCCTGGTGCCTTACTTTTCTTTCCTGGCATCTGGAGCAGTTAGCTCATGGTTCCAATTAGTTTCTTAAATAAAAAGACAGTCCCTGGCATCATCCAGTCCTTGCATTTTCTAGCTGGCTGGGTTAACACTAGTGAAGGAATTTAAACATGTAAGTTCCTAATGTGTAAAATGAACATAATAGCCCCTTGCCAATAATGATGAAATAGCAAGCATTTATTGAGAGCTTACTGAATACAGAACACTGTTCTAAGCATTTCCAGTGTGTTGAGCTCACTTAACCTTTACAGTTCTATGGTGTAGAGTACTTTATCATCATCACTCTTATTGTTCAGTGTTAGAGAAACTGAAGAAGGTGTGGGAAAGACAGACCATGCAAGCTAGACACTGGGGGCTACTGTGGAGAACTAAGTCAAGCTGAGGAGGGGAATGAAAGCTGAGTTCCCTGCTGCCAAGGGGAGTTGTGATGCACTGTGAAGAGTGTCCCTGCAACAGATTTTCCCAACCCTTCCTGAAACAACCCACAGCGCTCTAAGCCTATTGGTTTTGTTTCATAACCAGAGAGGCATTAGCTAGCTTTCTCCACTGCAGATAACCCCGCTCTATTAATATGGTCTCTTAGGACATTTTTCCATTACCCTAGATGTACTTAATGCTAATCCCACCCCTGATTTCCTCTTTTGCCAAGCCGAATTTTATGTATCTGTACTCATATTGCCTCCAACCCTGTTTAAAGCTTTCCACCGAGTTCCCATTTCTTCAAAGATGTTTCCTGCAATCAAAGAGATTTATTCTTCAGATGAACTTCTACGGAAACCATTGGAAAAGATTTTTCCTTTCTTTATGACAACTATCCAGCAGAGTTTTGTATCGCTGCCGTTAAAAACCGATGTCAGGGATAGTCTTGTGATTTGCAGTATCTTCAGAAACATGACTCCCTCTCTCCCGAGGCCTCCTTCCTCCAACAGGCTGCCTCTCCATGGGTCCTCCCCTCGTCCCTCCATTCTGTCCTCCTGCACCCTCTGCTTCACCAGCTCTTACATCCCTTCTTCCCAACTCCTCTCCTCGTCATGCTGCCGGTTCCTCTAGCCTTCACCTATGTCACCCCTGCAGCGGTCCATCCTCTCCAGTGTCACCTCTTGTAGTTTCAGCCTCATCCCTGCCACGGTCACATCAGCCTCAGGAATCCCCTCTCTTTGGTGACCTGTGACCCATTTGTTGTCAGTAACCCTAGCTTTGCCTTCATCATCTAAGTAGCATCTGGTGCTGTGGACGCTCCTCTTCCTTTCAGATACCATTACCCCTGCCAAAGGTGACTCCTTCAAGCAGCCATCCTGGATATCCCCAACGAGAGGTAGTGCCTTACGCCCTGCCATTGCTGTGTCTGCATTACACTTGTCCTTGTAGAGTGCAGCAGTGGTCCTAGCAGGCAGCGGCTTGTTTTTGCTTTATCTTCCACCCTCACGTAAACACACGGCCTGGAACTAATACAGGACCTACTCCTGTGCCCCCAGTGTTCCCTTCATTTGCTGACACCTCCTTCATGCACAGAGCAGGCATGTTAGGTTTGAAACTCCTTGATAAACCTACCGAGGCATCTGAGCAGAGGGAGGAAGGGTCTCCGAAAGTTCATCCTCAGCTTTGTCACCAGCTTCCACTGGGTCACCTTGATGAGGTCATGGTGACTGGAAAGCTGATTCTTATGTCTGAGCTCCCTGTAGCCAGCCTGGATCTGGAAAAGAATGCTTCCTCCAAGAAGTCATCTGGGAATGCTTCACCCTGAAAAATACCTCCATTTTCTATGCCCCAGCATGCTATTACTCCTGCTGTCCAGCACTCCCTACACAACCATGTCTGCAAACTTATTAGCTTTGGCTCCCTATGTGCCTCCATCCTGCCAGGATTGCCCCTATACAAGCCCTCAATGCATCTTACAAGTACTTACCTTTATTCTTATGATTATCAGCCTGGGGATGAGAAGCAGAGAAGGTAGGGATGGGATCAGGGAGAAGAGGGGAGAAGCAGAGAAGGTAGGGATGGGATCAGGGAGAAGAGGGGAGAAGCAGAGAAGGTAGGGATGGGATCAGGGAGAAGAGGGGAGAAGGATGACTACTAAAGAGATTAGCTGATGTCTGTTACCAGGGCTGGCTCTCTGGACGAGTGCTACCCTGGGAGAGAGGGCGGGCTCGGTGCTGAGCAGCATCTTGAGGAGTCTGGACAGAACTATCTGACAGCCCAGAAGAGACAGGGTGGCCAATGGGACAAAGCATGATCCTCTGGCTTTGCACAGAACTTTTGCACCCTCTGCCCCCAGAGGCTTGGAGGCTTGAACATAGGGAGCCAGCACTCTTGGTCTGGGTGATGGCATCTGTGTGGCAGGTGTGGCAGGGGGAACTTACTGCACTGAAGGCTGTGGGGATGGTATGGCATAGAACTGTCAGAATAAATGTGCATGTCAGCCACTGGCCGGAAGCACCCGTGACACATCTTGTGAGGCTCCAGAGACAAGTGGGAAACATCTTCCTTAGGTGACACACACAAGGCTATGAGGCATTGATGGGCAGGTATGTATGCTGACATCACCATTCATGATGTTATCCTAGCAGAGCCTCTGAAAAAGATGTTCAAAAGCTGGCAAGTGGGTTTCCTCCTTGCGTCCCTGGAGATAACTTAGTTTGTGATGAATCTCATAAGTCAAGAAACATTGAGACTTAATACAAGTACACATTCCTCAGAGCCCCTGTTCTCAGTATTCAATAAAATGGCACAAGAAGCTTAAGATTATATTTGCTTATGGCATTCAATGAGAGTAATGAATGTGCAGTGACTTAGCTTCAGCAGCAATGCATGCTGTTTTTAAGCACACATTGCTTAGTGCTTTTAGCAAAGATACCAGCACAGAAGTGACTTTGTTGTGCCCAGATTGTGACCCCCAGAGAGACCACCAAAGACGAGCATGCCGGAATGCAAAAGCAAGGTTTAATTCTGGATATCCAAAAGCAATACAAGCCTAGGCAGGGACTTTGTCCAATACATCCAATGCAGTGGAGGCTGGAGGAAGTGCCCACCTGTCTGCAAGCTCAGTTTTTAAAGGAAAAATCACAAGGTTACATCGTTTAGGGGTGCTAGTACAGGTACAATTCTGATTGGCTTGCTTCTAGGGGCTTTCTAGAAATCATGGCTTAATCTTACTTCTAAGGGAGTAGTTGCCCACCACCATTTCTCATTGGCTGCCCTCAGGTGGGTCATTTTATGGTCAGTTACCCTGGAAGCCAGGGAGAGGACATTCCATAGTCCAGTAGGCATTACCTCGTGACTACCTTGTGACTCTGTACTTTTACACTTCCTGGTTTCTGGAATCTGGACTGACTTGTTTCAGTAACTATTGGCCTATTCCAAGAAGGAGAAATCTTAGGCCTTAGTTTTTGGGTGAAGGCATTTTGGTCTTATTTCTAAAATGGCTCATTTTGGTCTCACAACTTAAGTGAAAAGTCAACTTTTATCTGAGGTGAAAGTCTAGGACCTGGTCCAGGATGCTACAGCAGGTCCACATCCGTTAGCACCCTGGTTCCTTCTACTCTGCAGCTTTGAAAGAATCACATTTGACTTCCATCCCATGGTTCTAGGTGGTGTCTCCAACTCTTGCCATTTTGTCTGCATACCAAATAACAAGACAGAAATCAGGGTAGGGTGGGTGGTATTGCATCATCCAAAATTTTGTTATAGGGTCACATGTAGCTGCAAAGGATTCTCAGAAGTACAGGGTTTACCTTGATAATCATATACCTAGTTAAAGATTTTGCAACTTTGGAATAAGGGGAAGAATCAATATTGGATTTCAACTATCAGTTTGTCATATGACATCTGCCCCCAGTGGGCTGGAAACTCACTGTGGGCCAAGCTGGGGCCAACCAGATTTACCAAGCATTTATGTAATATAATACATAATTGGCAGTCCAAAAACCAGACCTGCTGTGAGATCTTGCTCTGGCCACCTGTGGATAGTGCATGCAAGCTAACCCTTACAGAACCCTGAGTTTTCTAACTCAAACCTACCATGGTTCACTGAGCAAGTCAGCCTAGACTTCAGTCAATCTTCAGGAATCTTTAGATTTCTCAGAAATCCATTGCCAATAACAGGTATGCAGTGGTATTTGCTCCCCCCATGACAGTGGGCTATAGGGCCTGAAGGAGTCGGTGCTTCCCGCTGTTGTACATGAACTCTTAAAAGGAGGAGAGAAGGGTCACATGTCTCTTCTCTCTGCTGCCTGCCTGTGAGGTGGATTCACTCCCCATCAGATCAGAGGACAACTTCAGCTGTCTACTTCATTCCGTATTCATGGTGTATTTCCTCAATTTATATCTTAATATCCCTATTATCCATTAAATAGATTTACATGGATGGATCTTAAAAAGTGGCACCCAACATGGTGCACAAACCCAGGACCCTGAAATTTAGAGTCTCATGCTCTACTGACTGAGCTAGGCAGGTGTGAGCTAGCCATGAAAGCAAACAGTATAAGCCTCTCAGACCTACTGCTGATCCACTCTAGGTGACACCCCAACGTTGACAAAGTCTGTCTTCTAAGCCTAGGAGACAGGCAGATGTGTAATGCATAGCTTTATTTCCTGTGCAAATGAAGCTCAGACCATCCCTTTCTCTCAGGTCTAGTGGTATTGCAGAGCTATTGACTCAGAACAAAAGGGTTTTTTGCATAACCAGGTGGAGTGAAGACTAGGAGAATTCCTGACTCTGGGTTAGGGTTAAAGTGGCTTGGCCAAAGGAGAAAGTGGCAAGGAAAAGTTTTTGCAGATTGTAGGTGGATTTGAGTCAGATCAAGGAGAGGAGGGAAAGATGGGAGACAGAGGAACAGAGGATGAAGATGAGATTGATAGCAGATGAGCTTAGTTAGGGCTATGAGAGGACAGGAAGAGAAGGAACAGTGAGGAGCTGAGTGTGAGGATGGAACTGAAGCTGTATAAATAGAATTTTGTCTTAGAGAAATAAAGTGGACGAATAAAAGAGCACCGTGTACTTAGAGTCTTTTCCCTCAAACTACCCCATGCTAGCTGTAGTGTCTTCGCCAGGACTCTGGGAGAAATCTCCCCAGGAGAAGTAGATGACAGGAAATAATCAAATTGAGGTCTGAAATCAATAAAATAGAAACAAAGAGAACAATACAGGGAATCATTGAAACAAAAAGTTGGTCCTTTGGGAAAATTAACAAGACAGACAAACCATTATCCAAACTAACAAAAAGTCAGAGAGACAATATTCAAATTAATGAAATCCGAAATGAAAAGAGGGACATAACAACAGACACTGAGGAAATCCAGAGAATCATTAGGTCATGCTTTGAAAACCTGTACTCCACAAAATTGGAAAATCTAAAAGAAATTCTATACAATTTCCTGTATAGGTACCACATACCAAGATTAAATCAAGACCAGATAAACAATTTAAATAGACCTATGACCCCTAAGGACATAGAAACAGTTATTAAAAGTCTCCCAATAACAACAACAACAAAAAGCCCAGGGCCAGATGCTTTCGGTGCAGAATTCTACCAGAATTTCAAAGAAGAGGTTATACCAATATTCTTCAAATTGTTCCACACCATAGATACAGAAAGAACACTGCCAAACTCCTTTTATGAGGCTACAGTTACCCTGATACCCAAACCACCCAAAGATGTAACAAAGAAAGAGAATTACAGACCAATCTCCCTCATGAACATTGATGCAAAAATAATAGCAAACCAAATCCAAGAACACATCAAAAAAAGTCATCCACCATGATCAAGTAGGCTTCATCCCAGAGATGCATGGATGGTTCAACATATGAAAATCTATCAATGTAATCCACCATATAAACAAACTGAAAGAAAAAAACCACATGATCATTTCATTAGATGCTGAAAAAAGCCTTCAACAAAATCCAACACCCTTTCATGATAAAGGTCTTGGAGAGATCAGGAATACAAGAAACATACCTAACCATAATAAAGGCAATATATAGCAAGCCAATGGCCAATATCAAACTAAATGGAAAGAAATTCAAAGTGATTCCACTAAAATCAGGAACAAGACAATGCTGTCCACTCTCTCCATATCTATTCAATATAGTACTCGAAGTTCTAGCTAGAGCAATAAGACAACAAAAGGAGATCAAGGGGATACAAATTGGAAAAGAAGAAGTCAAACTTTCACTATTTGCAGATGTTATGATAGTATACATAAGCGACCCTAAAAAATTCTACCAGGGAACTCCTGCAGCTGATAAACACCTCCAGTAGTGTGGTGGGATAGAAGATTGACTCAAAAAATTAGAAGCTCTCCTATATACAAATGATAAATGGGCTGAGAAAGAAATCAGAGAAACATCACCCTTTACAAAAGCCACAAATAATATAAAATATCTTCGGGTAACTCTAACCAAATAAGGGAAAGACCTGTATACAAAAATTTAAGTCTTTGAAGAAAGAAATAGAAGATATCAGAAAATGGAAAGCTCTCCCACGCTCTTGGATAGGTAGGATTAACATAGCAAAAATGGCAATCTTACCAAAAGCAATCTATAGATTCTGCTGTGGGATGGTCTGTATGTCAAATGTGTTGCTGATTGGTCAATGAATAAATCACTGATTGGCCCGTGGCCAGGCAGGAAGTGTAGGTGGGACAAGGAGGAGAATAGAGCTGGGAAGTGGAAGGCTGAGTCGGGGAGACACTGCCAGCCGCCATCAGGATAAGGAAGATGTAAAGTACCGGTAAGCCACAAGCCACGTGGCAAGGTATAGATTAATAGAAATGGATTAATTTAAGCTGTAAGAACAGTTAGCAAGAAGCCTGCCACGGCCATACAGTTTGTAACCAAAATAAGTCTCTGTGTTTACTTGATCGGGTTTGAGCGGCTGTGGGACTGGCAGGTGAGAGAGATTTGTCCTGACTGTGGGCCAGGCAGGAAAACTCTAACTACAAATGACGTCCAACGTGGTGGCAAGAGTTTCCACCTAAAACCTGAGAAAAAAGATTCTAAAATGGAGCTAAAAATAGCTTCCTAATTGTCTCTCTCAAATGAGCGGCAGCTGCCGGTTTGAGCTACTGGCGGGTTGCTGGCGTGCGCTCGACCTGCAATATGGCGGGAATGAGGCCTCTACAAATGACACATTAAGCTACATTGTGGATTTAGCCTTTGCTAGTACAAAACAAAACAAAACAAAAAAAAAAAAAAAAAAAAGAGGTTTCTGGGTTACACGATGCTTGGATAAAAGCATAGACCCACGATAGCTCCCAGAGCTGGCGGTAAACCACCGCCATGTTGGGAAGCTGAGGTGGGCGGAGCCAGCTTAAAGCAACAGATTCACAATAAGACAGATTCAGATGTAATAGTTTAAAATGTGTGTAAAATATACGTAGGCTTAAAAGAGACAAAAAAAAGGTGATATATACAGTATAAAAACAAATACATGGTTTTAAAAAATAAAGTCTTTAAAGAGACAGTAAAATTAATATAAAAAAATAAGCCACGTGAAGATGAATATTACACAGAGAATCTGGATTGTGTTGTCTTTGGGATTTTTAACTGCAGAAAAACATTTGATTGTAAAAGCTGTTGAGTTATGCCAAAATGTATATTTTAAAGGTACCTTGACTTCAAAATTTGGATATAAGGATATGTTGCTTTGGAAAAGAGCCTCTTTTGTTTCCACAGAAAGCAAGAGGCTATGGATTTGTTCCAGATTAAGACACATCAGGTTTGACCAGCCAAGACCACCTGAAAGGTCTCCGATGACACCATGGCCCAGATGATCCAACATCCAGAACCGTTTCAAGACAACTGGCTTAGATGATACAGCCTCACAGACTACTCCATGATCCTAAAATTTTCTTTGTTTCCCCAGAAGATACAGCGCCCCCCTCCAGCAGGAAGTAGTAAGAGAAGCTACGCCCAAATTCCCAAATATACCAAGCTGACTTTAGAGATGTGTAAAGGTTAAAACCTTCCTTTTTAAGAAAAGAAAACGGGAAGTGCTGTGGGATGGTCTGTATGTCAAATGTGTTGCTGATTGGTCAATGAATAAATCACTGATTGGCCCGTGGCCAGGCAGGAAGTGTAGGCGGGACAAGGAGGAGAATAGAGCTGGGAAGTGGAAGGCTGAGTCGGGGAGACACTGCCAGCCGCCATCAGGATAAGGAAGATGTAAAGTACCGGTAAGCCACAAGCCACGTGGCAAGGTATAGATTAATAGAAATGGATTAATTTAAGCTGTAAGAACAGTTAGCAAGAAGCCTGCCACGGCCATACAGTTTGTAACCAAAATAAGTCTCTGTGTTTACTTGATCGGGTTTGAGCGGCTTGGGACTGGCGGGTGAGAGAGATTTGTCCTGACTGTGGGCCAGGCAGGAAAACTCTAACTACAAGATTCAATGCAATCCCCATCAAAATCCCAACACAATTCTTCACAGACCTGGGAAGGACAATACTCAACTTGATATGGAAAAACAAAAAACCCAGGACAGCTAAAACAATCCTATAGAATAAAGGAACTTCCTGAGGTATCACCATCCCTGACTTCAAGCTCTACTGTAGAACTATAATAATAAAAACAGATTGCTATTGGCATAAAAACAGACATACTGATCAATGGAATCAAATTGAAGACCCTGACATTAATCCATACACTTAGGAACACCTGATTTTTGACAATGAAGCCAAAAGTATACAATGGAAAACAGAAAGCATCTTCAACAAATGGTGCTGGCATAACTGGATATCAACATGTAGAAGAATGCAAATCGATCCATATCTATCACCATGCACAAAACTCAAGTCCAAGTGTAAGGATTATGTCCTTAATTACGTCACCAGCCTGCGACGGCATCTCAGCCTAAAAAGCGGGCGTGCCCTCTCTGTGCCCTCTCTTTCCCACTCTCTCCTTCCATATTCTCTCTCCTCCGTGTGCTCTCTCTCTCTCTCTCTCTCTCTCTCTCTCTCTCTCTCTCTCTCCCTCTCCCTCTCCCTCTCCCTCTCCCTCTCCCTCTCCCTCTCCCTCTCCCTCTCTCCCCATAAAGCTCTAGAAAGGTAACCATGGCTCGTGATTCTTCCGCCACCACAACATCCAGTGCTCTCTTTTGTTGGCATGGCCGCCGCATGAGCGCAGCCGCTTAACCTACACCAAGTGGATCGAAAGATCTCAACATAAATCCAGTTACACTGAATCTGATAGAAGAGAAAGTAGAAAGTACTCTTGAACACATTGGCACAGGAGACTACTTCCTAAATATAACACCAGTAGCAAAGACACTGAGAGCAACAATTAATAAATGGGACCTCCTGAAACTGAGAAGCTTGTGTAAGGCAAAGGACACGGTCAATAAGACAAAACAGCAGCCTACAGAATGGGACAAGATCTTCACCAACCCCACATCTGACAGAGGGCTGATCTCCAAATTATATAAAGAACTCAAGAAACTAGCCATCAAAATATCAAATAATCCAATTAAAAAATGGGGTACAGAGCTAACAGAGAATTCTCAACAGAAGAATCTCAAACAGCCAGAAGACATTTAAGGAACTGCTCAACATCCTTAGCCACCAGAGAAATGCATATCAAAACAACTTGAGATACCATCTTACACCTGTCAGAATGGCTATGATCAAAAACACTGATGACACCTTATGTTGAAGAGGATGTGGAACAAGGGGAACACTCTTCCACTGCTGGTAGGAGTGCAAACTTGCACAGCCACTTTGGAAATAAGTATAGTGGTTTCTCAGAAAATTGGGAATCAATCTACCTCAAGACCCAGCAATACCACTCCTGGGCATATACCCAAAGGATGCTCAATCATTCCACAAGGACACTTGCTCAACTATATTCATAGCAGCTTTATTCATAATAGTCAGAACCTGAAACAACCTAGATGCCCCTCAACTGAAGAATGGATAAAGAAAATGTGGTATATTTACACAATGGAGTATTACTCAAGGGTAAAAATAAAATAAAATAGAATACTGAAATTTGCAGGCCAATGGATGGAACTAGAAAAAAAAAATCATCCTGAGTGAGGTACCCCAGACCCAGAAAGACAAACATGGTATGTACTCACTCATAAGTGAATATTAGATGTAAAGCAAAGGATAACCAGGCTACAGTCCACAACCTCAGAGAAACTAGCTAACAAGGAGGATCCTAAGAGGGACACATGGATTGCCCTGGGAGAGAAAAATAGATAAGATCTCCTGGGTAAACTGGGTGGTGGGGAGATGGGAGGGGATGGGGTATGAGAACAGGAGGGAATGGTATGGCTAAGTAGGGGAGGAGACAGAGAAAGAGAGCAATGAAAGTGATATCTTGATAGAGGGAGCCATTACAGAGTTAGGGAGAAACTTGGTGCTGGGGAAATTCCCAGGAATCCACAAGGATGACCCCAGCTAAGACTGAAGAGGGTGCCTAAACTGGCCTTCCCTTGTAATCAGATTGGTGACTACCCTAACGGTCATCATAGAGCCTTCATCCAGTGACTGATGGAAGCAGATGCAGAGATCCACAGCTAGGCACTGGGCCAGCACCTGGAGTCCAGTGGAAGAGAGGGAGGAGGGATTATGTGGTGGGGGAGCAAGATCATGATGGGGAAACCCACAGAGACAGCTGACCCGAGCTAGTGGGAGCTCAGACTCTAGACTGACAGCTGGGGAACCTGCATGGGACCAACTAGGCCCTCTGAATGTGGGTGACAGTTGTGTGGCTTGATCTGTTTGTGGGGCCCCTGGCAGTGGGTGGCATCAGGATTTATCCCTGGTGCATGAACTCACTTTTTTGGAGCCCATTCCCTATGGGGGAATGCTTTGTTCAGCCTATATGGGGGTGAGGGCTTGAGCCTGCCCTTACTTGATATGCCAGACTTTGTTGACTCGCCATGGGAGGTCTTACCCTCTCTGAGGAATGGATGGGGGAGGGGAGGTGGGGGGGAGCAGGAGGAGGGGAGGGAGGGGGAACTGTGGTTGGTATGTAAAATGAAAAAAATTTAATACAAAAAAATGGGGGCAAATTTATACCTCAGTTGGATCATTCAAAGAATCATAACAACTAAGGTCGTATCAAAAAAGCACTTTGTATACAGAAAAATGCTGCAGAAATGTGTTGTTAATATTGTGAGAGTGGTTAATGTCCTTTAAAAACAATGGTTCTCAACCTTCCTAATGCTGCAACCCTTTAATACAGTTCCTCATGTTGTGGTGACCCCCAACCATAAAATTATTTTTGTTGCTACTTCATAACTGTAATTTTGCCACTGTTATAAATCATAATATAAATATCTGATATGCAGGACATCTGGTATGTGAACCCTATGAAAGGGTTGTTTGACCCCCAAGGGAGTCTCAAACCACAGGTTGAGAACCACTGCTTTAGAAGACCCATGGAGGTCCTTTCTTTTACTGTCCTACCCAAAGACTTAGGGGGTCTGCCTCAGGCTTCCCATCTGGTGAGAAGTCAGATCGCACCTTCTGATGATCCAGTCCCTTGAGTGTCTGGACCAGTGTTGTCCTAGGTTGCCTTCTGGAGACTAGACTCCATTCTCAGATCCGTGAGCAGGTTGGAACGTGTCATTACAGTAGAGACATGGCTTTGAACTCTGTCCTCCCTGGTGGAGACTTTGCATGAGTTACTTAGCTCCCTGATTTGATATGCACGCAGAGATGATAGCAGTGCCTCATCAGGCAGGATGCGTTTGCCTCCAAGCAGAGGAAGTAGTCAACTCAAGCTGACTTAATCAGGAAGGAAACAAACAAAATGACATGAACAGACATCTAGAACCCAAGGCTGTTGACTCAGTGGCTCACTGGTGTGGCTCAGGAATTTATTCCCTTCTTCTGGCTCTGCCAGGTTGAGGCTGGTTCTTCTTAGCTGGCCAACTCTTAAGGTGAACTCTTCCAGACACCAAAGATAAATGAAATTTTCTGAGACAACTCCAGAAGCAACCTCCTCTCATCTCACTGTGCAAGTGAGGGGCACATGTGCCTGCTCTCAGGCCAGCCACCAGGAGGGAGGAGAGATTGCCCTGTATGAATCGGGCACAGTATGCAGTGGGGATGCATTTAGTCTGCCCAAGGCCATACTAGGAAGAAAACAGGGATTCAGTTAAAGGTGTGAAATTCTAAAGCAGGAGGCCATTTTTCTGTGAGGTGGTCTCCATACTTTGAGTTTTAACTTAACAAACCACAGCTTAACTTAGCACATGAACGAAGTCTAGTCTAAGAGCCTATTTGGTAACACATAGCCAACTGGTGGGAACACTCCCAAATAAGGCGAAGACTAGCTGAAGCCAGTCACAGCAATCACAGCTTGGCCCCGGTGCCCGGTGCCCGGTGCCCAGCCCACGAAAGCTCTCTGACCATCGTGCTGGCTAGAACTCCAAGTCTCCTTTGTTTTGAGGCATTCTTTGCTCAAATAAAACCATCCGAAATTGCCTCAAGTTTTTCCCTTAATAGAGAATGGGCAAAACGGATTTTAGATGAGCCACCGAGACTGCCCTGGGCCAATGTTATTAGAACTCAAATCTTAGCTGCTGGTTTTTGTTCCCAATAGTCACCCACATTGAGGAAAAGACCACACACGCACACACGCACACACACACACACACACACACACACACACACACACACAGAGAGAGAGAGAGAGAGAGAGAGAGAGAGAGAGAGAGAGAGAGAGAGAGAGAGAGAGAGATTTCTTAAAAGTTTGTATATTGGGATCAGAATTAGGGAGAGAGGAATTCTCCATTTGTTTCTGTCTTTCCCACAGTAATGTGACAACTTATAGTAAAGATGGAACAAAAGCCAGGCTTATACATATGGAGATTTAGCTGTGAGTATTGGAAACCAGAACTGGTGGCTTTGGGGAAAGCCATTTCCCATGCTAGCATGACAGCCTGTTTCCTAGGGTTCTGGTATGAGTGTTCCATCAGGCTGATGGGAGGGATAGAGGAAATAAGACAGTGAGCACTCACTAAATGGACTTATCTGTAGTTCTGGTCTCTTCCTTTCTTGTACCAATCCCTCTCCATCCTGGCTCCAGTTCCCTTAAGACTCAGGCAGGTGACCATGGAGCCATTCCAAAGAGCAGTGGCTTCCAGAATCAGTAAGAATTATGGGACAATACTTTAAATCAAAAAGGATTTTTTAAAAAGGCCACCTTTAGATCACAACCATCCAGAATGTTCCAATGCTGATCACAGATGTCCTCCTGGCATCTGGAAGATTCTGGCTCTAGCTGCCCCATTTGGGAGGAGAAGGACTGCACCTGTTCTCAGAGGTGACTGGCCAGCAGCAGCTTGCTCTGTTTTTCCCTTTACCCTGCTAGACCCTCCCTGCTGCTTATGTGTGAGCACGTGAAACCACCTGCCATGGCCACAGTATCCCTTTTGACAGAGTTATTTTGAGCATCGCTGTGAGTAAAACAGGGATAATTGATAAAAGAAGTCCAAGGATTTCTTTACCGTTTATTATCAGTGAGATCCATGCACAATTATCATAAGACAGAATGGGAATCCAAATTGAGTCACCAGCCACCACCACTGTTGCCACCGCTGTTGCTGCTAGCCACTCATTCCACGTTCGAAAGTGCCACCCATCCCCTGGCCTCACCTTTTCTTTTGGTCACATCCAGTGAAAACCCCGCCTCTTGGACCAAAACGCTCCTTCCAATTGGCTAGCAGACTGGTGACAGAATTCCCATAACATTTCCCTTTTTTGCTGATTGAGAAGGAAGAGTTCTAACTCTAACATAATAAAACTATATACAATAAGAATTATTATTAAGTATTGTCCAGAAGAATGGAAAGATATGACCTTAACAAAAATGAAACTACATACATCAAGAACAATTACTAAGTAAGAAATACATTATAAATTCCAGTCCATAGGTAATTGACAAATTTATAGAGATTACTCCAATAGCTGTCCTCTCCTGAAGAGTCTAAAGTTTTGTACCTAATATATTCTTTGCCAAGATTTGGGAGAACTGTTAACTATAACTGTCTAGTCTTCAATCCCATCAAAGACCTGAGAAGGAAAATAATATTACCTGAGTAAGCAGTAAGTGCAAACAAGTGACTTCCAAAAAATGTGAGAAATGACAGAAACAGTGGGCTGTCTAGATAGTCACCCAAGTTCCCTCTGCAACGTTGGGGCATCCATCTTCAGCCTACAGGCTTAGCATATCTGACAGACCCTTTTCAGAAGCAGGAAATTTTGAAGGACTGTCCTATCCTGTCTTGGCAAAGTTTGGCAGTCACTTTTCTTTGGGTCCTGCTTGTACAGATTCGACAGTGTACTTACTGTCAGCAGTTGAGGCAAGGGCAGTTTCTTGCCCCAAGGGCTAGCTTGTGCCACAAAGAAAGCAAACTCCGTAAGGAATGTCTTTGGTGCCCAGCATCCTCTTTAGAAGTAGACTGGTGCCACATCTCATGTCAAGAAAAGTCTAAGTTATTAAAACACTTTAAATGCCATATTCTGTAGGTCATGGAAGTGTTTGAAGAAACATATCTCTGTACACCTAGAAAACCTAACTACCATGACTATAAGTTTGATAAACATGGGTGACTGTAGTTCTTTATTATCCTATATAGCTTTTAAGGACTAAACTTCACATTGCATAAACAAGCTGTATAGATATGATCTGTATATGTAATACCTTAAGCAAAAATAGAAACAGATGTACAGTATAAGGACAATAACCTCAAGTTTGTAACAATATACAAAAACATCTTAAACAGAAGGAGAAACATATATACAGTATAACAAAATTAACCTTAAATTTGTATCAATATATAAGAATACATACCAATGTAAATTATTTAAAACTAGTAGTTGCTTTTTAAATCTGAAAGTAGATTTAGTAATCTACCTTTTTATTCTATCATATCTATCCCCTTTTTTTTCTTTTCTGAACAAGATTCCTGAATCTAATCTTTTTTGTTCAGCCCCATATCCTATTAAAACTTGTAACCAACCCCCTTATAAGATGATAAATATCCATAACCCTGATGAAGACCAAAAACCACCCATCCCACCTCTTGGGAAAGTGGATGTTTTGTTCTTAAATTACTTCCTTCTGTTGGGGGGTGGGGTGGGCAATGGCATCTTTAGGGGACCCTGAAAAAAACAAAACAATCATCAAGTCTTGTGAGAACTAGCTGCATCATTTGATCTCAGCCAGCCACTTTGGAATTGTCCTGAGCAGTTTGTAGTCTTAAAGCCAATCTTTGGGTGGTGTTTGTCAGCTTAACGGCATTATTATAATCCAGGTAGAATTGTTGTTGTGGGGCCCATTCATCTTTTTGGAGACTTCAGAGATCGCTGTTAGGGAAGTTTATTGTTCACTGCAGAAAACTTAAACATTTAAAAGTCATATACTGTAAATCTTAGGGAGGTTAAAGGATCATGATCTATTAAATACATCCAGCATATCCAGGCTTAATTTCTAAATACCTGTTTAAACTCAATTCTGAAATCACGTACAGGAAGCTACATGAAGCCTAAGGTTAAAATTGGTTAGCACTTACACTATCATCATTATCAAAACAGAAAGTTTGAATTTTGAGATAGTATTTATACTTAAAAAGGTTTAAAAGAGTCAAAGTAAATTAGAGGGGAAGAAATCAGTGACAATTTAACAGTCCCTGGATTTTGGTTTTCTCTGTCCCATACCAGGTGGCTCTTCTGATATGAGACAAAGATTTTGAACTTTCCTTTAACAAACATGCTTGGGTTTAGAGAAGGAGAGAGCCATGTTCCTCCTCCAAAGCCCGCTTTAGTTTTTAATTGAGTCAGGACTACATGAAGACCACCTGTTTAACATGACTGTAGAGACCAGCAAAACAAACATTTCAAAAGGTTATAAAAGTTTGCCCTGTTGGAAGCATTTATACAATTAGGCCAGATTATTCCTTTTCTTGGTAATTTTTTTGGATAGTTCTCCCTTCTTCTTTAGATACTTTATTTTTCCAAAGGTAATGTTGTCAAAATTAATCTGATATAGTTTTTATTGGCTTTCAGTCCTTGAATCCTAAGTCTGGGTGTCAGGGTCAGGCCCATTATTCAAGAGGAGGAGAAGGGGGAGGGTGGGTGCTCTAAAAATAGCAGAGATGCTGTTTTTACAGTTCATTCTTGGATATTGGTTTCCACATTAGAACATTCCAAAGTATAGACTTTTTTTTTTCTTCATAAGACCATCTGGCTCAGAAGTTTATGCTTAAGGCCACACACTCTTAATGTTTTCCAGGGCAGGGCAGAGAGTTTCAAGAACAGCATCAGGGAATAACTCCTTGATGATATCAAGATTAACCCTCGTGGGACACGGACACACACACACACACACACACACACACACACACACACGCACACGCACACGCACACGCACACGCACACGCACACGCACACGCACACGCACACACACACACACACACACACACACACACACGCACTTGAACGCAAACACAGCCTGTTTCAAGAGTGGCAAAGGAAGACAGCATTGAAAGTCCTACTCACACTTCCAAACCCTGAAGGGAATCAGGGCAGGCAATTTGTTGGTCTGAAAAACAAAGGAATCTGCGGTAGACTCGTGAGATAAAGCATTATTTGAGGATCTGGGACTTCTACCCTCCACAGGCCAAGAGCTAAACTAACTTTTTAACTATTCAAAACAAGTCGATTTGGAGAATTAACATGTTTATTTTCTATTAAAAGGAAAACGAGAAATTGTCAACAGCCAGGATTTATGACATACGTCAGGCACTCCGCTAGCTATTTTATTCAAAATATTTAATCTTCCTAATACTCATATAAGGCAGATAGTCACACTGTACTCAAAAGAATTTGAAGCATTTCACTCAACAGTTTTCACATTTTAAAACTTAAATGGTTAAATGTTGGGCCAGTGAGGAGGCTCAGCAGGTAAGAACATTTGCTGCCAAGGCTGAGGACCTGGGTTCAATCCCCGAGACCCACATGCAGGAAGGAGAGAACTGGCTCCAGCAAGTTGTTCTCTGACATAAATACAGTCATTTTAAAATTCAAGTGTCCATTTCTGTGGCCTTTGAGTGCAGACTGGAGGGCAAAGGTCATCCCGGCGTCACCTGGGATCTCAGGAAGTTGAGCCCAGTGTCGCAGGTCAGTGTCCCAGGCTGACCCAGTACACACAGGTCCTTGGCTTACCTGCAGTAAGCTCGGGTCTAACAGGAAGCTCAAAAAAACAACTAGGATGGGGCCACCCTAACGCAGAAAAAGACAAAAGGACAAACACACTTTTTCAGTCAAGTTCCAGGGTGCAGTGGCTGCTGGTCCAGGCTGACAGGTGACAAGCCTGGCTGGTGGCTGCATCTTGTTGACATTTCTCAGTGAATACTTCACATCTGAGTTCTCTCCTCAAATGCTTCTCAGGGGTCCCAGACCTTTTGGTTGGTTACAAGCAGCATTCTTTCTAGTTCAGAAGTAATCCCCACACATCATAACACCCACTAGTTGCTCATACTTGATTGGTGAAGCAATCTTGGACTTTGTCATTATTCTGGAAAATTCTACTACAAACACATTTTTCTTGACAATGTCTCTGATTTTTTTTTCACTTTGAAAAAATGCATACTTATTTCACAAAAATTAAAAATGAATAAAGAGAAAACACTTTCTGTAGGAAGCACAGCATAGGGTAAGCACTGGAGAAACCAACTGTCAATCACGTGGGCCGATTTTCTTCACCTGAGGAAATGAAGGAGGCCTGGGCACCCAGAAGGCTGGAGTGGATGCTGTCTCACAACCTCACTAGGTTAGAACGTTTTGCTCTTCTACAGAGCCAGCCTTCCTGGATCCCCCAATATCCTGAGCACTGCTTAGGCTCTAGTACTGAGCCTTGTCCCCCGCCGCCGCCCCCCCCCCCCCCCCCCCCCCCGTCCGTCTCCCCCCCCTCCCTGAACAGAACCCATCTTTATGAAAGAGGTCCCATATACTCTGCATCCTCCACAATAGAACCCATTCTTATGCTTAGTACAAATCCTTCCTCTAGGCCCCAGCCCTGAGACTGTTTACCAGCCAATAGAACTCATTCTTATTACGAAGGTCACAGGTGCTTTGCTCCTGTGCTAGGGAGTTTCTATGGAGCTGTGCCTGAAGCTCTGTTGTGATAACTGTCGCGTGGAAACCTTGTCCAAAGCTCTGCTGTGTTTAAATGTGTAAGAAGAATAAACCACGACATTTTGATCCAGTCTGACTGACCAAGGCCAGCTGTACCAAGTTTTCATTCTTGCCTCCTCACAGTTCGCTTCCCTTCCAGTGGTGATACCAACAAGGACCCCACAACTTCAACCCTGCCTGGGGAATTAACACAAGTTCTCATGCTTGGGTCCCCCAAGAAGATTTATAAAGTGCGAACTACTTTCAAACCTTCCTTCTAGGTGACACGGTTTGTGTTGGGGGCCGACCCCGGACAGCTGCGTCTTGAATTTTGTGTGACCTTCCTTGCCATATCAAACCTTACGAAAGCAGGAAGTTCCTGGCCTAACCTCGGGCTGTACAACTTCCAGTAGTTCGTGCTAATCAGTTAGCTGCAGGGGCCTGGGACCAAAGCGACCTCACCCTTCCTCAGGAATTTTTCATTCTTCTCTCTCTGCTTTCTCTGCTCCCCCTCCCTGCCTGAAGCCCTGCTTATAAGCCTCAATACCCAGTCAATAAACGAGACCTTGATGCGACTCAGACTGACTCTGTCTTCCTTTATGGCGCCTGGTCTCCTTTCTCTCTCGCCCCCATTGATCTTTCAGGAGGTGCCTCCTCGGGTCTCCCCAATAACCTGGCCCGCGGGACGGGTCAGGTTTGAGTGAGGTTTTTTTCTCATGCCTGTCGGGATGTGACTGTCTCTAAGGGGCAACACCCCACTATGTGTGCACAGCTATTTTGATGTATTAAGTAAAAGGGGTTTGTCAGTGTCATGGATTCTGAAGCCTTCACAGTAGGACAGACAGACATTGAAACAACTGATTGGAAGAATTTTAAAGAATTTAATATGACTGTTCTCCTAAGGTACGTAAAACACCAGTTTGGTGGCTTTTCTGGCAGATGGCAATGGCTTCATTCTTACCATATTAACTGGTTGGTATCGCTGGGATTCTGTCTCTTCAACACTAAAGGAAATATGAGAAACGTCTGTCAGAGCCCAAGCTTTCTGTTCTGTTGGCAGTTGTTAGCTGACCCGTCCTGGGCCGCAGAGCATCATTCCCTAGGTGGTACACACACAGGCCTGCTATGGACTGTCCTATCCTGAGACCATCCTTTGTCACCTGGGAGACTTCTGGGAGCCCCCCCCCCCCCCCGCCCCGCTTTCCCTCCTCCTACATCTCAATGTGTTGTCAATCCCAAAGATTCAGGAGAAAGACCACCAACCCAAATCATCATGGTCAAATTAATAAAGCAAGCTTTTTTCCTTTTTTTTTTCATTAGTGTACGTGGGCTGCCCCCCCATCCCACCCTTGAGGCGGGGTTCGAGAGGTCAGCATTAGATATGAGGAAGACAAGGCTTTTATAGCTCAGGGGTCGGGGTTTCCAAATGGGGGATTTGGTAGGCAAAACAGGCGGGGTTGCAGGAGCAGGACAAACAAGTCGGTCCTAACGACCTTTGGAAAGGAAGACATGGTTGCCGTTCCTGGAAACTGGTGGTCCAGGACCATTTGAAGTGAAGGTTACAGCTGGGGCACAGCCCAGTCCTTGAGAAAGGCGTTTAACCACAAACAGGAACGAGGAGCCTAGTTTGTCTTGACTATATCTTTTAAGCCTAAGATGGAGGTGGCTGGTTCTTCATTATATGTGCTTCTCACCACAGTCGGAGGCTGGTGAGAGAACTGGGGGGCAGGGGTTGGGAAGAACAGGAGAAATTTTCTAGAATTTTCAGCATCTTCTTTTCAGAAAAAGACTCAAAATAGCTGTGCTGCACAAAGCCACACGCTGTAAGCAACGCTGAGACCCCCTGACACAGTGTGGACCCCCACACCGTGCAAGCCACCCCCACAGGGGGTATTCTGTGAGTTCGCTCTTGGACTCAAGGTACACAGGAGGTGATTAGCTCTCTGCCCCTCTCAGTACACATTTCTGAGGAGAAATGAACAGCCAGCCACAGTTTTTCCTATTTTTGACCCCAAAGGAAAGACTATCTTGATCTATGTTGGCACTTACTCTCTGCCTGATGCCAGAACAAAGCAGTTATTGAAGAGATTTATGTCAACTAGTCCTTAGGTGACTTGTCGTGAGACAGATGAGTCAGCAGCAGAGCCTGCTGTGGGGGGACAATGAAAACATAGATACTTAGGCTGATGTGAAGGATTTGTGTGTGCTCCTAGAGCCACGTTTCTCCCAGACACCTGCCCTGAGAGTCTAGTGTCTGTCTGCAGGCTGGGAAGCCTAGCATCCCTGGCTGGGAAGCCTAGCATCCCTGGCTTGGTCTTCATTCCGGCTAAGCATCTTATCCTTGCCTCACACTCATGATTATGTACGTAGATGACGTGTTGCACACATGTGGAGGATGGGAGACTGCTTTGAGGAGTCGGTTTGCTCCTTCTGGGCTTGAACTCAGGATGGAAAGATATGTGGGAGGTGCAGTTCCCACTGAGTCGTTGTTGTTGGTGTTGTTGTTGTTGTTGTTGGTGGTGGTGGTAGTGTGTGTGTGTGTGTGTGTGTGTGTGTGTGTGTGTGTGTGTGTGTGTGTGTGTGTATGTGTGTGTATGTGTGTGTGTGTGTACACCTGTGTGCTCTCCCCACATTTCTAACCTCCATCCTGGCTTCTCTTAGTTCCGGAGCTCTGCCTTGACTCTGCCATTTCCTGAGTTGAACAGGATTTTAGCAATGGCTAGTGACTTGTATTTGGTCTGTGTCATACTTGGCTCTTGTCATTGCCACCTTATCTGACCTTCCGCCTGCCACCCTAGGTTGTATGTCTACCCCTCCACCCTCACCCAATCATGGGCCTAAACACCTCACTCTCTGCTGCCCTCTAGCCATCCAAAACTGTACTGCAGAATCTTAAGGTCGTCTCCTCTGGGGGCTAGACTTCCTTTTAGAAAGGTTTGGTATCCAGGTCCCCATCCTTGTTCAGCTGCTTTCCTTCAGGGTTGAGACTTTCCTGCACACGTGCTCCAAGCCATCCCAGATGATCCAGAATCTTCCACGGAAATCCTAACAGTCTTGAGGTTGATTTTCAAGTATACTACACACCCCATAATCCAAGTCTAGTGCTTCTCAAACTTTCAAGACTCGTGGAGGAACTGGCAAAACACAGATTCCTGTCCCCCACACCCCCCAAAAAATTCTGATTCAGTATGTCTGGGGCGGGGCCTGGGAATCTGCATGTCTAACAAGCTCTTGGGAGCTGCTGTCTCTGGAGCCCAGAGTATGCCCCCCCCCATCTACCTACAAGAAGGGGTGGGGCAGATGGACATTTGTCCCAAGGTGAGACAAAGATTCAGTGTCACTGTCTAAAGCACAGAGTACAGTCTATTGTATTGAGAAATGTTTTTCTGTATCTAGAAATCTAGCCCTCTTCTTAGTAAATAAGGAAGATGGTTCAAACTTGAAGCACTTAGCACACAGGCTTGTCTGCAGAATAGAGGAACTGTCCTTCCTACAGTCTAACCTGTGGCTCCCATGAGCCTTGGGATAGTTATGACTGTGGCATGACACAAATTGTAATCTTACTTAAACATTAGAAGACCTCTCCCCGCAGCCCCCTCCTCTCTCTCTCTCTCTCTCTCTCTCTCTCTCTCTCTCTCTCTCTCTCTCTGGGTGTGTGTGTGTTGACAACCCTATTGTGCAGATCTTGTGTTAACTTTATAGATGACAACATTGTGTAGCAAAATGTCAAAAGGTTGGGTACACTTGAGTCTGATGGAATCGGAAGCAAGGAGAACAGGATAGGGAAGAAGCTTTACTGATTTCTAGACCCAGGGACTGTAGGAACAAGATATGAGAGAAGAGAAGCATGGCTTCCTGCTTCCCCTTTCTGAGCTGTGGCCTTGGATACAGGATAAGTTGAGAGACTTGCCAAAGGCAGAGATACTCGAGGAAGACCTGGGTCTGTCTGGAACAGTCTGGGAACAGCTGCATCACCTTGGACGCATGCCGTGACACTTTGTAGTTCTGGAGAGCTTACACAGAACGTTATAAAAGAAGATATGTGAAGACATTGGTCATGAGAGCAGAGTCACGGAAAGTACTCATTTAAAAACCACCACTGACCAGACCCCATAGGAAGGGTTGAGGATCACTGAGGGCTGCCTAGATGGTCACTCGTACCTGAAAAAGACAGTGGAGACTGATATAGGCAGCAGGTGCTTCCCAATCCCAGCAAACTGTGGGAGGTTAATGGACACCAGGGAGTCTCTGGCCCCAGACTCACCTATAGACGTAACTAGTGCATAAGGATCAGTTGCCAGGGGACGAGGGAAGTGGGGAATGCTCTGGTAGCCTATTCAGTGTCTTTATGCACATTAAAACAAGGCAAAAAGATACCCCTGTCTGAACTGGTCAGTGGGAAGAGGTGCCTCTTCTCCACATGACTCAACTATAGCTGGTCAAGCCTGGGCACACAAGGTTGAAGGCCCCACTTCAGCCACGTCACAGCAAGTTCAAGGTACAAACGGACAACCACTCAGTGTCTGGTCCAGACTCATCTCTGCTACATCCCTCAGACACTGTCTTAGTGAGTTAGGAGGGACAAGGGCCACACAAGCACATTCTTATTCCAGAAAGGCACTTTCTACCCGAGTGGACTATGGAAGTGACCAAGCAGAATGAATGCCCGAGGCTTGAACCTGAGCTGCCGATTGATCATTCCCCAAGCCCCTTGGAGAAAAGGGCTTGGGAGAAAGGTCACACTGTGGGTGGAGACGTGGTGGCAGATCGTTTGCCAAGAGGGCTACAAACCTCTTGGCCCCGTGAGCGTGGAGCTCTTCCAGTCTCGCGTGAAGACTGTTTTCCCCTGCTTTAGAAGGGTGTGGCCATCTGACCTTCTTTGACCAACGAGATATAAGTAAACAGGAAGGAAGCAGAATTTGTCTCTCTCCCACTGACGTTCCCTGAAGGGTGCCTTTGGCCTTCTTTTACTGTGCATCAAGACTCTGAGTGTGCTAGCACTCGTGCCCGACAACACCTGCCTCCTCGGACGCCTTCACACTGAAAGACTTGAGCCGATTCCAACACAGCTGCTGCCCCCAGCACCCTTGAGTTTTCCTCTGGACCAATGCAAGGTTGTCCAATAGTTTGCAGATGTTCCCACCACAGCTGAAGAAAGGCTCCTGCCCTCGCCTTTTGAGGACAAACAGCTACCAACCAGACTCCAAACAACCCAACCCACTTAAAACTCCGACTCCATCCTCTGTCTCTTTGAGAAGTATTCTGACGCAAGGAAGGCCGAGAGATGGCCAGGAGGACAGCGGCCCTGCTTCCCAGTCTCTGAGTTATGAATCTAAAAAGCCCTCTTAGTTGGCAGACAGGGCCCTCCTGTGCTTGGCACTGACCTCCCCTTAGACACACTTATGTAATTTTTTTCACCTAGCTTTAGTTGTGCTGGGCTTCATGGGTCACTTTAAATCTCACAGTCCCCCTCTGCAAATGGGACTGGAGTTCTGCTCTCTCTCCCAATGCTTTACTAAATAAAATCCAGTTTTACTGCTCTTAAATAATGAATGCCCCAAGGACTGAGGATGCATCACAGTAGCAGAGTGCTTGCCTAACACGTGAAAGGATTCAATCCCCAGCTCTGCAAAACAAACCCATTAATGTGGCTTTGCTTATCCTCCAAAGGCCTCAGCTGTGCACTGCATCCTTTGTCAGCTGAGAGCCCAGGATCTGAGGCGGGGGTGGGAGGGGGTGCAGGAGTCGGGGGGGGCAGGGGTGGGGGTTGTCCTAGGCAATGGAGCGCTCATCAAGCCAGCTCAGAACTACCACTCAATGTATAACAAATACTTGATGAATAATAAAATTAGTTGTTTGTATCCACTAAACTTTAGGCTGGTATATTATACAGTAGAACATGGATTTTAGATTATCTTTTCCCTGCAAATTCATATTATACAGCAAATTACATCTGTAGTTTCATTTTACTTACTATGATCTCAAGAATCCAACTAAAAGCATAAATTTTGGGGCTGGCAAGATGGCTCAGTGGTTAAGGCGCCTGCTGCAAACCCGAGTTCAATGCCCAGGACCCGTATGAGAGCCAATTGTGCAAGCTGTCCTTCAGACTTCCATACATGTGTGACAGACAGAATGTGTGTACCCTATACCCCATCATCCATACAAATAATGTAACAAAACAAAACTTAAGTATGTAAATTAATTTAATAAGTGTGTGGGGGGATTGTCTAGGGGTGGGGGGACTAGGGTTCTAGGGTGTTAGACTGCATAACAAAATGCAAGTGGATACTTCGTATCATTAAACTGATTTCCGGACAAAAGTCGTTGGGCTTACTAAGAGCAATGAGGCCAGGCTCTGGGTGAAACTGGCTAGAAGAATGCTGAGCACTCTCGGAGCCTGTCTTGGTCTGTTGGATCCGTATAACAGAGTATCACAAATTAGATAGTTTATAAACTACAGAAATTTGTGTATGACAGTTCCAGAAGCTGTTCAGGATCAAGGTCCAGTAGCTTTGGTGTCTGATGAGGACTTTTGGCCTGGCTCACAGTTGATGTTGTTTGCTTATTTGATGAAAAGAAATAGAAAACTCTCTGGGGCCTCTTTTATAAAGGCATGATTCCATGCAGGAGGATGCTGCCTCCCGGCCTAATCACCTCTTAAGAGGCCCCAGTTCCAAATAACCATCACCCTTAGGGTTAAGATTCCATGGTTTGGATTTGGGGAGATGGGGCCATGTACATACAGGCCATAACAGTGACTATGCATGATTTATTTTAGATTTTCTTGAAGGTTCTCACAGACTTATAGCACATGAGTATATTGCAAGCCAGTGCAATATGAGTGCTATGCAGTTGATATCTATCACCAAGTTCACCAATGGCCAACATAGGTGGCCTCCAGATTTTCCCAGTAGAATGGTTAGCCTGTCTCCCTTGCAATGGGAAGCACTTTCAGAGGCAGGAAAGAATACTATCATGCTCATCGTTGCATAAGAAATAGAAGTTTCATGTCACGCTGAAAAGGAAAGATTAAGGACTTTATACTGGATCAATTGCCTGTCTGCCGCCAGCGAGACAAGGACACAGCCTTGGTGTGTCCTGACTCTGCCAATCAACACCTGTGTGTGTTTCTCATATCTATCTGGCAGGCCATGATCTTATTCCTTACATTTAGCTGTAACTCATTTTCTGTTTTTTATTTTCTGGTAAAAATACATGTATTTCATTTTTTCTTGAAGATTCTTATAGACCTATACACACAGATGCATTACAAGCAGATGCAAGATGTCTATGTCTTAGATACTTTTCTGTTGGCATGAAAAAAAAACACCATGACTATGGCACTTATAAAAGAAAGCTTTGAATGGGGGCTTGCTTACAGTTTCAGAGAGTTAGAGTCCAGAAACATCATGGTGTGGAACATGGCTGCAGGCAGGTAGGCATGGTACTGGAGAAGTAACTGAGAGCTTCCATCTGACCCACAAGTAGGAGGCAGGCAGAGAGGGGAGGGAGGGAGGGAGAGGGAGGGAAAGAGAACACTAACTGGGAATGGCTTTTTAAACCTTAAAGCCTGCCTCCAGTGACACATTTCCTGCAACAAAGCTACACCTCCTAATTCATTCCAAACAGTTCCACTAACTGTAGAGGGAGCATTCAAGTATATGAGCCAAAGTAGGCCATTCTCATTCAAACCAGCACTGACTATAAGCAACTAACTCCTTTTGACCTGTTACGACTATACACTAATTTTTTAAAAAAAGTTTTTCTTTTTTTTCCTTTTACATACCAACCCCTGTTCTGCCTCCATCCCCTTCTCCTGCTCCCCCCACCTACTCCCATCCTACCCCCAACCCCTCCTCATAGAGAGTAAGACCTCCCTTGGGTAGTCAACACAGGCTGGCATACCAAGTTGGGGCCAGACCTAGCCCCTCCTCCTTGCATCAAGGCTGAGTAAGGCATCCCACCATGGGGAATGGGCTCTAAAAAGCCAGCTGGTGTACCCAGGATAAGTCCTGGTCCCATTGCCTATACTATACACTACCATACACTAATTTTTACCAATGACCAACTTAAATGGCTTCCATTCCCAGTAGATTGACTAGTCTCCCTTCCTTGCACTGGGAAGGGCTTTCAGGAGCAGGAGAGATTGCAGTTGTGCAGAGAACGCAATAGACCTGCTTTGTTGCTGTAGGGTTGGTTGTTTGGAAGGCCTCGTGCATGCTAGGCAAATGCTCTACCCTTGAGCTGCAGCGACAGCCACAGCCAAACACAATTTTACAAATGTAGTGAGTTAAATTAATCACATCTGGAGTTCTAGAAAGACTCGTCCAAAAATAAGTCGTTAGTCTGCTGACTAGTTTAGAGAGACGCTGATGGCAATGGCTGGAAATATTACCTGCTAGAAGGTGCTTTGGTGGCTTCTGTAAGAAGCCTGTGACCTGGAGAATTTGTGACTTGGAGAATCAGTGAGCTGATGCAATTGACCAGTAAGTTTGGAAATGCTGTCCATGAGATGATTCAGCTGATATCAAAGATGTCAGAAACCTGGACAAGGAACAGACATTTTTTTTCCAGTTCAGGAAAGCCATGAAGCAGTATCTGGAAGGCACATTGATCTGAAATGCTGACTTTGTAAGCAAGAAACCCCCGCAAGTTGGCGAAGCAGGAGGCTGCTAACAATACAAGCACTGGCATATGATACATAATTTGTAAGTCACTTGCTTTCTGATTATATTCCTTTTTTTAAATAAAAATTTTTATTTCATTGTTAATTACATATTTATGTGTGGCTGGGTGGGTATGTGCAGGTGCTCATGGAGACCAGAAGAGGATGTCAGATCCCCTGGAGCTGGAGTTACAGGTAGTTGTGAGCCACCGGACATGGGTGCTGGGAACTGAACTTGGGTCCTGTGTTAGAGCAGTATTTGGTCTTAATTGCTGAACTCCCTCTCTAGCCCCTTGCAAAGGTTCTTTACAGAGTAACTAAAATGTCCACTGCATTCAGAATTTAAAGGTCATTTTTATAGCATCATTTTCCATGAATCTACTGCTCTGTGCCTTTTGATGGCTGCCAATCTTGGCATGTGTTTGCTGAGCACCTACTGTCCTGGATGGTAGAGCTTGGGACCTAGGTAACACGATAAAATGGAGAGAGGCACAAACCTCTGTGAGATGGGGAAAAGCCACTTCTGTATTTATTCTACCCTTAATTCCTAACAGATGTGATCCTGTCAGGCATTTGTGAATCTATTTGTTGTCAAGGAAACAGAGAGACAGAAACTGATTTTGCTTCTCTGACATTATTCCCAGTGCCCTCTTCATCCACACTAGCAGCAGTCATTGGGACTTGATGTTCACTTTCTCATTTCGTGTTCACACAAGCCAGAGGTTTAAAGAGATTTGTCCACTCGACACTGAGTGCCTACTGGTTCCTAGGTTCTGGGAATAGAAAGATGAAGACACAGCCTTGCTTTCAAAGAGTTTTTAACCTAATTTACAAATGACTGCATAAAGTGTTAGAGCTGGCGAAGGCATGGTTGGGATTGGTGGCATCACTGGTATCCCAGAATGCCAATAGGCATTCACTCATGCATGCAGCCATTTGCTTACTGGTAAGGTTCCGGGTCAGGTAATGCAATCAGGAAGTCACCAGGGAATAGGCCATGGCCTTCCCTATCAGCTCGGCATTCCTAGTTTCAGATCACAACAAACGAGGCAAATTCTGGTGTGCCAGGAATGCTCTCACTCAGTTCTGGGGCACCACCCAAAATAAGTACCCTTTCCTGGTCAGAAAACCCCCAGTAGCATCCCCTATCCACTGCTGGAGAGAGCCCCCAGCTCCATCCCCCACTCTTGCTTGCTTCATCACCAGGGCTGTTTGCGAGATGCCAGGGACTTAGCGTAGACTTTCCTTATTTATTCTTGTCTCCTTGAGGTTTTGCTTATGTGTGCTTTCCAGTTTCCAAAGTGGTGAAAGATATATTGTTTTTTCTTTCTTCTCACGTGGGCAGTTTATTGCAGATCTAACTCACAGGAATAACATTTTAAACAAGAGATTGCCACAGAGGTGGCATCCACTTTCATCCAGAGTTGTCCTTACGCTGCTAGAGCCATCAGTTTGGACCTCAGGGATTTGTCTAACCCAAGGAAGGTTGCAGCAAATGTCATTTTTGCCTGGGTCTTTACATATTTAGAAGGGTATTTAAGATTGTTTAAACATAGACTAAATCCATTCATTTGAGTAGGCTTTTTAAGGTCTATTGGAGTGTAACTGTAAATGATGGAGCCTCCCAGGCTTGAGGTTAATGGGTAAGTGGTGATGATCAGGGCAGACTGTGCTTTCTGAGAAACAGACTTAAAATTGGAAGGGAGGTTGTTTAGTATTGTGTCAAGAACAGGACAGGCAAACCCTTTCTGAAGAGGGTCAGATAGTAAATATTTTAGGCTTTGCAGCGGCATACAGTCATTGTCACAACTGCCTAAATGTCTTTGCAGCAAGAGAGCAGCCATAGAAAATAGCAAAGAAATGGCAAAATTATTTTGTGATAAAAATTTATTTATAAAAGTAGTGGGCCAAATTTGCTTATCTACCATAGTTTACTCTTTCTTGGTTCAGAACAACATTTCCTGAGCTGTTGGAATGGCTGCTCATTCACCTCCAGGTTCTGTCCCTTCAAGTTGCAGCTCATCTATAAAGTAAAGATAAAAAAGTAACTGCATTGTGGGATCCTGAGGTTGGGGAGGAAGGGACTCACGCTGGGCAGTGGCTGACTCCTCCTAAGAACTCAGTGTTAACCATTGCTGCTTAGCTAGGAACATACTCAGCAGACTCCAACAAAGACACACAGGAAGACACCAGCCGCAGGAGGGAAGGCAGGAGCCCCAGACTGCAGTGCTTTGCAATAAACTCTCCTCCAAGAGGGAGGGTTGAGCAAGGTCCTTCTGAAGAGGTATGTTGATAGGATAAAAGGGTAGGTTATTGAATCTACTCTGAAAAAAAAGATACAGATATGATAGGAAAAAGGGTATATTATTGAATCTACTCTGAAAAAAAGATATAGAAATGATAGGATAAAGGGTAGATTATTGGATCCACTCTGAAAAGACAAAAAGGGAAGATATAGATATGATAAGATAAAAAGGTAGATTGATTATTGAATCTACTTTTAAAAAGCAACTACTAGTTTTAAATATTTTACATTGGGTTGGATTTTTGTATATTGTATACAAATTTTGTGTGTTAATACAAATTTGAGATTAATTTTGTTAGAACATACTGTACATACATTTTCAATCTTGTTTAAGGTATTGTACCTATACAATTCATTTAATAACAATGTAATGCAAATTGCTAGTCTTTGAAAGTTATTATTACAAACTAGGGTAACAAGGAAATGTAGGTTAGTAATTAGTCATCTATTACAATCGAACTTGTAAGTCATATTAGGTATGTTATCAAGGTCAAACAGTGTAGCCAGAAGGTTTCTCTGGTCCCGCCCAGCTCCAAGCCAGATAATGGGATTAATCCATGGAGTCTATTTAATGATCAAAGGAATTTATTTGGGGGTAAACTCACAACCACAGGAGATTAATCATAGGGTCTGGGGAAGCTAAGCTATGTCCCACACTGAAGGGCTTGGTCCAAGATCTCAGCATCCAAAACCGTGAGGTAGCCAAAAGAGAGGGGGTTGTACATCCCAGGTCTTAAGAGTCCCCAGTGGCCACACCCCAGGGGCAGGTACCTCAAGGTCATAGGCAGGTGTAACAGCTACAGCTGCCTCACTAAGGGCGGTGCTTCAGGGCATGGCTCAAACAGCTACCCATTACAAAACAGATATATTTTAGACAGACAGGTTATCTTCAAACACTTCAGAGATCTATAGAATATGGCATTTAAGATGTTTTAATAACACAGGTTCTTTTTTTTATGACAATGAGACATGTCTGCTCCTTACAGCACCAATCTACTTCAGAGAAGATGATGGGCATTGAAGGAACTCCATATGGAGTTTACTTTCTTTGTGGGAAGTTACCCACTAGTCAAGAAAATGCCCTTGCCTCGACTGCTGACAGTATGCTGTCCAAATGGGGCAAGGAGGACAAAAGAAAGGATTGCTGAACTTTGCCAAGACAAGTCGGGACAGTCTTTCAGAACATCCTGCTTCACAGATGAGTCCGTCAGATTTGCTAGGCCTGTAGGCCAAAGATGGATGCCACAGCACTGCAGAGGAATTCTGGGTGACTGCCAGGCAGTCAGCTGTTTCTGTCATTTCTCATAATTTTTGGAAGTTGCTTGCTTGCAATTCCTGCTTACTCAGTTAATATTATTTCCTTCTTGGGTCTCTGAGGGAGTTGAAGACTAGATAGTTATATAGTTATAGTTTTCCTTGTTTACCATACTCAGAAAAGAAACTCACTAAAGAGGTGTAAAGTGTATAAGGTTGAGAGACATCAGAAGATAGTTTTAGATGGTAATGCAAGTTAGGATAGAAAGTGAATTAGGTACAAGACTTTGGACTCACCAAGATAGGATAAATAATGGACTTTTTTTCCTCTGAATTTGTGAAATGTTAATGGACTAGATATTATTGATGTAGTTATTGCCTGTATGTATTGTATATAGTTCTTGTACTTATTGTACATAGTTTTTCTTATATTAGTTATAATCTTTTTTTATTTTAGACAAAAAGGGGGAATGTGGTGATATTTCGTGTATGCTCTAACAAATAAATCTTGCCTGAAGATCAGAGGGTAAAGCCAGGCACTAGTTAACCATAGAGACCAGGCATTGGTGGCATACACCTTTAATCCCAGCACTTGGGAGGAAGTGGCAGACGGATCTCTGTGAGTTCAAGGCCACCCTGGGCTACATAAGATTGATCCAGTCTAAAAAAGAGAGAGCGAGCCAGGCAGTGGTGGCTGACACCTTTAATCCCAACACTCGGGATCACACACCTTTGATCCCAGCACTAGGGAGGTTGAGACAGGAAGTGACATGGCTGGGCAGAGAAAGGAATATAAGGCAGGAGGAGACAGGAACTCAATCCCTTTTGGCTGAGGATTTTGTAGAGGTAAGAACTAGTGGCTGGCTGCTCTGCTTCTCTGATCTTTCAGCTTTCATCCTGATATCTGACTCCAGGGTTTATTTATAAGACCAATTAGGGTTCATGCTACAGTCTGTAAAGACCAGGTAGCTCTTGAGGCTTTCTCTGACTTTCTCAAATGTGATTGGCTTTCACTCCCTTCCTTTCATGCTTCGTGTCACCTGTCAGTGACTTTGAAGACAGCCCCAAGGTAGGAACGGTCAACACCCCCACTTCATGTGTTCCTGTCTGCTGGGTCCTGGGAGATACAGCGGGGCTGAGCCATGTTGATGTAAATGTTGTTGGCGAATGGCTTTTGAGTTTCAGGCTCAGAGTTGGCAGAGTCAGCTCTGCATTGAGAGCCACAAGCTCACCTGTCCACACTGTTTGGATGGAGCTGGGGAGGATCTTCTTCCAATGAGGCTAACACTCTCTTGTGCAGCAGTTCCTCCATTGGATTCCTTTAGCATTCTGAGAGTCAAGGATGACTCTCTGTAATGCCTGCAGCTTTCTTTTTCTTTCTTTCTTTCTTTCTTTCTTTCTTTCTTTCTTTCTTTCTTTCTTTCTTTCTTTCTTTCTTTCTTTCTCTCTCTCTCTCTTTCTTTCTTTTTGACACAAGATCTCATTATGTTTTCTTGGCTGGCCTGGAACTCACTATGTGGACCAGGATGGCTTCAAACTCACTGAGATCCGCCTGCCTCCATCTTCCAGCTGGAATAAGTTCAGGAAGTAAAGGCACGCGCCATCACATCCAGGTTAGTACACTCTTGAATAACCAGTTTCCCTCCGGTTATTAAATGGACAGTCTCACAGGAATGAAAAACTAGCTAAAACCTAAAAGTTTCACAAACAGAATTTGGCAATTCTATGGTAGACTGAAGCCTCACCACTGTGCATAGACCCAGATAAAGAGAGTGAGGGCAAGCCAGATTGCCAGCTTTCCATCCTCCCTGCTGTAGGCATTCTCCAGCACCTTTCTGGCATGGTGCAGAATAGCAATGCCACATAAGGACGTGGCTGCCATCCACCTCAGTTCTAACAGACACAGATCAATGGGCGCTGGCATCTGGTCCATCTCTTATTTGTATTGCTTTTGAAAGCCTAGAGTATCGAAAGCCAAAAAGCCCTGCAACAAAATGTGCTTTTGGCTTTGGCCAAATTTCCTTCAGTTGTCTGCCTCTATGGTGAGTCATTCCAGACTAGAGGTGGAAAGAGTCGGGACAAAGGCCTCCTTCCAAAGGGCTAACATCCTAGCTCTTTTGTGCAACCTGGGCACTGCCACGGAATTGGAGACAGACAGAAGGAAGGAGACAACGAGGGTCTGCGAGGGACAAAATGAACGTGTCCTTGTCCACAGACAAGCACAGTGCTAGATGTTGATGTGTATCCTCATGCTGACTCCCTGTAAGAAGGCCTTCCTTCTAGAGCACTTCCCGTAAATACTAGCTGTCTTGGCAATGGCCAAGACTTAATCACCCTCCACAGTTCTGTCCCTGGCTTAGGCTAACCCCCACAGCAGCCAGCATTTGCTACATTGGCTTTCTCCAGACTCAAGCCTTTCCTGCCACAGGAGAAACCTGCACTTGGTAATTCTCCTTTGGAGGCTCTCTTCTTTCCCAGACTCCCCTGCTCTGGCCTTTCAGGGTGACAAATCATTATCTGGGTCTCAGTGAAGCTTTTTCCCTTCAGAAAAGTCTTCTCTCTCATCCTGAAGTTTTTGTCAAGTATGCTAGCTATAAACTTCCTTAAAAAAATTCTCAACGTTTTTTTTAACCTCAGTTTGTAATTACATGTTTTTTAGAGAGAAAGCAGTAGTTAATACCGTGAGTGGCTTGTCCCTACCTTGGCACAGTTACTGCCTCTGGAGCAAGCTACTATGTTAACCACCAACACCTACCAGCTATATTACTGGTATACCACTTTCTAGTTCTGAGTCTCAGTGTTTGCATCTGTACAATGAGGATTAGAATAGTGCCTCCCTTGTAGATGTTGGGAGGATTAAGTGAGTAAGTACATTTGAAACTCTGAGCCAGCTACCAGAAAGGCCAGCTACCTTTCTCAGGGATGACAGCCGTAAACACCCTCTAGGGCATTCATGTTACTGTATCTTGCTTTTGATTTTGATTTTCTTCTTCTATAGACCTCCACTTTGGCCACTTAGGACTCTTGGTCCCAGCCAACTGGTTTTCCTGTCAGTGTGACTCATTTCTTCAGTTCTGCTGCTCTGTGGCTAACGCTAGCCTCGAGACTACAAACTCTGGCTCCAGTCCCAGCTGTGACCACTGCAGAGGAGTGAAGAGGAGCCCCGAGATCAGCAGGTCATCTCTCTCTGACTTGGGACACCACCATCTGTGGGCCAGAAGTGAGGAAGCTGTGGAGCTGCCAGGGCAGTCCTTCTGTAGCCCCTGACACCGCTCCCCAGGACGGATGCTTCGTAAGCCCTTACCCTGCTCTAAATCCAGGACTGAGACTGTCCTGAGAAGGGGCACTGAGGAGAAGTTACTGGTTGTGTTTTCTGTTGTAGTCTTTCTTCCAAAACAGATTACTAGTTTGTTGTGCATTACTGCATGATCAGTGTTTGCTGCAGATAGTTTCTAACTGTAGCAACAATGTAAATGCATGTGGCTGAAAGGGTTCACCCTCATTAGGTTTGGACTTGTCAAAAAGCTCTCCTCTAACCTACACATGTTCATATATCCCACCCCTTCTGGGAGGTACCCACACTATATTGAGTGTCCTAGAAAAATATTCAATTTATGCAAATATATGCATTACCCATCCCGGTTTTTTGTTTTTGTTTTTTGGTTTATTTTTACAAATGATATAATACAGTCCTGCATAACATAATGGTTAATGAAGCATCACTTCTCTCACTTTTAAAGATTACTGAAGAGACAAAAAGGTGTAAAATACCATTTGCCAAACTGCAGTCTTCTGTATGAATCATTCTTCCCAACACAATCAAATTCTACCACTTAAGAAAAGGTCATTATTTTAAAGCCGGACTCTGGACTTAAGTAGGGAATTGATAGAGCATGCACACAGTAAGTACTTCTCGCTGGCATTATCATTAATGTTATGGAAGGAAGGCTTCAAGGAGGAGCAGGTGGTTTACGTCTGTGCTGCCACTGTCCCCACATACACAGGAATCAGTCTTCAGTGCTAGATTTAGAGGGACTGGTTTTTACCTGTTTTCTCTGAGTATTACTTTTCTTCCAAGAACCACCAACCGCTACCACTCTTTGTTCCCTTAATCCTCTTTTTAATTCCCCTGTGGTTATGTGCTTGTCTCTGTGTGTGCGTTTGTCACATGTGTGCAGGTGGCAGCAGATCTCCTGGAAATGGAATGACAGATAGTTGCTTGGGAGCCACCTGATGTGAGTTCTGGGAACCCAACTCAGCTCTTCTGGAAGAGCAGCAAATGCTCTCAATAGTCAAGCCAAGCCTCCAGCCTCCTCAGTCATCTTCTCCCATAATGCTTTGCTTGGGTGTTTTTGTCTTACTTGTCTTTTGTTGTATATTAATTATGGTTTCTGATTTTGCATTTTTTGTGTGTTTTTTATGTGTGTATATTTCGTTTTTTTCTTTTAAAAAATTCCATTTTTTGTTTGTTTGTTTGTTTGCCTGTTTGTTTTCTAAAGAAAAGAGAAAGAGAAAGGAAGAGTGTGGAGTTGTGTAGGTGGGACGGTAAGGGGGAATCTGGGAGGAGTTGGGGGAGGGGAAACCATGATCACAGTACATTGTATGAAAAAAATTTGTTTAAAAAAAGTATATAAAAATGTAGTCAACTATAATATTTTAAGACCCTGCCATCTTTTATACCCATTGAATTGTCAACTTATTTATAAACATTAAAATATCCTCTTTAATAAAAAAAAGTCAACTAATTTAAAAAAGCATACAGCTTCCAAATTTAAGTGAAATAGGCAGCCAACAATTGCCTTAAAGCTCTGCTGTAGGATTCAGGAAACACGGGACCCAATGAAGGCAGGAAATGAAAAGAATAACTGAGGTGTGGGAAGCAACATCTCATCCACTGTCTCCACAGCAGGCTGCAAGGAAGCAGGGGAGGAAGACGGGGAAGAGAGTTGTCTGCAAGGGACCCGTGTGCGATGAGCAAGTTACCTGACATGTTTGGCCACCCTGAGAGCAACGTTCCTCAGTGTAAACCTGCCTATAAATTGATGATAAACACACGAAAAACTACCAGACACCCAAAATAGAACGACCTAAATTAACTCCCGAATAAACAAAAGTTTTGCAGGAAAGGAAACTGAATAAACAATGCCCTTGCAGCCATAAAAAATGTAAACACAAAACAGTAATTTCACCTCAGTTTGAGTATAAATACACACAGAAGACATTAGGATTGGAAATTGAGATCCCAGAGGTTTAAAATGAAGTGTGTTTTCCAGAGTATGAAAAATCTGTTGAAGTATAAAAATTGAAAACTACAAGAAGTATCTGTGAAATCATACACAGAAGTTCCCAAATACATTGATAACAGGAGCTAGAAATAGAGCTCAGTGGTGGAGCCCTTGCCTGGCATTCACAAGACCCTGGGTTCAGTCCCCCACCCCCTTCTCATCCCCCATACAGGATTGCCACATATTCCAGTAATCCTATTCCTGGGTGGTTATGCAAAAGATTTGAATGCAAAAACTTAACGAGATGTTTCTGGCCTCATGGTCGTCATAATATTTTCCATAATATCTTAAGTGGAAGCAACCTGAAATGTCTAAACATACACTGGAACATTATGCAGCCTTAAGAATGAAAATTCCCCATCATATATTATAACATAGATTAAACCAAACACACCATACTAAGAGAAATAAGCTGTTTGTCAGAACAGACAAACCCTGCACAATCCCACTTTCAGGGGGTATGGAAAGAGCCAAACCAGTGGAAACACTAAGAACGTAGAGGTGTGTTTGCTAAAAGCAGGGCAGAGGGAGAAATGGAAAGTTGTTCAATAGATACAGTTTTAGTTTTGCAGGATGGACATTTTAAAGATCTTTTGCCCAACCATATGAATCGAGCAGTGTTCTGAGTTGGGAAGTGGATGATAGTTAGGGGGTAAAGTTTGCTTGTTTTTAACCACAGTTTGGAAAGCACTCAAACTGCACAGTTAAGACATGGACAAATTCTGTGTATAAATTATGTATTAGTAAGTTTGAAAAAGGAAACAAAAGACAAAAGGAAGAAATGACATGTCATTTAGAGAAAAATGCCAGAAGAAACAGCTGTGCACAGGTCATCTCTGTGGTCGGGGCCGTGTGAGGCCAGGGCGACTGTTTTACGTCACAAACCTTTGGATGTAGAATGTGTCACCCACAAAAAATATTCAATTAAAATTCATTCAAGGATGTGAGAAAACATTAAAGTTCCAGTGGAAAATGGGTCAAAGTTACTCTTCAAGATGGAAATACAAACAGCTAATGAAAAAAACCTGGCAAGTGTTCAGACACACACCTCACCAAAGAAGTTGTGTGGTACTAGATTTTTGTTTTGTTTGTTTTTTAAATAAAAGTAGAGAACTGCCTCCCAAAGCAGCGTCCTCTGTGGGTGTGGCCTGGGGGAGGCCCTGTGCCGTATGCTGTTGGTGCAAGTGTCTTGAGATAACTTGGGGACATGTGTTAGCATCCTGGAAGCTGTTCCTGCCCTTTCCCCGGCGACTCCATTTCAGGTGTTAAAGCGGTAGATCTTTAAAATTACGTGTGAATGGAGGATCAGTACACTGCTGTCCCCCAGTGTTTTGTTATAGTCATTTTTAAAAAACACATGTTGAAAGAACATACGATGAACTCGTATCCATCATCCATCCAACATTCAGTCTGTGACAACAGTTTGCCCTGTTGGAAAGTAAGTTGCCAGGAAAACAGATTTTGTAAGTTTTCTCTCCTGTGTGGAATGTAGATTTGTTTTTTAAAGACGTGAATAGGAGGAGGACTGGGGACGAGAGAGGGAAACGGATATAATCAAAGTGTATTACATATAGCTATGAAAACGGCATAATGAAACCCACAATTTTATAATTAATACACGTGAATTTCAAAGGGGGGGCAAATTATCAACATCATGACACTTTCTCTGCTGAAATACCTTCCATGCATGCTCTTACAAAAGCAAAGGTTATATATGACAGTAAAGAAACGGATGGAGATTGCAGGATAATTATACATGTGTAAAACGTGTCGGTGGTGAACTTTAGTTACCTTGAAAAAACTTATGGACTTCTGTCAAATAAATAAAGCAAAAGTCAGATTATGTAACTTCAATTTAAAATGGCAGTAGTTAACAGGGTTTTGCCTGGACATTAGAATAATAGATAATTCTCTCTCCCAATGCATGTGTATGACTCATGTGTGTATTAGCTCTTACTTACACATGTTACATATATTTATTTTCCAACAAAGGTTCTCAGTGAAACTTGTAGTTTTGTTTTTCGTTAGAGGTGTAATTGTCAGCACACATTACAGGACAGGCTCTCTTCCTGCCCTCTGCGGAGCACTGCAGCCCCACAGCTAATGTGCTTTCTGAGATCAAACGGCCTGGAGAAGCTTGAGGCTGACAAGCTCCTCCAGCTCTTGTTGACCATCTGCCATAGAGAGGAGTGACGATTGCACATCATTTACCAGAAAACAAGAGTAAGCTGCTATCTGGGTCAATCCAGGATTGCATTCCTCACTGTTGTTCTAGTTTCTAATGGCTTCAGAAAGTGTCCTGAATTCTAGCTCGTGGCGAACTTAGCTGCTAAGAGGGGCCGGCTGCCTGAGTGTTGTGCCCGGATCACCGGGACACAGCTGTGTGGTCTTCACCCCCACCGGGTGGAGCTTTCAATGAAGCAGCTGCCTTACTTCCTCCTTCCTGGAGGTCACCTCTCATCCATGCTCCTGTGAGTAACACCCCCAAAACACAGTGGTTCGCCAGTCTAGACGTGGGTGGATTCATTTCTTTGGTCTATTATTGGTACCCACCTGAGATGAATAGAATTTTGTTCACAGTTTCCAAATAAAGTCATGAAGCACTGGGGTTGGTAAGTGTGACCTTGTCTCATTCTGCAGGACGAGTGCAAGCTCCCCATGGCAGGGACAACACTGTTGTCCCTGTGTTTTCTGCATCCCACACACAACACTCTGCACAGAAACTGCCTCATGGAGGAGGCTCGTGGACCGGGTGCCTTCTCCGCAGTCAGTCTCTGCTCTCTGCTCTTCTCCAAGGCCCACCAGCTTACAAAGCCACCCAGTCAGTAATGACAAGATTGCGTCCCTTGAACGGCAGGCTGGTTTGGGGTCCAGTGGTTTGGGGTCTTTTTCAAAAACAGAAAATGGACATCAGACTCGTTGTGTGTCAGAGCCTTCAGGGCATCTTCACAGCTGAAGGGGTGAAGTGGGACCGGAAGCTAGGTCATGATTTAGAAGGAAGCAGACGTACATGAAAATCAGTCATAACTAATCTCATTTGAACACCAGGGCTGCTGTGGTGTCTGAGAGCATGTCGGGGTGGAATGAGTGCTTCCTGTGACAAAATGGGAGAAATAATTACCCTGCCGCTTCCACGGTGACAGTACTATGGAAACCAAGTGACCTGCCTCAGCCAGCCTGTGACTAACAGGAACTGAATGGGAAAGGCATGACTTTGCAAAAGAAAAATCAAAGATAGGATAGTAATAAAATAAAATTTATGAACGTTTTCATAAGAATTTTCTCCCCAAAACCGTAATATAATTTTTCTTTGCTGAGAGCCGTGCCACACAGAGTTAGGCTCCTGACTGTCGGGAATTAAATATCTCAAACTTTTTGTTTGTTAGTTTGGTTGGTTTTGTTTTTGTTTTGAGACAAGATCTTTCTTTATACCCTGGATGTCCTGAAACTCATGGGATAGCCCAGGCTTGTCTGGAAGTCACTATATAACCCGGGCTGGCCTGGAACTCATGGTGTAGCCCAGGCTGGCTAGAACTTGTGGTAATTCCCCTGTCTCATCTTCTTGGGTGTTAGGATGACAGGGGTGAACCGCCATGCTTGGCTTTAAACGTTGACTGTTATTGGTGTCTGACCAGAGAGCTGAGCAAAGTGAACTTGTAACTTTAGATTCTAATGAAAAGCAGAAAACAAAACAACAGCAGCACCCCACTAGCTCGTTCTTATCATGCTGCTCATCACCACAGACCGACCCCCAGTGTCTGGAGAAAGCTTGGGGGCTCTGGAAGTAGCCGGCCCTGTACTATGGGCAGGAGTGTACTCTTAATTGGCACCTTCTAACTGTTTCCATCCTCTGATTGCCTTTGACCTCTAGAGTAATCTGAAATCAGCTGATGTTTTGCTGTGGAAAGTTCTGTTCTTGGGACTATGCCCAGGCTTTGGATATGGAAGAATTGTTTGCATCTCTTGCTTACAACTAACTCCCTACACATATTGTAAAACTTCTAGATCTGTGTACTTTAGTTCATCCCACCAAAGTAAGTAAATAAATTGAAATCAAGAAAGGAAGTTGATTTCCCACAGTGATTCAAGATAGAGGGAAGCCAGGAAAGCTGATGACCTGGGGCAGAGCAGAAGGTGGCCGTCTCCCATCGCTCTGAGGGAGGCTTTCCTTTTCACTGCCATCTTCGGATGCTCAGATGCTCAGACACTCGCTTGGATGGTGAACAGAGGAGGCAATGGTACTGAGATTAGTTCTCTCTGCAGCATGCTAATGAAGTGGTAAACTGAGTCGTGGAAGACCATCTGCTTGGGTTTGAATGTTCCCAACAGAACTCAGACTGAAACTCAAGCTCCATTGGGAGGTATTTGGAGGTGGGTTCCCCCGTGGGATACTTAGGAGGTGACTGGTCCTGATGACCCTGCTCCTGTGAGCAGAATAACCTATTCATACATAGAGATCATAGGCTAGCGGGCAACCTTACAAGGGGGTCTGTCCTAAGATTCAGTTTGGTTCTGTTTGTGATGTCCTCTGTCACCTTGAAGGCCCTCAGAGAATCCCCACCAGCAAGAAGGTTCTCACAGGATGGAGTTCTTAGACCTTGGACCTCCTGCTTCTACAGTCATAAGCTTAATGGGCCTTTATTCTTTATAAATTCTTGACTCTGTGGTATCAAGTTAAGCAACAGAAAATAGGCAAAGCTACGACTCATGCCTAGCTGAGTCTCTTCTTCAGTGGCAGAGGAACTGGTCACGGCCAGGTTAGGAGAAAATCTACACTCTCTTAGGAGCCATGAAGAGCCAGTTTTTTCTTTCTTTTCCTTTTCTTTCTTCTTTCATTTTTTTTCAGTACTAGGGATTAAACCTAGGGCTTCACACATGCTAGGCAAGCGCTCTACCACCGAGTTATGCTCCAGCCTTCTTATATGATTTGTAAAGACGGAGTCCTGCTAAGTTTCTCAGACTATTCTTGAACTTAGATCCTCCCGCCTTAGCCTCCCAGGCAGTTTGGATGACAGGTGTGTGACAGGCCCAGCACATGGAGGGGCATTTCTGCCTTTTGATGTCAACTAGAGGATGATAAAGCCTGAGACGTGAGGGTGGACTCAGCGGTGGCTGGGGCTGAGGACTCCTCTGTTCCCAGGACTTGCTCCCAGACAGAGGCTCTTCACTGTCTTCTCATAGAACAATGTTTCTCTAGGTTAATTAGCATTAGGATCCAGGAAGGACTCACCCGGAGTGGCTAACTAGACCAGCAGGGCGAGAACTAAGAATTTGCTAACCAGTTCCCAAGCTACACAGGCGCCACAGTCCAGGGGCCACAGCAGCCTAGAATTCAGACCTGCCTTAGGCTATGCCAACACAATACTTGGATTTCTCTTGCAGATGGTGCATTTCGGGGCAGCTGGTTATATACCTTTAAAGCTTTACTTTGAATCCTAAAAAAGTGATAAAATCATTAAACTATCCCAGAAATACATGACTTGTTTTATGAATTAGCAATAAGGAATTTAAAGATTTTAATTTGTCAAAGAAGAAGCCACAGTCAATAACTAAATTCAAAGGCAGTTTGGTACCTGGCGCTATCTCTTGGCGGAGCTCTGGAGAGAGGGAACCTCTCAGAGGGGTCCAGGCCTGGGAGCCTGTTCATGTGCTACCCTGGTCCTGGGAGGAGGAGGGAAGTTTCAGCAAACCAGAGTTGGGAGGGAAGTGCCCTAGAGGGAAAGCAGCACAGACGGAAGCGCTGGCGGGCCAAGGTGGGGCTTTTGTGCAGAACAGGGAGATGGTCAGGTGACTTGGGAGCAAGCCACAGAGGGGAGGTCAAGGCAGGCTACAGAGTTTTGACTTTGTTACCATTTTTGCGAATATATGGCCACTGGGGGATACCAAAGGGTTTTAAGCAGGAAGGGTGCAGCTGGAGCCAGAGCTCAGACAGTGAAGAGCGCAGGGACAGGGGTAGCAGGACGGAGGGAGAAGGCATTGCACACAATCACTGCCAAGTTCAGAGAGCAGGGTCATGAGAACAACCTTGTAGTGGAGACAGGGCTGGGGTAGGGAGGTTACGTTTACCCCCAAAGTCTGTGCAGTTACACCACGTGAGAGGTGCAGGATATGGGTCAAGGTGCATGACTCCAGCCAATGTTTTATTCAAGAAATTTAATCAATATTTAGTTGGTGTCCTTTGGAGCTGTTATTCTGCATAGAGCTAGATTTTTCAAGAGGGCAAATTTAATAGAAGTTTGGTCACAATTTCTAGGGATATATCTTCACCATAAGCAAGTACCACGTAGCCTTGAATATGGGATTTTTTTAAGACTTTTTGTTTTTTTCATAAAGGTATCACAATGAGGTTGTTGTTGTTGTTTTGATAGGGACCACAAGAACATTTAGAAAATGACTCTTAAATTTCTACCAAGTCTTAAACAAATCGATATTTGGGACTTGAGATAAATTTTAATTGTCAAACTGTTGTATGCTTGTATCTTAAAGTGATTTAGCTAAAAAGGAAGTCTGTGTGCTTTTAACAATGGCTCTACATGGCTGGGAAGTGGTGTTCCTCTTGCCAAAGACTGTGGTCCAAAGGGGAACTCAAAGAGTTTGTGTGAGATCAAGGAGGAGGAAAAGAAGAAACATTTCTGCACTATTAGATCTGGGTACCAAATCAATACATACAAAGAGTAGGCATTTATTTATTCCGCCTACATTTCTGAGATAGTCTTGCATTGCTCAGAACCTCCTTCAAGTTTCTCAGTGCTGCGGATTCAGATGCTAGTGGTATCAGAAGGGCTTGGCGCGGAAGAGGACTTAGCACCCGCCAGCTGCTTCACCTTTTCTGTGGGCATTAGTGGCTTATCGCTCCTTGCTTTGTAGACCCACATGAGTTGTCTGTTTCCTCTCACCCTGTGCTTCTCTAGCGAGCCACCACGTGTGAAGTAGGCACACCCACTTCTTTCTCTCTTCCACATAAGCCCTCTCGGGTTTTTTCTGCCCCTGGTGGTTCTATTTCACAGAGCTACGCCTAGCTCAGGGCCCTGTCACACGGCAGGGTGGGTTAGTTAGACTGGGACTATACAGTTAGAGCCGGTTCCTAACTTTGCCCAAAGACTGTGCTCTTCTGGAAACCACACTTTGCTTCACCAAGCGGCAGAACATCTGCCAGGTGCAGGTCAGAGCTGCACGGAGGAAGAATGCAGGCTGCAGCCTTAGAAGGGCCAGGGCCACACAGCAGCTAAAGCAGGTCAGTGCATGTGGCCACTCCAGTAAGTAAACACTTCGCTCTTTCATTTACTTGTTAATTGATTGAGGTTCTGGGATAGAAACCAGGCCCTGGTGCATGCTAGGCAAATGCTGTACTACTGAGCCACATTCTCAGCTCTGAGGGATGGATCTTAATCAGACAATAGGGATTATTGTTATTATTATTATTATTATTACTGTAATTCTAACCTGCACTTCTGCCTTTCCATGCCCAGCTCCTCAGCAAGCTGTCTAGGCCAGAGAGGGTGCGTACATGGATGCCAGTGCTCTTAGGTGTGATCAGGCAGGAAAGTTACCATTTGGGTTACTCCTTCAGTCTGAAGAAGTAAAGGAGTTGACAGAGGCAAGTGCTTGGGCCCAGGCTATGAGTCACACTCAGGTCGAGTCTCAGATCATTCATCAGGTGAGCCCAGAGCTGATGTTAGCCCAGAAGGGAGCAGGAAAAAAATGGCTTCTTTGTATAGCCTCCAAGTATCTGGAAGCAGGGAGGTAAAAGATTTGGGGTTGTGGGTCAGGTCAACCAGGCTTACATCTCAGTTTGCCATTATGACCTTCTTCATATATAGTGAATGAATGAATCACTTATAAGATATGACTTCATACTAATAAATATATGAATGATTTCATACCAATCACATTTGCATCTCAGTTTGCCATTATGAACCATAATACAATGACTTCATACCAATCACATCTAGTAATTGTCCAATCTTGGGTATATTCATGAACTCTTTTGGTTCTTATTTCTTTGGATCAAAGGGAAATTTGTACAGATTAAAAATAACTTTAAAATAATTATGTAAAATGGTTGGAGAACATGATCTGGCATATGACTGGTACTCTAGGGGTGTCAGTTATTATTGTGTGTATTACAGCTTTTGACCATGTACAACTAATGCATCTATCAAGCGAGTCCTGTGCTGTAGAACAATGCACCCTTGTACTTAGCACACTGAGCACATCACACTGTCCTTGACAAGTTCCTAGAATGCCCTCCCTCCCCACTGCCTGAAAACAACAAAAATAATGTTAAGTCAGAATGGGAATGAATTCAACTGAATCAGACCGAGAAGAGATGAAATGAGAAGCTCTTGAGAGGAAAACAAAGGATGCTGCACAGATAGCAGAGCTGTTGACCACCGCGGTGTTGCTTCCTGTGGTCTTAGCGCCGAGGAACCGCTCAGAGGGGCGGCTCAGAGGCAGTCCACAGCCTTGGCTAGGTAAGCAGAACTCTTGTCCTCATCATCCTAGCAGAACGTGTGCCATTGCCAAGATCGAAGACGGTACCACGTGGTTATCTGGACTCTCCGAGTGAAGTACTAAAATGATGCCCTCGGTATTGCGGGAGACAGCACCGTTGTCCCCCTGAGGCCCCCATCCAGAAACTCAGTCCCTTTCCCAGGAAGCAGTGTTATGGATGTCTTGTGAATCTTCTCAAATGCATCTGTACACAATCAAGCAAAATCCTCTTTCATACAAATGGTAGCACAGAACAAGGAGGGTTTGGAGGGAAGGGAAGGAAAAAATGATGTGATTATATTATAATCTTAAAAATAAAATAAAATTTAAAATAGAAAATAAAATTGTGAATGAAGAAAAATGGTAACATAGAAAATGTGTTGTTCTGTACAATTATTTCACCTGGCAAGTACCTTGGTAATCACATTAGTAGTACATTGGTGTGTCCAGTTTTTCTAGGGTTGCTCAGGAAACATCCCAGAAGAGGAGGTGGGAGGATGGTAAGAGCCGGAGGACCAGGAATGATGCTGTGAGACTGTACTCCCTAGAAATGAGAGGGAAGCTTCACTCACGACACCTCAACAGCATGCTGCCTAACAAGACCTGAAGCAGTACAACACCAAAGATCTGCTCACATGGAAAGAGGAAATCTCACGGGGCAACAGCCCTAGACAAAAGGGCTACAGGCGACTAAGGAATGCTGAGAGCAAGGAAGATAATCCTCCCCAGGGATGAGCGCCCTAATTGGTGGTCAGCCCTAAAATCATATACATACAAGCAACACTAGATGGACTAAGCAGAGAGAGAGAGAGAGAGAGAGAGAGAGAGAGTAAAGAAAAACAGGCCTTAATTCTGAGGGGGAGAGGGAAGAAATGGAAAGAATGATGTGATTATACTTTAATGAAAAATTTCCAAACCTTTATTACTGTCATATTTCTTATCTGTAGCGATAGAATGTAAAATGTCTATTAGTGTCTTTTAATCATATGAGAGTGAGAATCACATGTAGAAGTGATTCTCTGGTATCAGGTCTGGGCACGGCACTGTTGCTAAAATTCCTTCCCTGGTGGAGATGTAAGCAATGTCTACACCTCCTCCTCGGGTCCCGAGGACAAACTGAGGTATAGGATTCCAGTACAGTCCACTGGGGGAGCCAATGAGTTTATTAGGCTTCTTTACAGAGCTAGGGAGCGGTTATGGGCAGGAGCACAGGTGACCTTAGGGCAGACACACTGGCAGGTCTGGAGGGATGGTGGCTTCCCTGTGACTGCGTAGACGGAGCACCCTCCCCTCATGCCTCCTCGCCTGTGTACTCTAGCCTCTCCCCCAACACCACACGTAATTAGGACAGAATTATAGACAACTGGTTGGGACAGGTAACTAGATACTCAACTGAGGTTCCCATGATCCTCTTGTCCCCCTCCTTCTGAGAGTCAAGGTAGGTTGTCAGTAATCCCACCTTTTTGTGATCGGTGAGCAGGTCCAGCAGAACTCCTGAAAATGGCAGTTTCGCTTTGAGGGTAATCCTGTACAAAAGACACATCCCTGTGCTGTGGGTATGGGCTGCCAATAGCTCAAGTTATGCCCTTCTCCAAAGTGTCACCTTATCTAGGAGGTTACCCACAATACCCCAGAGGCCTTGACAGACTCAGACCAACACTGTAGTATGGTACACACTCTAGTTCCCACTGTATAAAGTGGGGGTTTCAGCACCAGATGTATAAAGTCAGGGCATGACCACTCCAAGATATGGTTGAGAAGATTTTTTTTGTTGTAGATATGAAGGACAGTACAGCCAGAGGCTTCTGGAAGAGTCCAGAGCAGGGAGAGAAAGTAGAAGACTAAACATGGTCAAAAGAATGACTTGGGCCATGGTGGGTGGCGGGGCAGGAAAGGAAAGTAAGAGAGATGGGGGGGGGGGGGACGTTTAGAGAGGGTGCAAAGAGAGAGGGAGAAAGAGAGAGCATGGCCCAAACGGCAGGGTTATAGAGGAATGAGAAGCTAGGGGAAGGGAAGCCTATGGGCTGGAGAAGTTTAGGGCAGGGCGTGGGGTGAGAAGAGCTGAGGGGAGCCAGGATGCCAGCATGGACCCTGTAGCAGGTACTGGCTAGGCTGAGAGAGCTTGGAGGCAAGTATCTCTTTGGTATGCTAATAGGCATCACAGTCAGCCATTTGTCCTGAGTTTCTTTTGAACCTGACACTCACCAGGATCAGCATACACCACAACCTCTCTGGGTGTGTTCCACTCACTCTTCCTGAGACAACACCCTAGTGCTCTCCATCTCTGTTCCAGCCTCTGCTTGAAGGGGCCAACATAAGATAGTTTCTCCTTCAGGGAAAAAAAAAAAGCATATATAGCTACTCAGAGGAACTTTAGAGAGAAATTCAGAAAATTCGAAGGCCTTCCAAGTTCCACATAGCAAAGCTTTGTGTGGTGTTACACACAACTTTAATCCTTTGCAAACAGATGCCACTGCACATATGAAATTATATCCAACCATTTCCTCTGTATGCCAGCTTCTCTGTTTTTGTCTCAGCTTATATCAATAAGATTAATGTTCTTTAGGGCATCAAGTACTTAATCAATACTCAGACTTTTCACAATCTGTGGGTAAGAGCTGGAAAACTTTACTTCAAAATAGTCTTCATTCTCAAATGTTGTGGCACAGGGTGTTCTTAGCTCCAGGGAAATGGTGGAATAAGAGTGTTTTCCAACTTACCTCGCTGTCCTGCTGTCCTTTAGAGAATAAATGTAATATTTTCTCAGTTTGAGGGGAAATGGATACAAAATACCTTAGAAGTTCATAGAATTCTGGGGTACACATTTTGGTGGAATTCACCAATGTATGTTTCCTAATTTTCAAAAGTTTGCCCTCCCCTATTTTGAAGTACCGGGGATTCAGGCCAAGCCTTGAGTGTACTCGGCAAGTGCTCTACCACAGAGTGGCATCCTAAGCCCACCTCTCAGCTTGAAACAGATTATAGCTATGCTACCCAGCTGGTCTTGAACTTTTGATCCTCATGCTTATCTATGTCTCATGACTAACTGGGATTTCCATCATGCCTGTCTGAAAAATGTCTTACTTTATAAGTAGGAAACTCAAAAGCCAGATTCCACTGAGTCTGATGAGTTGAACAGACAGATCATGAAGAATAACTTGACTTTAACTAACCGTGGTATAATAAGTATATTTGTCTTTTGCCCCAGTTATGGCCATAGGAGTTTTCAAACTCTTCCAATCTCTCTAGTAATAGGAAAGTCTTTCGTTGAAATATACATGAAAGGAGTCATTGATAAGCTGCATTTTATGAGACTTCTGCAAAAGATCCTTTCAAGGGACCGAAAATGCAAATTACTGTGTGTAAAAAATATTTGCAGAAGTCACATCTAATTAAAAAAAAAGATTGTGATCCAAAATGTGCAAAGAACTCTCAAAGTCAACAACAAGTAAACAAACAACCCAATTAAAACAGCAGACAAGTACTTCACCATGGGAGAGACACAGACAACAAAATCAGCACAGGAGAAGGTACCTGCCACTGTGCCGTAAGGGATACACACACACACACACACGCACACACACACACCCCCCAACACCACCACCAACAACAACAACAAGCATTGCCACCTCATCCCTGTTAGAAAGGTTCGAGAGACCAAACAGTGCTGGTTTGTCACAGGAACCCTCATTCACTATTGGTGAGAAGGCAAAAGAGTATGGCCACTTTAGAAAACAGTTGGGCAGCTTCTCCCAAAACCAAACATACTCTTCCTCATAAGATGCAGAGATCACACTCCTTGGTATCCTACCAAGTAAACAGAAACTCAATGTCCAGTTGAAAACCCACACACAGATATTTATAGAATTAGCTTTATTCCTAACTGCTCAGATTTAGAAGCAATCAAGACATCCTTCCATAGGTGAATGGTGTGGAAATAAAGATAAGCAGCCAAATGGAAAAGCAAATAATAGTTACTCTGGACTTGGCACAACAAAAGAGTAACCACCATCATGAGCAAATACTCAAGGTGGGAAAGAGTAGGAAGTCTCGTGGGGAGGCAGGTCCCAGTGGGAAGCTGTTGGCGTGGGGTAGAAGTAGGGTATCCTATGTGACTGGTTAGGGATGCATATTTATCTTTTCTGGTTGATCCCAAACTGGGAGCAGGGACAGATAAAGAAGCTGTCAACTATTGGTGGTGTCCTGGCCATCTGAGGCCAATAGCAGAAGTTATTGTTAATCTTCTTGGATTGCAACAAGAGAGCAATCTAGCTTTCTGACCTATGTCAAGCTGGTCTTCGTGGCTGTTTGTTCTTGTAATAAAGGAGTTGGTTTCCAGGACAAGTTGCTGCAGGTCAAGGATCAAAGCTCAATTTTTATAAAATATATGGCCACTGTTTAAATATTCAGTTTCTCAGTGGACAAAGTATGACACATTCAGACAATGGAATACTGGTTAGTGCTAAAAAGAAATGAACTGCCAAGCTGTGAGAAGACAATGAGGCAAGTTAAGTATGTATTGCTGAGTGGAGAAAATGGGTTTGGAAAAGCACATACTCTATCATCCAACTATATAATCTTCTGCAAATGGCAAAACTATGGAGACAGCAAAAAGATCACTGGTTGCCAGGGGCTGGCCAAAGGGAGATGGACAGGCAGAGGACAGGGTTTTCAGGGCAGGGGGACTCTATGATGTTGATGGCGGGCACATGTTATTGAGTATTCATACAGAAAGTATACAACCACAAGGGAACCCTAACTGTGATGGCTATTCTTGGTTTTCAACTTGACTACATCTGGAATTAACTAAAACTCAAGTACACTTATGAAGGATTCTTGGACTTTCCATTGGGAGTCAGCCATTGTTGCAAAGGTTGGAACATAACCAAGAAGCCACTCGAATAAATCCCGTATATGTGTCAGTTCTGTTTCTCTAGAGAACCCTGACTAAAACACTAATGTAAACTGTGGAAGGGATGATCGTGACGTGGCCACATCTGCTCATTGCTCTCTGGGGAGATGGGCTCCTGGGGCTGCAGGGACAGCAGGGATTATGTGGGAAACATCTTACTTTCTGTTTGTTTTTGCAATGATCCTAAATCTGCTCTTAAGACAGTCCATCCCGAAGGGGAAAGATGTTGGAACTAGACAGTGAGGGCGGGTGCACAGTGCTGTGAGTGCGCCAAACGTTGTGTAACTGTGGACCGTAAAGTGGCTCGTTTTTATGTTATGTGGATTCTGCCTTGGTTTAAAAACAGGGCAGCACTGAACACAAACACATCATGTGCAGTCTCATTTGCGCCTGAGCAGGTCATTGTTGAGACCCAGATGTATTTGGGCCTTCTGGAGTCCTGCCTTGGAAGGGTGATGGAATTTCCATGCTGATTTTTCCCTGGCATTATGGTTTGTGTTTGTCCTCCGTCCTCTGGGTCAATGTGCCTCAGCAGCACAACACTGCAGAGTCCAGGAAGTTCTACCAGGTGGGGGGAGGGGGAGCTGCTGTTCCGGGTGGGGACAGCTCACCACTCACACCAGAATCTTGCTCTGGCTTTCCTGCAGGCTCTGTGTCTTATCACCTTCCTCCCATTGTGAGCTCACACAGTTTCACTGACACTCAGGGGGAAACGGAATCAGCACAGGACCAGGATCCCAGCTTGGGCTTTAGACCTCTCCCAGCTCTGTCCATCCTGGCCAGTTTCCAGGCAAAGATGTCCCCAGAACTCAGCCCATCACCTTGCTGCTGGTGTGTTCCTCAGAACAGAGACGATGTTTCAAGTCTCTTGCCCAGAAGTTGTGGAACATCTCCTGTTCACACATCTTGTAACTCTTCCCTTTTCTCCTCACTGGCCCAGAAAAAAAAAAACAAAAGTCAGAGGTCAGCAAAGCCAGGAGGAGCTGATTGTACAAACATGTCACTTTACAGAAGAAAACACGAAGAAAAAAATCAAACCTCTAAAAAGAGTCCAACCTCTCCAGCTGACTGAGAAATTCCAAACAACTTCCATTGTACGCCCACTGGATTAACCAAACCAACAAAGGCTCAATAATACCAACTCTTGGCAGGATGGGGAACAAGTGGTGTTCTATGATGGGCATTTTAGAATTCAATGTAGGTCTCCTGGACCTAGCTCCCAGGTCACTTTGACCTTGAGAGTTTATATTCTTACCTGAGCCCCTTCCGTGGTCACCCTGTATCTTCTCCTTCCTCATGTGTCTCCTCCTGCTCTTCTATCGTCTCAAAAGGTAATGATGCAAAGGAGAGGCCCAAAATGGGATTTTACACGTTGGCTCAGATCTCTTGTTACCCAAGGTTTGGGTTTGTTACCTAGTTACCAGAAGAGTCTGGCTGGGGCTCTGAGAAAATTTGACACTGAAAACTTAAAAATGCCAGATGTAGGCCAATGTTTAGAGAAGCCTGGCAGATGAAGCATCCCAGCGTTGGAAAGCTGAACTAGCAAGAACCCCACTCCAAACCCCCAAAGCTCTGCCTGTGCTTCCCCCAGGCCTTCCCCCAGGCCTCGTGTTTTCTTCCCAGAGCCATTGGCCTAGGATAGGCAACAAACTTGTGTTCTGCCAAACTCTCCCCTACCCACCTCTGATTAAGTGTCAAGTAACCGTGTGGTCCAGAGTGGTCTTCCACAGTCTATAAAACTAGGAAACAGGCAAACGTGTCTTGCTCTAGGAAAGGAGGAAGGAGCAAGGAGAGATCAATCCTCCTGTTTTTCTACTATAGAAAATCCTAGCACACTGACGTTTGTGAAAATGCATTGGTTTGCATATTCTCCTGCTAAGCTTCCGATTCAGCAGCAGAGCTGGAAGTTGGAGGCAGTGAGGATGGAGCAGAGCCCGAGAATGTCCCTCAAGTTGCAGGCTCAGGTGACTCCAGGAGAACCACTCAGAAAAGGACAGTTCTGTCAGCCCTGGCTGCATGTGAGAATCACTTGCGGTGTCAAGACTGCGATACTGAAGCCACCTCAGAAGAACAAATAGTCACAGTAGGTCAGCAACACATTTGAATCATTCTAGGCCTGTGATTTCCAATTTTCAACGGGCATAGGATCGTCTGGGGTGCGGCTGGTGGGCAAAATATGCATGTGCATGATCATGCTCCTCCTTACCTCAGACATCTCCCTGCTAGCCACGGGTTTCAAACCTCAAGGTTATTAAGATACAGTCAGTCCTTGGTACTCACAAGCTTCACATCTGCAAAAATAGCTGGCTAGCGGTGGGTTGAAGACATTCTAAAACAAAATTGTACCTGCACAGAGTATGTACAGACTTTTCTCCCTAAATAATGCAGCATGATGGCTATTCACGTAGCAAGGATGTTGCACAGTCATTACAAATGACTTAGAGAAGATTTGAAGTATGTAGGCTTGGGAGATGTGGGTAGGCTCTATGAAAATACTGCTTTCTATAAGGGACTGGAACTTCCATGGATTTGGGTATCTACAGGGAGCCACAGAACAAATCCCATGAGGATACTAATGAGCAATCCGGGTGGTGGTGTAGCAATGTACCTGAGTCAGACCCTTCATTGCTAGGCACACTGCTTTGAAAGGCATACTTCAGAGTAGACCCCAGCATCACAAGAACCCATTGCTTCTCTCCTGCCAAGTGGGCTTTCAAAGAGAGCCCCTGAATTTGCTTATGTCAATGCTGGAACGGGTCAGAGGCATTTTTCATGTCCTTGGAAACAGGATCACCATGAGTGCCTTCAAGGGTGTCTACCAGGAAGAGCATGGGAGCAGAGGTTGCAATTTTGAATAGGACAGTATTTTCAACTCCTTTAGGGAGGTGACATCTGAGGGACACTGAACTGGCAGGAAGAAGCCTGGTGGTTGTAATGCGAGATCAGTGAGACCTTGCTTAGTGTGAGGAAGGCCTGGGAAAGCCGACTCACGGATAAAACTCTGGTTGGCATCCAGAAAACAGAGAAATAAGAAGACTGCTTGCTCCTACCAGGCACTCTTAGAAGGGCATTGTATGAATCCAGTTTTCACCAACTTTATTACACAGATCTCTTTTTTAAAAAAACTCCATTTCATTTATTATTACTGTGTATCTATGATGGGGGCATGTGCATGCTTTAGTATTGTGAAGTATCCACTAGAAAAGACCACTTGGACATGGGTTTAAGCCAATAGAAAGTCTTTATTAGCTGGGCAGTGACTACATTGGGTGTCTGGGACCAGAGTGCCATCCCAAGCCTTCCTTGGGGTGAGTTCACATCCTGGGTTGACACACCTCAGTTAACAGGAACAATTAGCCTAAAGTGAACTACAGAAGCCAAAAAGCAAGGTTAGTAAATTTAGGGACTTTCCCAGAACCATGGACTTGGATGGATTAGGTTTTTGTTCTTGTTTTGGCAGGTGGTGCTGCCTACGTGCTGGTTTCCAAGGCCTGCATGGTACATCCATCATGGCATCACTTGTGCTAAGGTCCGGGGGCCTGTCACAGAAGCCTGTGTGTAGAGATCAGATGAGAACTTTGTGAAGTCAGTTCTGAAATCGAATTCAGGTCCTCAGGCTTGCACCATGAGCCTTTTATTCACTGAGCAACCTCGCTGGCCTTCTCTTTTTCACTAATGAGGAAAGGAGCCCCCAGAAACCAAGGAGCCTGTTCAAGGTCACTGGGTCCTAAGTGACACAGACAAGACTCGCCTCAGCTACAATACCAGTGCTTTACTTAGTGTCAGAGTACCTCACTGCTATGTCTCCCTCAAGGCTGTGTCTGTGAGCATCCCAGAGTTCCACTGGCTTTTCAAAAGAAGCCCAAGTCCTCTCCACTTAGAGTTCAACCAGAGTTCCTCCAACTGCAGTCCAGAGGCACAAGCCCCTCCTTTGTGGCTGGGGTCTACTGCCTTCCATGTCGCTTCAGCTGAATAGCAAGGGTTTGGGCTCCAATCCAGTACAGAGGGCAGCCATGTCTGCATAGCACCTCATCGTGGAGACCTCCTCAAAGGCCATACAGACAGTGTGGGCCTTTCTGGACAGCCATCCTGCTTCACTGGCTTTCTCCAGGCCCAAATCACAGAGCCACAGCACAGGGACCCACCAAAAGTCCAGAGGGGCGGCCCCAGGACAGAACAGACCTTTGGCCCTTTCTCTAGCTCAGGTATCCTCTCCTGCTCTGTCAAAGAAGGTCTTTCCAACTCCTTCCTTTAGCAAAGAGATGGCCTTCAGAGTTTCTCCAACCAGCTCACTTTCTCTCCAGAGGAAAGCTACCCTTTAGCCTCCTTGCTCTGGCTCCTGCAGCTCACTTCCACAGCACTTCTGAAAGAGGATGGGGACATTTTGCTCTCTCATTCTAGTAACTTGTTCCAGATTGGATTGGGTTGTCCAAGGCTGTCTGCACTTTGAGGTGGGCCTTCAGAGGGCCCTGAGCCTACTCAGAAGAACCTGATCGCATCCTGCAGCCAGCTGGGCCTCCCCTTGGAAAGAGCCATTTGGCAAGAGGGCTGCGAGCAGCCTGAGGAGAGCACCAGTGACTGTTCTCTTCTGGAGACACACAACTACACAACCGAAGAGGCTTCTTGCATCCTGGACACACCTCCTCCCTCTGAGCCTGGCCATGTATGTTCCCATCCATGTGTACTAGTACCGTCCTATGTCCTCTGCTGTACTGAGTACCCTCCTATGTCCTCTGCTGTACTGAGTACCGTCCTATGATGTCCTCTGCTGTACTGAGTACCGTCCTATGTCCTCTGCTGTACTGAGTACCGTCCTATGATGTCCTCTGCTGTACTGAGTACCGTCCTATGTCCTCTGCTGTACTGAGTACCGTCCTATGTCCTCTGCTGTACTGAGTACCCTCCTATGTCCTCTGCTGTACTGAGTACCGTCCTATGATGTCCTCTGCTGTACTGAGTACCATCCTATGATGTCCTCTGCTGTACTGAGTACCGTCCTATGTCCTCTGCTGTACTGAGTACTGTCCTATGTCCTCTGCTGTACCGAGTACCGTCCTATGTCCTCTGCTGTACTGAGTACCGTCCTATGATGTCCTCTGCTGTACTGAGTACCATCCTATGATGTCCTCTGCTGTACTGAGTACCGTCCTATGTCCTCTGCTGTACTGAGTACTGTCCTATGTCCTCTGCTGTACCGAGTACCGTCCTATGTCCTCTGCTGTACTGAGTACCCTCCTATGTCCTCTGCTGTACTGAGTACCGTCCTATGATGTCCTCTGCTGTACTGAGTACCATCCTATGATGTCCTCTGCTGTACTGAGTACCGTCCTATGTCCTCTGCTGTACCGAGTACCGTCCTATGTCCTCTGCTGTACTGAGTACCGTCCTATGTCCTCTGCTGTACTGAGTACCGTCCTATGATGTCCTCTGCTGTACTGAGTACCGTCCTATGATGTCCTCTGCTGTACTGAGTACCATCCTATGATGTCCTCTGCTGTACCGAGTACCGTCCTATGTCCTCTGCTGTACTGAGTACCGTCCTATGTCCTCTGCTGTACTGAGTACCGTCCTATGATGTCCTCTGCTGTACTGAGTACCGTCCTATGATGTCCTCTGCTGTACTGAGTACCGTCCTATGTCCTCTGCTGACCCGAGGCTTCTGGCTTCAGAGGACGCTGCGCCCTCTGCAAATGGCTCTTCACTTCCCTCCAAGGAGAAGAGCTCTGAGTTTTGCACAGTGACTTGTAAAGCTTCCCCAGGCTTTCCTTGACTTGGGGGACGGGGATGGCACATGCTCCTCACATGCACATTTGTTTGGTGTTTCCTGTTGATCGTGGCTTAGAGCATTGTCTTTTCCATCCATCTCGTATTTGAGACACCCCAGACTCAGTTATCCAGAATAGCCTGCACAGTTGCTATGAAACATTTTTATAGAGAAAGAACAAAGCTACAGTTCTTTCTGGAGCCGCGTTTGGGTCCCTGGATTACACCTTGTGACCACTGGGCACCTCTCTAATAGTCTGTCTCTCCTTGGGATGACTTCGATGCAAGTGCAGTACTCATGAGATTTAATGCTATGACTTCAAACTGTACGCACACAGAGCACTGCGGTTTCAATCATGCCCCTGCCTGGCTGTTTCAAGGCCTCGGTCTGGGCTGTCTAGATCCCACAGGCAAAATGTGAGCCTCTGGAGTGTAGCTCTGTTCTTTTAAGATTCCAGGGCAGTTTGTTTAAGATAAGGACATGACAAATAGGCTGAATTTGAGTTGCTGAAGGAAGACTGAAGGAAGCACTTGTGCAGTCTATACCTGTACTAGCTTGGATGACGTCACCTTGGAGGAGGGGTGGGAAGGGCTCAGCCTCCAGACAGCCTGGCAACTACCATTTGGAAGAAAAATGGCCTTTAACTTGTTTGCTTTCTTCCTCTAGCAAAGTCCCTATATGGCTAATCTTTCCTACAGGCAGTTGTGGGAGTAGAGAACAGACCAAGAGCCAACGCGAGTGGCTGGCTAAGTGTTCAAAGTCGGAGTCAAAGCCCACCTCGAGCTGTCACTGTCCTCAAGGAATTAAGCCTCCATAGGCGGAAACACCACGGGATTCCTGTTGGACATCAGTGTCCAATGGTCACCTCATCCCTCCTGTGGCCAATACAGGGCTCTTCCCTTCTTGCTCCCCAGACCCTGCCCCCCACCATTTCCTCCAGAGGTTCTCTTTGGTAGTTGTTTCTTTTGTATCTGTCACCACCGTCTAACGCATCAGAAATGAACTCAAACTCACCCCCACACTCCTGCTGCCTTTATCTAAGCCCCTCTGCCGTGTTCCCAGACTTTTGCCCCTCCCCCCACTTTGCCCCCGCCCCACTCTATCCCCACACTCCTCACTCTGGCAGGATCCCATCCATATTTAGCCTGTCATCACTTCTGTTGTGGTTATGCCGGTCCTCTTCCTGTTTCCCGAGTGTACTAAACTCCTCCTGACTTGGGAGCACTGACTGAAGTTCACCTCCTCCTGGCATCCCACACAAAAGCCTCCAGCTTCCACACCGCTGAAGGGTGTGACTGGTGCTCTCTGCTCAGCCAGGCTCGACTGACGGACACCACCAAAGGAAGCTGCCCGAGACGACCCTGCTTAGCTTGTGCCCGTCGCCCATCCTGTACCACCTACGTGATAAATAAGCAGGGGCAGCAAGTTGTGATTTCTATGCAGTGGGTCCTTGGGAAAGGGTGGAGAGGAGAGAGTAGGCAGATTAAAAGACATCTACTTTGATCAATAAAATATTTCGGTGTAACTGCTTTGAGGAGTTCCAGCAGAGGTACTGTCATACTCAACCCGTCTTCCTTAGTCACCCAATACGGTCTTCAGTCATTTCCCCGGTGGTCACCTGAACGCACTGAAGGCTCATCTGAAATTACTTTTAAAATTGGACAGGTAGGCCCAATTTAGGAACTCTTATGCCTGCTCCCATCCCCTCTGGAAAAAATCTCTCTGTATCTGGAAGCAGAAGGAACATGCATCCTGGAGTTATTTGCCACTTTCAATTGTCTACACCGTACCCTTGTTTTCTTATCTAGCCTGGTGAGAAGCTGAATTTATCACAGACACTCAGGGAAACACCTTTCCTGCTATCTCGTAACACAACCCAAAGTGGGGGAACCCTATGAGGTCATGTGACTGTGACTCACAGTGACTTACCCGAGACCCTAGTGGAGCATGTATCTCTTCCTGATGCCATTGGGTGATTTTCCTGCTGAATTCAATCAACTACTGTGCCATGTTACTGTCTTATCACTTCTTGCTAATTCTTAGCACAGGCTCTTAAATTTAAACTCTTAAATTCACAGTAGGCAACATCTTTAATACAGCCATTGTGGGGAAAAAATGAGACAAAACAAAACAAAAATATGGAGGGCAGAAGGGCTGAATTCAATTCTCTTTTCTGGGTTTAGACTCAGGGAAAGATATGGAGGAGCCAGCATATCCTCCCTCCTTCCAGCCTGGATGGAGGAAGCAGGGGTTGCGCATGCTTTGGCCACTGTTAGACGTCTTTGCTGCCCATCAGTGGCTTTTGAAGCTCCCGCTCCTAGGGTCCTAGAGTGCAAGGTTGAATTGCCAGCAACTAGAAAAATGCAAGCCGAGTTGGGAATTTTCAGATATCTGCATGTCTGCCTGGAAAATAAGACACAATGGCAAACAAAATTCATCTAGTCCCAGAAAGCTGCATGGTCAGCACATTCCCCATCCCAGGGAAGGTCATAACCAGCAAGGAATGCAGAGGTGTTGTTGGTACAGGGTGTGCCATTTCTGATCAGCCTCCTAATAAGCCTCCTTTTCCTCTGCTACCCCATGTTACCTCTGTTCTGGTTTGCTGATCCAAAAGTCAGAGGTAAAGCTTGTGCTTCTGATGGTAAACAACAAACAATGAACTGCTCCAAAGTTGGATGTTCAGAAACCATCCCAGGAAGTTTTAATTGGAGCATGGGTACAAATATGGGCTGCATTTACCATGGGAACCCCTGAACAGAAATTTGAAATTTTCATTTTGAAATTTTCTATAGAATAGAAACAACAGTGAAAAGCAGACGAGACTAAGACCCACACAGTTCTTAACCTTGCACTTGGCAGTGTCTTCCCAGCAACACAGGATCCGTGACCGGATGTGAGAGACGTTATATTTGGGAGGTGAAGCTGGGAGAGGATCCACGCCAGCTCATCAGCCTCCCCAGCATTTCACCTGCCCTAGCTCCTGTCCCTCTCAGTGGGAAACTCTTCCCCATCGGTCCCAGCAGTGGCTCTCCAGCTCGTCCTGGATTTCTCTGTCTGCATCCTGATGGCTTCTTCTCATCCACTGTCATCAATGACAGCTACAATGTGCTCTGGGCTACTGTGTTTGGCACAGCGCCAAACATGTTATAGGTGTTCCTGGACTTATGATGGGGCTATTTATGTGGAATTCATTGAAATCCAGAAATACATTTACTGCTCTTAACCCACTGAACATCCTAGCTCAGCTTTGCCGACCTCACATGTTCTCAGAATGCTTACTTTAGCCTAGAGCTGGGCAAAACCCTTTGAACCCCGAGCCCATCTTGTAGTAAGGGTTTAATGGGATTCACTGAACACGGGGCTGAGAGTGCAGGGAAGGTAGTAGCGTGGGTGTGATTCTGCACCATCACAGACCTGAGAACTCCTAAGCTGAACGGTGTAGGGACCACCTGTTCCTACACTCGCTTTCTTCTGAACATTAGTGTTCACACTGTCCTACTAAGAGGTGTGATTATGCCCATTGAAGTGGTACAGAAACAGGCCTGTGATGCTGTAATTCTGTCTAGATCTTTCAACTCTGTGGGAAGGACGTCTGCCTGGCTCTCAACTGTGTTCTCTGTACTTATTCTCAGACTCTGGAGTCAGTCTGGAGAGGGAAAACCTGCCTTGGGAATTCTAGTAGGTCTGTCCTCCCTGGTGAACAGGGGAGATTCCAAAGCCAGGAAAAGTCCACGGTGGTCATAGGGGAGCCAGTACACGAGTCTGCTGGAACAGGCTGGGTCCGCATGCTCCAGGCCCCTAGCTGACCGTGCTGTGAGAACACCTAGAGTTGTCCTGGTTTTGCCCATCTCCCTGCCCAGCCTCCCCCTGCTTAGCAGTCACCCTCACATTCTCTTTTGCATTCCATTCACAGCATTTTGTAATGCTCCAGCCTAACTTTCTCATGCATATTAATTCATTTTCCTTCTGATACTCAGTGCCTAGAATTCTCTGTAACAACAGAATGCAACACACAATGTAGAGAATGTCCAGCCAGAGGCAGGTGCCGCCTGATGAGAGGGTACCAGCCTGTGTGGACCAGCTGGATTTTCCTGCTGCCTCTGTCACTCACCTGAGAACTTGGGCAGGTCACCACACTTCTCTGAGGGAGCCTCTGTATCCTCAGCTACAAAGGGGGCTGTTAATATGATGGTGATGCTGGTGACCTGCTTAATGCTATGCTCTGCAAGCAGCATAGAATTATCACCAGTGGCAAAGATGAGCAGCAACCAAACATATTGTTCCCAAGGGAAAACATGACTGCCCTGGGGAAAATGAGTCCCCTATAACAAGCTGCTGAAATCTGACTCCTAATTATCTAGAGAAGCACCTTTTGGAAATGCTGGGCCATCGCTCTGCCTTCCTCTGCAGGATGAGCTGGGGTCCCTCTTACCTTGTCACCAGCTCCAGCTCTGCCACCCCTGTAACCTCCAGAGAAATAGCAGGGAGATCACAGCCTCTGACTCCCATGTTTCCTCTGGGGCTCCTGAGGTTGGTGAGCGTGCTCACCCTTAGGAGGCAAGAACTGGTTGTTTCTGGGGAAATCTTGGCAACTGTAGGGAGGGAGCTCAGGCCCTGCAGGGGAGGAAGGCTCTTGGGAATATTCACATTGCAGGAGGCAAGTCAAGGGCTGGTGAACTTTCCTGTGCCCTTGAGCTGTGGGGCTAAGAGGAAGATCTTGGCGATGACTCTGGCCTGGGAGTCCCACCCCTGTACTCTGCTTCGCAGGCCCTCCAGGCTGAGTGGGCTGTCCAGAGCCCAGGGTCTCCAGGACACATCAGGATGCCATCACGCCCTTTGTGGATTAATTTCAAATGGTCCTGCCACAGCTGAATTCCTCTTTGCATGAGGTGAATCCTAAAGAATAAACTCAGTTCCCCAATTAGAACTCGGTGTTGATCCAAAGCTTTGTTAAATCTTAAAGGCCTTTGGCCAAACTCGTAAAGCTTCCTCAATATCATGAAGAGGAGAGTCATCAGGCTTCTGAAATTTGAAGCTTGGAGTAAAAGGAAAGCCAGCTGCTGGTCACAGGGGAAACACAGAGTCACTTCGAATTTTCAACATGTAAAGTGCACAAATGGTGTAAACGCATTACCACCAAGAGTCAGAGAGAAGACACCGAGTTCGAATAGGCATGTGAAGTAAAAGTTGCATTGCTGAGAGCCACTGGAGATATTTTTCAGACACCAAAAAAAGTCTGAAGCCAAATAACAGAGAGACACTGGATTAAAAATAGCAAGCATGTCCTACACAGCGAGGAAGGTGGGCTGTGACCTCTCCTGCTCCCAGCAATCCCTTGGGTCCACTGAGTTCTTCAGTAGAATTTAGGCTTAGACGGTTAAGCCAGAATGATATCTGAGCCAAGGCAGACACTGAAGGTCTGTGCTTTCAGACTCGGCCTCCCTTAATTTCATGCAGAATGCTGTGCATTAGTCCTTCAGAAAACTTTGCAAAGGGCTTAGCTAAGATAATTGCGAAGCAGTTTTAAATAACAAAATTACTAGTTATGAGGAAATAATACTCATATTTATACACACAGTGAGATTTTAAACATGTGATCTTAGCAATAAAATGGAATTGGCCCAATTCTCTTTGTCTAAGTCACAGAAAGATCAAGTAATTTGCCCACGATCAAACGCGCAGGACTGGGGATCAGAAACTGAGCCCCTTACATTATTCTGGGATGTTTTCCCTCTAGGACACAGACTGCAGAGTCCATGACAGAGCTGAATCAGTTAAGTCTCAAATGGAAAATGAATTGATACAGGTGAAGAACAATAGCCATAAACTCTTAGGAAGGGTAAATGCCAGTAAGTTTGTTTCTTCCTTTGATCGGGAATGAGAGGGGAGGAAGCGAGGAGAGACTTGAAGGGTTAGCTGGAAGAACAGCATGGACTCCTCTACTGTAGTGATTGACAGTCACTAAGATGCAGGGTCCACACGAGGCATGGTCCTTAGCGCTCACGTCATCCTCTACTTTCTTATCATCCTATTAGCAAAGAGAAACTGAGTTTTATTTTCAATTAAATGCCCTGCAGATGTGGATGGTTGGGTGAATTCTCAAGGGATGTTAGCAGATGGACCCAGATCCAAGAACAGAAGCTAAGGCTCTCAACACCTGTCACAAGAGAGTAGAAGGGCCCCTTTTCAGTGTTCTTTGATAAATTATTCCCCTCCAAGTCCCACTGGCCACATAGTCTATTTCCTCCTAACTCTCAACTTTTCTGTCTGTGAAACGGGTCTTATAACCATATCCTAAGGTTTGAGAGAGGATTATACTGCATGATGCTGGGCTGACGAAGGCCTTTTATAAACTGTTAGGTATTCTGGGAACATTGTTTTTGTGTTCCTTCACACAGGCTCAAGAGAAAAGAAGGGGTGTAGAGGGGAACAGAGGGTAGGGGAGGAGAAAATAAGTTTTGTTGGAACCACAGAGTTTAAACCTTGCTGTTTTCCTAGGGAAGTTTGCTATTAGGGGTGAAGACACTGAAATTCTATGTACTTCCTTGTAAGTGTTTTCCTGTGTACATTGCTAAGGTATGCATGGGACCTCATGGTTTAGGTTCAGCTTTCTTACAAAAGCCATCACCAGTTAAAACTTGTTGACAGACTGATGAAGAGGGGAGCTAAAAATGAAGGCACCGAGCTGGCGCCCAAAGGGCTGTTTGTGTTGATCTGAGATTCTGAAAGCAGAGAATTAAGAACAGTGCAAAGTTCCCACCAGGGTTTGTGGACAGATGTTTACATTTCCCAGCCTTTCCATCTCTGGTCCACTGCTCCACTATCGGTGACCGCCTCACAGTGGAAACTCTGAGTCTGAAGAGCTGGGGTGGGCTCTGAGTGTTTGCAGCAGCTGGGCGAGGGAGCAGGCCCGTGAGAGCAGGTTTGCTCTTGCATCAGCACTTACACACTGCACCAGCTCAGTGCTAACACCCAGGAGGTGAGTTAAAGGTCAAGGTAGGGAAGAGACCTGAGTACTCATGGATATATTTAATACAATGTGTGTGTGTGTGTGTGTGTGTGTGTGTGTGTGTGTGTGTGTGTGTGATGTGTCTGTGTGTGTCTTTGTGTGTGTGTGTGTGTCTGTGTGTGTATGTGAGTGTGTGTGTGTGTATGTATGTGTTACTCGGTCAGTAACTTTCCCTTTCCTGAGTGCTAGAGAGAACTTTGGAGCATTTGTTTAAAATGGCACACATTTCTTAGAATGAGAGCTAATCAAAGCCAGCAGTGACTTAATATCCTAAAACTGTCACAGTGACATGTTTCCAAATCCAGTCTGCAGGGCATTCCCACAGTGGGAAACAGAAAAGTCTTTAACTCCAGCTACATTGTCAGGGCATAGTTGGTACTTTTTAACTCAGAGAACTGAGCCTGAGCTGGCTTGGGGTGAGTCCCTTTTTTTCTTAATTATTTTGGAAGATGATGCTTACATGACAACCCATACAAATAAACAAAGTGCACGGCTGGAAGACTTCCCAAAGAGAACTAACAACCAGAGCACGAAGGCACTGCCTGTGCTTTCCAATAGTCCCACTGAGGTACACACATCTATGTTCAGCTGTCCCTTGACACCCACAGGAAATTGGCTCTAGGATGCCCAGTGAAGCCCTAAGACCCTAAGTGCTCAAGTCCCTCATGTAAAATGCTGTAGAATTAGCACATAAACTGTACATATCCTCCCGGAGGCTTGAAATCCGCTCGAGAGAGCCCACTGCAGCTAATACCAATTCAGTACGTAACTGCTTAGGGAATAACAACAAGAAAAAAAGACCTGTATGTGTTTAATACAGAAGCAATGTGCGTCCCTGAATAGCTTCAGTTGCTGTTGGTTGAATCTGCAAATGTGGAAGCTACAGGGGCCAGCTGTATTTGTGGTCATGTATACATCCTCTTGGTATTCGCCAGAGCCCAGTCCATTTGAGGCTGGAATGGATGCCCTCCTGTGCAGTATGGGAAGACAGGGAGTGCCCAGCTCAATGTCTTACCCTTCCCACAGGGCCACTTCCTCAGCGTTAGCTATGTGATGTGACCTTACAGTTTTTCATGTATGTAGTTAAAAGGGTCATTGGGCCAGGCATGGCCGAGTATGCCTCTAATCCCAGCACTCGAGAGGCAGAGGCAGCTGGATCTCTGTGAGTTCGAGGTCAGCCTGGTCTACAGAGTGAGTACAAAGAGAAACTCTGTCTCATTGGTTTTCTCTGTGAGCCAACTGACAGAGTCCCTGAGCTCAAGCAGAAACATCAGTGAGAGAAACAGACATGACAAACAGGGATTCTAATTTAAGCATACGACCAGCAGACTTGAAACAGGGACCCAGGCACGTCATATACAAATGTGTGGAACCGAGATGTCACATTAGTGCAAAGATGGAAAAGACCAAACATCCATCCACTGATCAGTGAGTAGACAAACGGGTAGATTTACAAAAATGGGATATGATTCAGCCTTAAAAGGAATAACATTCCGATACAGCACAGATGAACCTAAAAGCATGCTTAAAAAGGGAAGCCATACACAAAAGTCCACTCTGCATATGATACTGTTTATACTGATATTCAGAGTAGAGAAATATCTAGAAACAGAACAGATTAGCCATTGCCAAGAGTTAAAAGGGGGTTAGGAGTATAGATGAACTGTTTTGTGGGCGCCAACCTTCCTTGTTTGGGTGATGGGATGTTTTGGACTGGGCAGTAAGTAGGAGGCTGCACAGTAAGGTGAAGGGGTGAAAAGATACGCAGTTGTACGCTTGAAATAAGTGACCTCTACACTAGGCGGATTTCACCTCGAGGCACGGGAGGGGACTCGCCGGAGAATGAAGCACAGCCTCCAGAGAAAGGAGGAACCTCGCTGCTTCCCACCTCTCCTCTCCCAAATCTTGCTACTTATCCCAAAAGATCTATTTGTGTTTTCTGTGGGTGCAGGGCCCTGCCTGGCGGTTGAGAACCCTCCGCAGCAGCCTGCCATTTGCTCAAGGACTAGCTTCTGTAGCCCCTCCTCATGTCTGTTGCCAGGAAACCATGGCCATAAACTCTGCTTAATCCTCAATTATTTACTGGGTACCTGCTCATGCCTGGCACTATTCTAGGAGCCAGGCCACAGGGCAGTGAAGAGAACTCAGTCTTTGCTTTCTAGAAGCTCAGATCCCAGAGGGCAGAGCCAGACAGAATGAAACATAAATAAATAAAAATATGAGATCGGGGTTAAGTGCAGGAAATGACGGGATGGAGGGTGACAGCTCACCCAGTTACCTTGAAAGCTTGGGCAGTGGGTGGTCTGATTTCCCGTCTGCATCTATGATTCAGTCGCATTTTCTTTAAGTCCACTTCAACTGCTTAGTCATACACAATCAAATTTTAAGGTGTAAATTTGAAACACCTTAGTGTGATTCATAGGGCCATATGACACACACTAGGCAAAATGTGAAAGACATCATTAATGCATCCTGTCTCGCATGTGTTACGTATTCTTGTCAAATTGACTTCCTGCAATTTCTCAGGTCTGCTTCCCTTTCAAGAAGGAGCCCTCCATCTTTACAGCATGTGTGCCCTGCTCTGTCTGCAGTCTCCTGATGGTTGTCTAGACCCTGCTCTGTCTGCAGTCTCCTGATGAACTGTCTAGACCCTGCTCTGTCTGCAGTGTCCTGATGGTTGTCTAGACCCTGCTCTGTCTGCAGTCTCCTGATGGTTGTCTAGACCCTGCTCTGTCTGCAGTCTCCTGATGGTTGTCTAGACCCTGCTCTGTCTGCAGTCTCCTGATGAACTGTCTAGGCCCTGCTCTGTCTGCAGTCTCCTGATGAACTGTCTAGACCCTGCTCTGTCTGCAGTCTCCTGATGGTTGTCTAGACCCTGCTCTGTCTGTAGTCTCCTGATGGTTGTCTAGACCCTGCTCTGTCTGCAGTCTCCTGATGAACTGTCTAGACCCTGCTCTGTCTGCAGTCTCCTGATGGTTGTCTAGACCCTGCTCTGTCTGCAGTCTCCTGATGGTTGTCTAGACCCTGCTCTGTCTCTGTCCTCCTGATGGTTGTCTAGGCCCTGCTCTGTCTGCAGTCTCCTGATGAACTGTCTAGACACTGCTCTGTCTGCAGTGTCCTGATGAACTGTCTAGACCCTGCTCTGTCTGCAGTCTCCTGATGAACTGTCTAGACCCTGCTCTGTCTGCAGTCTCCTGATGAACTGTCTAGACCCTGCTCTGTCTGCAGTCTCCTGATGAACTGTCTAGACCCTGCTCTGTCTGCAGTCTCCTGATGAACTGTCTAGACCCTGCTCTGTCTGCAGTCTCCTGATGAACTGTCTAGACCCTGCTCTGTCTGCAGTCTCCTGATGAACTGTCTAGGCCCTGCTCTGTCTCTGTCCTCCTGATGGTTGTCTAGACCCTGCTCTGTCTCTGTCCTCCTGATGGTTGTCTAGGCCCTGCTCTGTCTCTGTCCTCCTGATGGTTGTCTACACCCGTCTTTGCTTCAAAGCTTCACCTTCTGGCCTCCAGAGAGCCATTTCTCTTGGCCACTTTGGCCTGCTGTTCCTAGTTCTGCCCTCTAGGGACATGAGCAATGAATGTAAAGGCCTCTGCATGGCTTCCCTCCTACTGCCTGAAGACAACAACTCTTTCTTGTCTCCTCTCCAGCAGGATCCTTCCCAATTCCTTGCTTTTCATAGATCCCAGGCTCCCCCCTTCATCCTGTAACCTAGCACGATTAAATTTAGAGTTGTTTTTAAAATTTACTAAGAATCAAGCACAGTATCTCATGTGTGGCCTGAACAAAACACAGTGCTTCTATTTCTTCCTTTGATAATGTGTATTAAATGGTTTTAATCATCTGGAGAGATGGATTGCCATGCAAAGTGTCTGCTGCACAAACGTGAGTTTGGATCCCATCACCTCCATAAGATGCCAGGTGCAACAGTGTGCGCTCATGATGCTAGCTGACACTGAGAGGTAGAGGCAGACAGACAAACCTCAGGGCTCACTGGCCAGCCAGCCTACAAGAACCGGAAAGTCCCAGGTCCAGAGAGACCTTGTCTTAAAAAAAATAGAGAGAAATTGAGGAAGCTGTCTGGTATTGACCTTTGGCTTCCACACAAGGAGGTACAGATGAGTGCGCTGATACATACACAAAATAAATGTACGTTTAGAATAGAGTCTGGGCCAGTGAGAGGGCTCAACAGGTTAAACACTTGCTGTGTAAGCCAGACTCCTGAATTCATCCCCCAGAACCCACGTGAAGGTAGGAGAGAATCAACTCCATAGAGTGACCTCCACATGCACACACATATCACAATACACGATGATGATGATGATGATGATGATGAAAAACATTAAAATTTAGTTTTAAAAAGTACTAACAAACAGAATCAAGATTCAAAACTTTTCCATTGCGCTGGAAAGGTCCCTCGTTCCTATCCCACTCTAAAAGTTACACCCACCACACACACACTCCCAGAATCTCTAGGAGAAGTTTCAGATTTTCCTACAGTGTTGAAGTGTGTACGTCCTTTTGTGGCTGGATTACATATTCAGCATGATTTTGGTGCGGTTGGACAGATGGCTCAGTGGGTAAGAGCGTTTGCTGCTCTTGCAAAGGACTAGAGTTTAGATCCCAACACCTGTGTTAGCTGATTCAAAATACCTGCAACTTCTGACACCCTCTTCTGGCATCAGTGGGCCTTACACGTATGTGCACACACACACACACACACACACACACACACACACACACACACACATAAAAAACAAAGCCTTAGAAAGACTAGTATGCTTTGGAGACTCCGCCATGTTGCCCTTGCCGCAGCTGTCCTACACTTCCTCTGTCTGGATCATGTTCTATTGGACATACTTCAGAATGTGTCCCTTCATCCTCCTGATGCATATCTTAGGAGTCGCTTCTAGTTTGGACTGTAGTAAGTAAAGTTGCTATAAAAACATAGCTTTGTAGATTTACTACAATATTTATTTATGTATTTATTTATGTATTTATTTATGTATTTATTTATGTATTTATGTATTTATTTATTTATTTATTTATTTATTTATTTATTTATTTATTTATGGAGCTAAGGACCAAACCCAGGGCCTTGTGCTTGCTAGGCAAGCGCTCTACCACTGAGATAAATCCCCAACCCCTAAAATTCATTTTTGATAAATGCCTTGATGTAGAATTTCCATGCCATAGGAAATGCTCAACTTTAAAAGAAATTGACAGAAAAATTTCCAAAATGGTTGTCCAGTGTGTGGGACAGTTATAGTTACTGTACATCTTTGTTAAACTATAATATGATCTGGTTATTAATGCCAGCCATTCTTGAAGGCAGGAAGCAGCATTGCATTGTAGCTTTAATCATTCAGTGTAGCTAGACATCTCTCGGGCGCATACTCGCTTTTTATGTATTTTCTTTTGTGAAACGTCGGCCCAAGTCTTCTGCTATTTTTTTGTGGTTTCAGTAGCCAGTTGTGGGCGCTACTTATATTGTCCACATGGAGTCCCTTTGTCAGGTAGACTTGTGAAGAGTTCATTCAGGTGTAGCTTGCCTTTTTGTTTCCATTACAATATCTTTTGTGGAATACAAATGATTAATTTTGATTAAATCCTATTTTGTTTTCCTTCTTTTACTTGGAGACCTTTATTTCCTCTGTCAACGTTTAAGCAATCTCTGCTTAAGATGTAGTTACGAGAGCTCTCTAGTCCAAGGCAGGCCATTGTTTTATGTTTTAACTTTTATATTTATGGCTATTGTGAAGACTGATCTTCACTGGCATCTTGAACAGTGTGAAGCACATTCCTGGGTATCTCAGAGGATGTTCCCAGAGGACTTAATGAATGGAGAAGAGACACCCTGAATATGGGTGTCACCATGTGGGCTGGAGACCCCAATGACAGTGCAAAAGGAAAAAATGGCATTGCCCTTTCTGTTTCCTGTCCACCACCGTGGGAACAGCCTCTTTCCACTGCACAGCCCCACTGTGGTGATGCCCTGCTCCAGAGCCCGGGGCCACACGACTAGAGACCGAATCCTCACTGCACAGCCCCACTGTGGTGATGCTCTGCTGCAGAGCCCGGGGCCACACGACTAGAGACCGAATCCTCACTGCACAGCCCCACTGTGGTGATGCCCTGCTCCAGAGCCCGGGGCCACACGACTAGAGACTGAATCCTCACTGCACAGCCCCACTGTGGTGATGCTCTGCTCCAGAGCCCGGGGCCACACGACTAGAGACCGATCCCCTGAAACCACAAACTGAAACAAGTCTTGTCCGCTTTCGGTTGTTCTGTGTTGCTAGAGTTTTTCTGCCTGGCCCACAGTCAGGGCAAATCTCTCTCACCCGCCAGTCCCAAGCCGCTCAAACCTGATCAAGTAAACACAGAGACTTATTTTGGTTACAAACTGTATGGCCGTGGCAGGCTTCTTGCTAACTGTTCTTACAGCTTAAATTAATCCATTTCTATTAATCTATACCTTGCCACGTGGCTTGTGGCTTACCGGTACTTTACATCTTCCTTGTCCTGATGGCGGCTGGCAGTGTCTCCCCACCCAGCTTCCTGTCCTCTCTATTCTCCTCTCCGTTAGTCCCGCCTATACTTCCTGCCTGGCCACTGCCAATCAGTGATTTATTCATTGACCAATCAGCAACACATTTGACATACAGACCATCCCACAGCACCTCCCCTTTTCTTTTCTTAAAAAGGAAGGTTTTAACCTTTACACATCTCCAATGTCAGCTTGGTATATTTGGGAATTTGGGCGTAGCTTCTCTTACTACTTCCTGCTGGAGGGGGGCGCTGTATCTTCTGGGGAAACAAAGAAAATTTTAGGATCATGGAGTAGTCTGTGAGGCTGTATCATCTGAGCCAGTTGTCTTGAAACGGTTCTGGATGTTGGATCATCTGGGCCATGGTGTCATTGGAGACCTTTCAGGGGGTCTTGGCTGGTCAAACCTGATGTATCTTACTCTGGAACAAATCCATAGCCTCTTGCTTTCTGTGGAAACAAAAGAGACTCTTTTCCAAAGCAACATATCCTTACATCCAAATTTTGAAGTCAAAGTATCTTTAAAATATACGTACTGGTTTAACTCAGCTTCCTTTACAATCAAACATCTCTCTGTAGTTAAGAATCCCAAAGACAACACAATACAGACTCTCTGTGTAATAGTCATCTCTACGTGGCTTATTTTTTATATTAATTTTACTGTCTCTTTAAAGACTTTATTTTTTAAAACCATGTATTTGTTTCTATACTGTATATATCACCTTTTTTTGACTCTTTCAAGCCTACGTATATTTTACACACATTTTAAACTATTACATCTGAATCTGTCTTATTGTGAATCTATTGCTTTAAGCTGCAGCAGCTGTGGCTGCTGGCTCCGCCCACCTCAGCTTCCCAACATGGCTGCGGTATGCTTACCACCAGCTCTGGGAGCCATCGTGGGTCTATGCTTTTATCCAAGCAGCGTGTAGCCCAGAAACCTCTTTTTTTGTTTTGTACTAGCAAAGGCTAAATCCACAATGTAGCTTAATGTGCCACTTGCAGAGGCCTCATTCCCGCCATACTGCAGGTCGAGCGCGCACGCCAGGAACCCGCCAGTAGCTCAAACCGGCAGCTGCCGCTCATTTGAGAGAAACAATTAGGAACTGTTTTTAGCTCTGTTTTAGAATCTTTTTTCTCAGTTTTTAGGTGGAAACTCTTGCCACCACGTTGGACGCCATTTGTTGCTAGAGTTTTTCTGCCTGGCCCACAGTCAGGGCAAATCTCTCTCACCCGCCAGTCCCAAGCCGCTCAAACCTGATCAAGTAAACACAGAGACTTATTTTGGTTACAAACTGTATGGCCGTGGCAGGCTTCTTGCTAACTGTTCTTACAGCTTAAATTAATCCATTTCTATTAATCTATACCTTGCCACGTGGCTTGTGGCTTACCGGTACTTTACATCTTCCTTGTCCTGATGGCGGCTGGCAGTGTCTCCCCACCCAGCTTCCTGTCCTCTCTATTCTCCTCTCCGTTAGTCCCGCCTATACTTCCTGCCTGGCCACTGCCAATCAGTGATTTATTCATTGACCAATCAGCAACACATTTGACATACAGACCATCCCACAGCAGTTCTGCTAGGCTGTTGTCAAGCGCTGCACAAGTGTCCAATAGAACAATGCTACTTTCCAAATTTGCTATTGTTTGATGTGACATAGACAGTGAGATTTGCTGGATTTCCCGTAAATCACTGCAGCACTGTTTGTTTAAAAGACTATCATTCATTATTTTGTTTATTGAGATTTTTCTATTTCTGACTGGATGAGAGTGTCTCTGGATTCACTATTACCATTTAAAATTAAGTCTCCTACACATTGGTGCAATTTATATACCCTACATTGTCCTCTGACTCTCTCTAAGGTAAGAGCTGAGTATAAAGTATGCAGAACTCTTGCTGGAAGAGTCTTCATTGGCAAGAACCCAATATACAGGATAGCGATGTCCATGTAATATCTCAGACGGTGTAATATCTTGGTGGTTTCAGGAAATATAGAAGACACATGACACAGGAAAGAAGCACACTACAATGGTTAGAAACCATGAGTTTAGGCAGATCTAGCTTAAAATCCAGGCCCCAGCATGTCCTGGTCACTAAGGCACACCTGATCAAGAGACTCCACTTCAGCACAGGCTCATTTCCTTTGCTGAAGTATTACATAACACAAAGTAAAGGGTGTATATTATGCTAGCCTGCTACTTAGCTAAGTACTCAATATACGGCTGCCATTTTTAACTCGTGGAACTCAGGGAAGATACCCTGGAGGTGATTCCTCAGCTGAGCCTTGAAAATGTCAAGAAATGATTGGAAGTTTGCCTGATGAAGAAATGAAGGTTGGAGGTTGGGACTTCTAAGCATATATTGGAGTAAGTCAACATGGGTAGGTGTGACTATTGCTAAGGTATAAATCATGAAGAGGCAAGTAGGACTCAGGTCACAGAGAGTCTCATTAGTTATATTCAGGAGTGCAGCCCATATTTTTCTATCAGTCCACCCATGACCACCTCAGGCCACTTGAACTCTCTCTTCCTTCTGTGAGGCTCTAAGTGGTCCCTCAAATGCTGCATTCAGCAATAGCTCCATCTGAAGGTTCACCCTGAAAGCTAGGACATGCATAAGAGAGCTTCCAACAGATCAACATGGGATGATACCCTGTCACAAAGCCTTGGGCATCTTCCCCTGTAGGATGAGAACTGAGGGTCTTGCAGGATGTCCAGATGGAAGCTGATACCTAGTCTTGATGCTGTCCAATAGTAGAGTACTGTTCTTTACTTCGTGCATAGACATAGATGACTCTCACCAGTATCTCCTCAAATGGAGCGCCTTCCTCATCCCCATATGTTTTTATTGAAATACTCTACCATATGGAGATGTATAACACAAATCTTAAAGGATCTTATTAATAAAAACAAACCCAGAGCCAGGTATTGGGGTGAACACTGAAAGATCAGAGAGACAGAACCAGCCACAGCTAACCTCACCTTGTCCACTTCTCAGCTGATCCTGCTTTCCCAGACTGGAAGCCTCTGAGTCCTCATCCGAATGGATCTCAGTTGAACTGCTGCTAAAAGCCTAAAAGCTTAACCAGGCCTAGTCCCTGGTCCTCACACCTTATACATCTTTCTGCTTCCTGCTATCACTTCCTGGGATTAAAGGCATGTGTCACCATGCCTGACTGTTGCCAGTGTGGCTTTGAACTCACAGAGATCCAGATGGATCTCTGCTTCCAGAATGCTAGGATTAAAGGCGTGAGTGACACCATTTTCTGGCTTCTATGTCTATCTAGTGGCTGTTCTGTTCTCTGGCCCCAGATAAGTTTATTAAGGTGCACAATACATTGGGGAACACAATATCATCACAGAGATGGGTCTCCCTGAGCCACACTGGTTTTGAGTGACGTGAATCCTTTAAGCTGACAGTTTAAACATTCGTTATGTGTCAGTCTCCTTCTGAGTAAAAGGCATTGACTCCATTACTTCAAGTGGCTCAGTATCCCTATGACTTGATTGACTTGATTTTGTTTCAGTTCACAGATGAAGGCAGTAAGGCTCAGATTTTTTAAATAATTGTCTTCAGTCACACATCCAGGACATGGTGGGTCTAAAGTTTGAGCCATCATCTTAATACCAGTATGTTATTGTCTCTTGTTTCCTGTGGAATCATAGAGGAAGGCATTACCATTGTCCCCTGCTTGAGTGGCTTGGTGAGACATCTCAGCCTGGCCATTTCTCCATTCTTCAGATACACCTTTCTGGAAGCTTCTTCTTGGCTAAGTCTCTATAGGGGTGAGTCTCTTGAGCCATGCTTCTGCATGTGTGCATGCACACACACATTAATTAGTGTAAAAATCTTATCATTATCATCATAACTCACATGCAGCCTACTGTTTACTATTGGCTTATTACAAAGAAATTCAGCAGTAGTTGGATGAGTGGCTGAAGCCTGCATTTAGCATCAAATTACCCAAAACACAGGTACACATAAGGAGAACAGACAGGCAAGACACAGAGTGCTGGATCAGCGTCTTGTCACCACATCTGATCAGAAGCAACAGCCATTTACAGAATGAGGTGACTGTAGACAAGACACAGAACCATTTAAGGTAATGCAAGATCACAAAGCCCAGTGTGCCAGGGCCGAACTCTAGTCACGTTGCTGAATTTATAAAGTTAAAACTCAAATCAGGCTGTTCTCTTCCATCGTACCAGCTGCTTCTGTGAGTGTGCCGCACACATCGGGTCTCTGGATGGCACATTTCAGTCTGTGTTCTGCTGTTTGGGCAGCAGTGCCCCATGTCTGGCAGAGCTGCATGGTGTCAGCTTTGTTGCCATGTGCAGGGAGTTGCCATGAGACACCCTCACAACGACAGTCAGGAATGGCTGCGGGGGTCCCGTGCTTCCAGGAGTGATGTATGTAACTCGGAGCTCAGAAGAGGTATGCCATGACCCAAGTGACGGGCATTCTTATGGATCTAACAAGGAACCATGAACCTCGGACTCTCAAGCAGCCACACTGGGAAGTTCACCTAAATTGATAAATTCTTGAAAGCTTTGTCTAGCCCCGTTTTAGAAGATAATTCAGTAGATGGCATCCATAGACATTTTGCAAAAGTCATTCACATTGATCTGGTAGAAGAGACACATCCCTAGTTCCTAGCATGACACATAGTTGAACAGCAAAAAAAGGATGTAAGTAATGAGACAGAGAAACACAGCTGATGTCACAAGGAGCCTTTCGTCTCCATTCATTCACTCCTTTGTCATGACTCAATTGTCTGCTCTGGGCCAAGGACTATACTTACTGGAAATACAGAAATGATAAATGTGCCCCCTTCTTTCAAGAGTGCTGGCAGCTAGTGGGAGAAATGTGTAAGCCATGAGATCTAGTTGTGGTCATATAGGCGGTACTGTGGGGTCACAGAGAGAATATGGGTTCACAGGGAAGCCCAGGTGAGCATCGCAGGCATGGTTGGCTTGCATTGAAGGGTGTATAGGATTTTGTCAGACTGAAAGGTTATTGTAAGGTTCCAAACAGGGGAATTCCATGTGCAGAGATAAACTGAGAAGAGGAATTAAGAATTTGGAAAATGACAAGTGATCTAACATGGTTCAGTACTTAAATTTAGAAACACCACAGTGAGAAAAAAACCAAAAACTCTCTACAAAATATGTAAGCATATTCTAATGGAAAGCTATTTATCCTCAGTGTGTTTAGCATTAACCAAATCAGTAAGGACAGAGGCAGTCTAGGACTAAAAACAATAAGACAATCTGAGTTCAAATAGCATGGTGTATGATTACAGTCAGTTCCAAAACTAAGAGTTTCTCATAAATCTTGGTGGAATATGTCTGGATTTTGATATTCCAGTCACAGTATATGTCATGTGTAAATAAATGTGTTAAGTTGCATCGAGTAACACCTAATCAAGGGTTCAGACATGTCAGCAAATCCTTCAGTTAGGCTCATAATGGCATGAAATCAACAATGCATCTCAAATATTGGTAATGTCTGAGAAATGGGTGGAACACACTGATATCTGCCCTGTCTGTAGAATAGAGTGGTCCTCATAGAATGGTGCCCGCAAGAGTTGGCACATAGGACTTGTAGCTCAAGAGTAACAACTGAAAATTCACAGACAGCCCCAGGGAAGGTGGGTTGAACTTACTGTTCATCTGTAGTTTTGAAGAGATCAACTAGCAAACACTGAAAATTCAGATTTGGGTGTGTTAAACGTCAAATAATTGTGCAATCAGTGCAGTTACCAAACCCTAAGTGATCAAATAAGTAAAAATTAGAGGAAGACTGTCGAAAACTGAGTCTTGAGTAGACAGAAATGTCAAACAACCTTTTAGAGAGAAACCTAAGTTTCTTTGAATTTCCTCAATACTTTTCTTAGAATGAAGTTGTGGTAGTTAAAAGAATAAAAATGGCCCCAGAGGCCCTTAGGGAGAGGCACTATTAGGATGTGTTTTCTTGTTGAAGTAGGTGTGACTTTATTGGAGGAGACCTGTCACTAGGGGGTGGGCTTAAGGTCTCAGAAGCTGAAGCCAGGCCAGTGTGTCACTGTCACTTCCTGCTGCCTGTGGCCCCAGATGTAAAGCTCTCTGCTACCTCTGCAGCACCATGTCTGCCTGCTTGTTACCATGCTTCCCACCATGATGATGATAGACTAAAACCTTTGAACTGTAAGCCTGCTCCAATTAAATGTTTCCTTTATAAGGGCTGCCATAGTCATAGTGCCTCTTTATGGCAATAGAAACCCTAGCTAAGACAGAGGTCATACCCAAACACTGCAAACTGTATGAAGAAATCATATGGGGGAATTGGGAGGCAAAAGAGCTGAAAATTAGAGAATGGCCTAAAAATGTCAAGGGATTTGAAGATGATACAAATACTATAACTTTCACTCACATAAATAATTCAGTTGAAAACTGAATATTCTTTTTTTTAAAGCTTAATTTTTTTTAAAAAAAAGTGTGCTGTTGAGGACTAAACCCAGGTCCTTGTATACACTAGGCCAGTTCTAGTAACTCCCTACCACTGAATTACATTTCCATTTCAGATCTGCAAGTTTTTTAACAGGCTTGATCTGATCTGGGCTTATGAACTGACTTGCATATCAACACTGAAATATAATTAAATACCAATCTGGCCCTTTAAAAAAGCAACTTGGGAAGATGGAAAATACCAAAGCAGTTAGATTAGAACAGGCAGCTCCTTTGGCCCAGTTCATTAAGCTAGCTGGAAAATTGTCACAAACACTTGTATGGAGTCATATCTCAGCTGGGGCTCTTGATTTGTTCAAGGGAAGTTATCATCCATTTGCCTTGTTAGTAAAGGATGCCACAACCAGGACAAAACTGCTTTTGTATCTCTGTTTCATTTGAGAAACAGAAGAGAAAGGCTTTACAGAAGCTCTTAACTTGCACTATTCTGAACTCTTTCTGTGACTGCCAGTCCTAGTGGGTTAAAGGACCAGTGACAGTGAAGTCCCCAAATTCCTGTACGTGCATCTGGAACTCTCTCAGGGGAGTAGTTCCTAAATGTGAGGATTTGTGGATGAACGGAACTGCTAAGGAAGGCGGTGGGGTGGCAGTGGAGAGGTGGCTTGGTAGTTAAGAGCACTGGCTGCTCTTCCAGAGGACCCCAGTCAGGCTCCCAGCCCCACTGGGTGGCTCCCAAGTGTCTGTAACTCCAGTTCAAGGAGATCCAGTGCCCTCTTCTGGTCTCCTCAGGCACTGGGTTACTCATTTAGGACCTTGACAAACAAGCCAGCAAAACACCCACACACATACATAAAATAAATCAATTTAGAGAAAATTTTAAGAAAGGGTATTGAGAAAATTTTACAGAGTTTCCATCCTATTTCTTGTAGATGAGTAGATTTACAACCATTATCTATACTGGGATAATCTTACATTTTAATTAGTTAATTTTGACCATTTCATACATGTATAAAATATACTGTGATCATATCCACCCCCACAACCCTCTCTGAGTCCCCTCCCTTCCGACCTTCTTCTAAACTGGTCCCCATCCTGCTTTCATATCCTGTTTATTCACCAAGTTTAAAAAGGGTTGCTTGCACAGGCATGGGTAGAGGAGCTATTTATTGGAGCATGGACAACTTACTTGTGGGGGAGGAAAAGGTTTCTACCTCTTCCTCCCAATGGCCACTAGTTGTCCACAGTTCCTTGGGGAGGGATGGGATCCTGCATTCATGATGGAATTTCATATATATATATATATATATATATATATATATATATATATATATATATATATATATTTATTTATTTATTTTACATCCCCCCCTCTTCTCTTCCCAGCCCCTCCACCCACCCCCCTCTGTTCCCATCCCCCAATCCACTCCTCTTCCATTTTTGTTTAGGAACAGACAGATCTCCCATAAGTATCAACAAAACATGGCATATCAAGTTGCAGTATGCATTAAGGCCTGGCAAGGCAACCCAGTATGAGGAGTAGGGTCCCAAAAGCCAGTAAAAGAGTTGGAAACAACCACTGTTTCCACTGTTAGGAGTCCCACAAGAAGACCAAGCTACACAAGTGTAACATGTATTTGGAGTTCCTAGGTCAGTCCCATACAGGCTCCCTGGTTGTTGGTTCAATCTCTGTGAGCCCACATGAGCCCAAGTTAGTTTATTCTCTGAGTTTTCTTGTGGTGTCCTTGAACCACCAACCTCTGGCTCCTATAATTCTTTCTCTCTCTCTTCTGCGGGACTCCCTGAACTCCACCTAATGTTTGGTTGTGGGTCTGCATCATGATGGAATTTCCAAGGGCCCAATGTTGTTCAGGTCTTGTGTAGGGAGCCACAGCTGTTGTGTGCTCATGACTGCTATGGCCACGTCATGTCCACTAGAACTCTTCCCCACCCCTTACTCTTACAGTCTTTCATCTCCCAATTCTTTGATGTTCTCTGAGCCTTGGAGGAGGTGATAGAGATGCTCCAATTAGGGATGAGCACTTAACAGTTATCAAGATTGCTATTTTATAAGTAAATAGCTAAATTTTAAAACTATTTTTTAATAAGTTATATGTAGGTATGTTTGTCTACATGAAGATATGAACATATGTATGGGTCTCTGCGGTAACCATAGCCCACTGCAAAAAGAAGCTTCTCTGACAGAGGCTGAGCTCAACGTTACTCTATGAGTTAAATATAAATATTTAGAAGGCCATTTGACTACATGTTCATTGAACAAAACATCAGTAGTTAACTCCCCCCTCTGACCTGTGATTTCCTCAGTCATGAGCTTGTGACCAGGTTTATAATACCAGTACTGGAAAAATGTTCTTTCCTTTGAAGTGGGCTTCAAATCCATTCAAAAATGGCTGGTTACCTCCAAAACAGTTATACCACCATTGCACCATAGTGCAATCTAGGTATTTTAACACCCGGGGGCGGGGGGTCACACTTGGTGAGACTGATAATCTTTCTTTTCCAACAGCCTGAGGCAAAGCACCTTCTGTCATTATGAAGAGAAGCTACAGAGCAGGAAGCTTCCTGCTCAGTCCCAGCTTGATTTCTTTGTGTTCTGTATCCAAAGTGTGTGCTGTATTCAGCAATGAGGTCTTTACCATTTATTTCTGGCAGGCAACTAAGAGCAATGGTAGTAGTCTGTATTATGTCAGGAGCCTCTGGGTCCTCCCTCGTCACAACTCATAAAGAAGTATCCCATACCTAGCAATGGGATTTTGCTTAAACCATCTTATTTTTATAAGAATATCTTGACACAAAAAATTAACAAAAAGTATAATCTAAAAAATATTGTCTTGAAATTTGTATATGAGTACTTTATGAAAGAGTGTTTTGGAACATCTTTGCTTTCCTAGTTTTGCTGACAGTCCTGCCTTCCAGTTCAGTGCCCACCAGCTTGGGGATGTAGCACATGCATGATTCGGAAGCAGATGCTGCAGAATTCTAAAACCCATATTCCTTAGGCAGATATTCAGCTTTGACATAGGCAGACTCTATAATCCCAGATTTACCATTATAACGAGATCAACTATAAAACTGCCGGAATTTTGAGGCTTCTGTCGAACTGTCAGGTGTATTCTCTCACTCCATCCACAAAACAAAACTTCTCCAGCCAGTGTGCGATGTTCTGTTTGCATCTTGAGAAACAGAAGATTAAAGGCCTAGCAGTCATTTGTTTGTTCACTGGATCATTCAAATACACAGTGAGCTTGGACTCAGTGTCTCCAGGTTGGTCCTGACCAACTCGCAGTGGTGTCACGATGAAGAAAAGCCCCAGATAGTTTGGACTGACTCAAGACTATGGCTAGTTAATGGAAGAGTTGGGACTGAAGCCTAGGCGTTCTGACTAGACATTCTGTGTTGCCCTGGAAGTCATGCTGCCCACACTGTCTTTTCCTCCACTGTGAAGAGTCCTCTTCTACACATAGTCCTGGACTCCCCTGTGTAAGATCTGAGCTTCCATTTTGACTGGATTGAGACCCGTGGAATTTCAGATGGCTCTGATTAAGTGCCTTTCTTGGACATTTGTTAGATATGTGTTTAGGGTGACTGAGCTCTGGAACAGTGTCAAAGGCATAGGTGGGAAAAGAACCCTAAAGATCCCGAGGGGACTCTCCAAGACAGTGAGTAAACAAAAGGCCTGTAGGGAATCATGTAATACAAGCCCTTCCTTAGCTGACCCCCCACCCTGCACACACACCCTAAGCAGGTTCTCAAGACATTCCTCCTGAGATCTGTAGCTGGGGGTGTGTGCCTCACCCCCACCCCCAAGAAGAAACCTACTAAGTGCAATTTCCTCCAGTGCCTTTTGTTTTGGAAATACTTCAGATTACCACCTGCTCCCCACACCCTTCATGTATCTTTGTATTGACCTTGTGTTTGTCTTTGTTTAGTACCTCACCATCCAGTTTAAAGTCATAATCTCAGGAGGGCTCAGATTCTTGTGTTCATGTGCTCAAGGACTATTCCTAGTCTTCACTCACCAGTCTGTGATTGGGTTGATAGGTGTCCTAACTGCATGGTAATTACAATTTTGAATATCATATATATGCTATATATGCAATATACATATATACGGATAACATATGTTACAATGTAACCAATTTTTTGCAATGATAAAACTTACACCTGTTTCATAAGCCTGCCATACTGAGACTTAGAAGACAGAGGCAGTTTATAAGTAGATATAAGTATTTGTAATATGTCAGATACCATGCCAGATGAATGAATCATTATGTAATTTCTAAAGACAGTTTCAGAGTTAAGAAGAAAGGAGAAAAATTAGTTTCACCCCTCTTATCTCCAGTATATTCTGTGCAGTGGCCTGACTAAGCTATTCTTTTTTTTTCCCTGAAAGTAGAAAATACTTTGTGTCACATAGAAACACACCAATGGAATGGCATTGGATTCACCTTGAAAGGGACCAGTTCAGAAGAAAACATTCAAGAAATCCATTGCCAAACATCAGTCAAAGGTGGCTACTTAGGCATATAAATGCTTACCCCAAATCCCTGGCAGGTGAGAAGCTATGCAATTCACTTGGCTCTTTCACTGACTGTACAAGGCTCTCTGTAAGGAATACTTCTGCCATCCCCTGCATGTGAACTCCACAGCTTGTCTGAGCCAGTATTTACTCTGTCTTAAGGCACAGAAATACATTAGTAGGTTCTTCATGATGTAAAGAATGCTGACTTGGCAATCAAGTCCGTGTGGCTCTCAGTGACATCCCCAGATTTCACCTCAATGGATAGTGAATATGTACACCTTCAAATAGCCCTAACTCATGCAAAACTTACCATCACAGTTTTCAAAGATGCCTTGTATGAGTTAGACTGTCAACAAATATTTGTTGAACAAAATCAGAATTAAATGAATTGAAGAGGACCTTTTGCACCATGAGTTGTTACCATCCCCTCATACTATGTGCTGATGACACTTATGCTCTCTGGTAAGGTGAGGGCTCCATGCCGTAGACTTGGTCAGTAACCAATGCTTCTCTTTCCCACTTGGCTTGTTTTAAAATATAATAAAAGCCTACCTATATGAGAATTACAGGAACAAGATGAGTTTGGAGAAACATGTTCTCCAATCAGCTATTGTAATTAGAGTATCCACCCAGATTCTTGGATGAGAGTCATTTTAGCTTATGCAAACCCTCCATCCTTTGCTAATTCCTATTGATTTCTGAGTTGAATAATAGTAAGCAGAAGGTAAGACATCAAATTTCCCCCTCACCAAAAGAACAAGGACCCTGAATCCTAGCATCTCAAGACCCTGACACTAATGATGCGCCCCTAACCACTTCGATCAAAAAAGTAGAAGGAAGTAGATGCTCCTGTGGGGAGGGTGGATTCTGAATGAGACCTTCAGGAATCTTCCAGCAGCAGTTGAAATTATGCATAGAGGAAGCTGGTGCCAGCTCCTATCACACCTTGGGAACATACGCTCTGTAATAAGGATGGAGAGGGAAGACAGACTGGATGTGGAAGTAGGTGCAGGAGACTGAGGGCAAGGGCACTGTGTCTGAGACTGACCTTCCCTGCTCCAAAGGATGAGAAAGCCCTAATGCCGAAGGGATTTATCTGACTAACAAGCTCTTATTTCAAAATGCAATTACCCGTGGGATGATTAAGTCTACAGCACTGGGGATTGCATTAAACTCAATTAAGTCTCCTGTAACCTGAGTCATTATTTTGGAACAGAAAATTTTAAAAGTGCACATTCTGGTTAAAGAAAAATGAATGATAAAACAATCTTGGACAGCATTTCCCAAATCTGCTGCCTAAGAACCATCAAAGGACTTTGTGAAAATCATAGATCCTCTGTCTCTTCTCCTGACTTCATCTCACTCTGACTCAGGAAGGGCTGGAGTGGGGGCCAGGAATGGGCATTTATAAAAGCTTCCTGCGTCATTCAGTGATGCTGGCTCGGGCGCCAGCTTGGAGGATATCCAAACCTTGAAGGCTGGTCCATTGCCCTTGACCCATCTTCAGTCTGTTCATCAGCTTGACAAACACTAAACTTGATCTTACATCAGTAATGGTCTGGGTGGGAAGCATACATAAACCAGAATGCCAGCTCAGTAATTACAAGAAGGGGTCGCTGTTCTCAGAGATCAAAATGTTCATGTTTGCCATGCAGAGCACCTGAACAAGAAAAGTTTTCATTGGATGGTTGCCTGCTGTTGATCTGCAAAAGCACATGAAAGGGGTGCTCCAAAAGGCATTTCCACTCAGGTCCCAGAGAAAGCATAGTGAATGATCTTGGGACTGGATGCCCTGGCCTAGATCTCTTTAACCTTGGTCCCAAATGGAGAGACACTGCCAAATTCTTGCCCCCTGGTATTTTTCCTAGATTTTATGACAACCACTATTTTTCTTGCTAGTGTTATTCACCCTTCACTGATGCATCTCTGGCCACTTTCAATCAATCTGTCCACACCCATTCAAATCTCCCGGGTGACTCCTTAGATCAGTGGTTCTCAACCTGTGGGTTGTGACTCCCTTGGGGGTCAAACAACCCTTTCATGGTGGTTGCCTAAGACCATCAGAAAACACAGATATTTACATTACAATTCATAACAGTAGCAAAATTACAGTTATGAAATAGCCATGAAAATAAATTTATGGTTGGGGGTCACTACAATATGAAGAACTGTATGAAAGGGTCACAGCATTAGGAAGGTTGAGAACCACTGCCCTAGATGATTAAATGTTCCTCTATCACTCTCTCTGATTTGATGCTTAGCCTAGGGGAGCTTATACCCAGTGCTACTGGCCCAGGGACGGCCGAGGGGAATAAGTAATGAGTGTAACTGAAGTAAGAAGATCAAAAAAAGTGTGAATGGGTTCAGAAGCAGACTAGGGCAAAGGGGTGGAAAGTGATTTGGGCTGAGAACTGGAGTGTGGTAACTGTCCTGGTTAGGGGTACTGTTGTTATGATTAAACACAGTGACAAAAAGCAAGTTGGGGAGAAAAGGATTTTATGGCTAACACTTCAACATTGTAGTCTGCCGGGGTCCAGCCATGACTTGTGTTCAGTTCCTGAGGTGGTGAAGGGCATCGGCTCAAGACAAACTTCTGACCACCAAGTCGGTTGCACTCTAGTGGCCCAGAATAGCTCAGGCCACATGGCCTATGGCCTCAGCATGTGTCATGGGACCTCAGCATGGTGTCCAGTGGCAGTACAGACCACAGACAAGATCCTCTGCTGTAGCATGGGCCATGGACACCATCATAGCCCTCCACTCCACTGCTAAGGTTCATGGTGCTCATCCCACCGTACTGACATCTCCAAAATGTTGGGGTCTCTTGCTGCAACTAGGCTGCACTTTCACCAATAGCCTTTGTGGGTTCTCTTCAGGGACTTCATCCCTGCCACACAGTGCCAAGTCTCAGCTGCTCTCCATGACCCCTTCATGACTTCAAAAGCAGTACCACCTGGGTGACTCTTAACACTGACAAGTTCAGCTGCCAGCACAAGGTACAATCTTGGCTGCCTCTGGAATACAGCTTCTGTGTTCTGACCTTGAAGAAACACTTCCCAAAGTTTACCTCAAAGATGCTAGTCTCTTTTTAATCACAGCTGACCCTTCAACCCCAGCTGATCAGCATCCACTGTCCCAGCAAAGCAAAAGTTTTACTTTGGTGGTTCTTGTCTCTTCTTAATCACAGTAGATTCTTCAGCCCCAGCTGACCAGATACCACAGGTTCTTCAGGCAATGGCTGTCTTAGGTAGGGTTACTATTGCTCTGATAAAACACGATGACCAAAAGTAAGTTGGGGAGAAACGGGTTCATTTGGCTTATACTTCCTCGTCATAGTCCATCATTGAAGGAAGTCAAACAGGAACTCAAATAGGGAAGTAACCGGGAGGCAGGAGCTGATGCAGAGACCATGAAGGAGTGCTGCTTACTGGCTTGCTCAGTCTGCTTTCTTATAGAACCCAGGACCACCAGCCCAGGTGTGGCCCTACCACAATGGGTTGGGCCCTCCCACATCATTCACTAATTAAGAAAATGCCCTATAGGCTTGCCTATAGCCCAATTTTATGGAGGCATTTTCTCAGTTGAGGGTCCCATCTCTCAAATGATTCTAGCCTATGTCAAATTGTCATAAAACTAGTCAAACAAGGCCTTGTATATTCATCATATTAACAGGCCCTGACTAACTATAGGAATCAGTGTGTGGTTTTGTAAGCTTTCGCTATGAATAATTATTAGACAAAATATTCAGCTAGATAATTTAAGAACTCCTCCAGCCGGGCGTGGTAGTGCATGCCTTTAATCCCAGCACTCGAGAGGCAGAGCCAGGCAGATCTCTGTGAGTTCGAGGCCAGCCTGGGCTACCAAGTGAGTTCCAGGAAAGGCGCAAAGCTACACAGAGAAACCCTGTCTCGAAAAACCAAAAACAAAACAAAACAAAACAAAACAAAAAGAGCTCCTCCACTACTAAATATGAGGAATACTAGATAAAATAAGACAGATATTTACACATTCACTCTTTTTAATGATATCAGTTTTTTAAATGAAAAGATGAGCTCAGAAAATCCCCAGGCAGTAACAAAAACAGGAGAAATAAAAACCAGTGAAACTTAAGTAAGAACTGAAGGTGCGGCAAGGAAGGGGCTTGCCTGCTGAACCCTCCTAGAACTAGGAGATAAAGTTTGAGCCTGGAAGCAGGAAATCAGAACTAAAACTCAACATGAAGCCAGATGATGCAGTATAGAATTCAAAAGAAATGGACAGAAAACAACCCATCAGCTTCAGAAGGGGGTTAAAAATATTCCGTGACACCCTCTGGTGTCCAAATTCTTGCCTATGGCATCCTGGAAACTTTATGTCGACGTGAAAGCATACAATGTGGCACTCACAGCTGCTGCCCGATCCTGGCATGGCTCCCAAGCAAATACAACACTTCCCTTCCATTGCCACCACCCCAGGTGGGCTCTGCAGGGGTTTTCAAAGATTACATCCCAAATGAAGGCAGACTGATACTGTAAAATAGTAAAGCATATGGGGAATCATACCAGGAAAGAGAATCAACAAACGACATAGAGGGCAGATTTAGAGCTTTGAAACACTATAATTCATGAAAGAGAATTATTTTTAGAAACGTTTTTTAAATAGGACTTAAGGGAGAAAGTGGGAGAGTCTGAAGAAATGACTGGGCTGTTTGGCAATGGAATGAAGCAGAACTTTTAGAAATCAAAACTAAACAAGAGCTGAAAGTCTATGGCAGAGAAAATACCTGTACACCATATATCTAACAAGCCGCTTGTATCCAGAATACATGAAGAATCTTCTAAATCCGACAGTAAGAAAACATCTTGATATTCAAATAGTAGAAAGATGGCAAAGAAAAACTTGAGAAGAACCAATAGTGCTGGGCTTTAGAGAAGTGCAGCTTAAAACCATGTGAGACATAACCTCATGCCTGCTACCATGGCCAACATGAAAAAGAAAATCCCCTGACAATGTTAAATGCTGACAAGGATGCACAGACACCAGATCTATTGGATATTGCAGGTGACAGTGTAGTGGTACAGTCACCCTATAAATCAGCTTTTGTGTTTAGAAAATTAAACGCACAATTGTATGACAATCAACATGTTTGTTCATACAGAAATGTAGCCTAGATGTTCATGAAGCTCTATGTAATCTCACAAATCCAGACACATCTTACTTGCCCTTCAATAGGAGGAGAAAACAACCTCTGGCCATACAATAAATGCTGCTTAGCAATGAAAAGAGGTGAGCTATGATACACATGACTTGGATTGCTCTTTATATCACAGCGCTAAGTGAAAATATCAGCCTCGGAGGGTCACATTTATGGAGATCTCTCAAAGCTGCAACCAGTTAGAGAGGGAAAGCAGCTGAGTGGTCATTACAGGATAAAGAAAGGGAAGGCGGTTTTATGTTTTTGAAGACACAGACAGGAAGGAGTTCAGTTGTAATAATGGGTCAATTCTGTATGTCACTTGTTGTGGTAGTTATATGAATTTATAGTTTTAACAAATGTTATCATAAGTATATGCAAAGGTACTGATATATAATCATACGCATAAACTGTGACTTCTATATTGTATCAGATAGCATGGTACCAATCAACATCTTGGCTTCAACATTGCATTATTATAGGGTGACACTGGGGAAGCTGGATTGTGAGTATGTGGAAACTTAATCTACTATTTTTACAACTGATAGTGATTCTATAATACTGAAAACTAAGGTTACTTCAATATATATGAAATTCAATGGATAGGCTGTAAGCCAAAAAGAAAAGAGGGACAAGATGGCTTAGTGGCACTTGCTATACAAGCCCAGTGACATAAGTTTGGTGCTCAGTATTCCTCTGACCTCCACACACATTCTGTGGTACACACACTCACATACATACAAGGAACCCACACACAATAATAATAATTTTAGAAGAGGAAAATAGAATTAATGAACTGAAAGATTGATTTGAGAAAACTATCTGAATTTAGTTCAGGGAAATGAAGAGATGTAAATATAAGCATCAGAGGAAGGAGGACAAAGTGAGATGCCCAACATAAATCTAATGTGGTTGTCATTGTTATTGCAGAGATCCCAGGCTGGCCTCAAACTTGTTATATGGCTGGGATGACCTTGAACTTCCAGTCATCCTGCATCCACTTCCTGAGTACTGAGATTGCAGGTGTGTGTTACCACAGCTAGTTCTTTCAGGACTGGGGATTGAACCCGGGGCTTTGTTGCATGCTAGGCAAGCACTCTATCCACTGAGACACATCTTCAGCCTCACTGATGAGGTTTTATAAAAGAATAACTAGAAAAAATAAAGGAAAGAGAATATTTCAAAACGTAATAGCTGAGAAACTTAAAAATTTTGTTGAAAAATATAACCCTGAAGATTTAAGAAGCACAGCCATTTTTACACAGAATAAATAATAAAGCAATCTATAAACACAGTGACTAAAGAATACCAAAGAAAAAGTTTTAAAATAGCTTGTGAATTTTGTCCATTGCTAATCATAATTTTCTTTTAAGTGAGAAATCCATCACCGGTTATTCTCTTGTGTTTACCCCTGAACTCCCTGAGCCAAATGCACTGAAACCTAGACCATACAGCACTGATTTCTTGGGGAAAATTATGATAGACCCTGTACTGTGAAAACAGTGCAGTGTCATTTACGGGAGCAATGGGCACTGAGTAGGCAGGCACAGGGTTCGAGCTGGGAGGAAACTTGAGAAACACAAGCCAGTCTGTAGAGTGTCCCTTAGCCTGTTTCCACTGCTATAAACAACAAGTAAATCCAGCTCACTGATTCCATAAACCCGGCCCTGGTACCAGTTCACATAATCCATGGAGTGTGGAAGGGCACAGGATCAGTCCATGCATTCCTTCTTCTTTAACTACCAGCACAGCACTGAGCGGAGAAAACGAACTCTGAAAGATCACATAGCCCCTGTCTATCTTCACCTCTTATAACTAGTAGCTGTAACTTTTCAGCATCTCAGGCCGTTCTGGTGGAAATGCCAGCCCTGTGGTGACCTACAATATAGAGTAGTGGGGCTGACACTTGAAAGCTCAGGTTCTCTTTCAGAGTTTCCTTTTTACCCACCTCTAAATGTCTAAAAATGGAAGCACAATATGTTGTTTATCTCATAAGAAGTAGAGTGGTATCACTCTATAGTTCACAGATGTTTATTTTTATCAGCATAAGCTGTAGGGAGAATGGAAGTCGTTGCTTCATGTATGTTCCATAAACACTTACTGGGAGTGATCATTGTCAAATTAGAGAAGACACTCCTTGAGAAGAGGCTGTAGGAGAATCAGCACAGCATGTTGAATCCTTTTGGTGAACGAGTGCATCAGACTTTCACAAAAGCAGATACACGTGCATTGAGCGTGCACTTAAGAGTGTGCAGGAAATGGACTTTCATGCACAAGTGCTCTTACATGGGACTTCAGTGATTGTCCTCATTGGAAACCTTCTCAGCACTGTATTAGCCACGGGTTTTGACTGACAAAGACATTCCCACAGGCTGCAGATAGAATGATTCTGAAGTTCTCAGGCCCAGAACAATGAATGACGTTGAATAACTATCCAGAAAGAAAGGGTGACATTGCTTTTCATACTTTAGTGTGTGGATGAGAAGGTTCCCAGGATCAATCGTTGGATCTGCTTTGTTCTGAGGATTGAGGTCATGTTGATGTCATGCAAAGAAGATTACAAAAATCACATCTCTTCCTTCTTCCCTCCCTCCCTCCCTCCCTCCCTCCCTTCCTTCCTTCCTTCCTTCCTTCCTTTCCTTCCTTCCTTTCCTCTCTTTCTTGCTCTTCCTTTCTTTCTAGATTTGTTTTACTTTTAGTTGTGTGCATATGTATATAGGTATGTGTACGTGAGTGCAGGTGCCTGTGGAGTCCATAAGGGGGCGCTGGATTTTCTGGAGCTAGAGTTACAGGCAGTTGTTAGCCACCTTGCTTGGTTGCTGGGAACCTAAAAGTAGGTTCTCTGAAGGAGCAGTTTGTCCTCTTAATTGCTGAGCAATCTCTCTAGCCTCCCTTCCCCCTTTCCCCCTCTTCCTTCTTCCTTCCTTCCATGGTGCTTGGGATGGAACTCAAGGCCTCAAGTACTCTATAATTGAGCTACATTACCGGCCCAATCAGAAGTGAGTTGGGTTTTTCATATTTAGTTGCATATGCTAACTGAATACAATAATGTATTTCATTGTGACATTTTCATACACGCATATTCTATACTTTGATTGCATTCAGCTCTTCCATTGCCTCTGTTGCACCTTTTCTCTATTCCCCCTAGTTCTCTTCCCAAATAGCTTGGGTGAATTTTTAATAAGCAAAGGTTTGACCTACAATTCACAATAGAGATACATCTGCAGGACTTTCACATCATTATGCAAATTGGCATTCAACTGTACTGTTTGCTCATCCCTTAGGTTTTTATGAAATCTTCCTCTCTTCCTTCTACTTCTTCCTTCATTCTCTCTTACATCATTTATTCAAATCATTAAAATCCTTTCAAATTCTACCATTAAATAAAAGTAATGAGAAATGGAAAATCACTGGCAAACATAAGGAATGACTGGAAATTCTGACTAGCCAACACACATGTGTATGTTGCTGATCATCACACCAATAAACTACAGCTGGCTGACATGATGGCTGCCTTTGAAAAGTAAACATTATGGCAATAAATGTTCTAAAATGACATGAAAGTATTCTCATCCCCCCAATTTCCCAAAGAGACGATTCTCATCTGGTTGTCCAGGCAGTATAGGACTCCTCCAGGTCACACCCTTGCTTTCCACAAACCTCCAGGCTGTTTATTTCTGTGCTCTCTGCAGCTGTTGGATTTCTGCTACGTAATTGCTTTTTCTTCCAGCTATCTCTCTTGTCAAGGAACCTGCTCACAGGCTCTCATATTCAGTGTGCAAAACAGGATGACTCTTGTGTTCTGTTCTTTGTGTTAATATTGTAGTAACTTCTAGTCCTGACCAAAATATCTTCAAGGATGCCAATTACATTTCTATGGACCATCAACATAAAGTCTGTAGAATAAACGAGAACATGTGACTCCAACTTTATCACGGCAATTTGAAATCACATGGAACAAAGGATCTTGAAGGAAGTGCAATCCCATTTAGGACTGGTCCTCATCAAAGCGGTGGGCAGGGCACGTGCTGAGTGCAATCTGCCTGCTCTCAGGGCATTCCTCATTTAATCCCAGTAACCATATGACTGACAGAGTGGTACCAACAGCTCATTTTCACAGATAAGAAAACTAAGGGATAAAAAGGACAAAGCATTTTCAAGTCCCCACAGTTAGAATGCCCCCTTGTGAATCCAGGCATCCTGGTTCCAGGGCCTGCATGTGAAGTTCTATACCACATCCTCAGGAAAGCTCTCTCTTTCCACACTGATGTATTTTCGAAGCTCATCATCCTACATACTTTATTCTAGATGAAAGAATGAATAAGAAAGACACTTCCTTTCCCCGCTTAATCCTAGCCCCATGCCAACTCCCCCCAACACCTCATTCCGTTCTCCACAATCACAAGGGAGAAGTCTCAAAGAGCACCCAGGTCCATGACAGCCACCTTCCCAATGAATCTCCACTAATCAAAAAGATCTTGTCTTTGTTTTCTAGATGTTTATAACTTGAACTTGGAACAATGCAAGGAGGCAAAGAACAAGAACATACAGGCATGAGAGAAAAACAGAGTTTATATCAAGTTTAACAGCCAATCTATGAGATTTAAGATGTGTAACTGGCAAGCAGCCTCCAAGGCAAGTCCAAAGTCAAGTTCCAAAATGATTTGTCTCCTTGTGGTGACAGCTGTGAAATGGCACTGCATTTGGAATGCTTGAGTAAAACATCTTACGATTTTATGCATCTTTTTGCCTTTCTCCGGTCAATTTCACTGTAAGTTCCCACCTCCCTTTAACTGGCCATCCTCCTCTGTGTCTGCCTTTATCACTTTGGTCCAGATATCCACTTAGGTGCCCTTAGTGGGGGCACCATTTGCACTTCATCAGTGAGTAGAGCACAGGCCTGATGGTCTTGTGTGGCACCTCTCCACGGCTCCCAGTGCGTCGCTCTGCAGCTGCACACAAAGCTGACTTCAGCTGCTGCTCCTGTTCTATCTCTAATGTGCTGATAGGGTCTCTAGATGAAGAAGGAGAGAGAGAGAGAGCAGCCAGAGGAGCTGGGAAACGGGAAACGTGGTCACATTGCAGTGAGGGGAGTCAGGGCAGGCAGTGCCTCCTGTTAGGAAGAACAGACATGGATGGGAATGTGATGTTATCCATCAACAGCCTGGAGAGCATGAGAGAAAAGGACCTGCGATCGCCAGCCAGAGGAGGCCAAAGAACAGCTTCGGTGAATAAAGTTCTAGGGAAAAGCCTAACTAACTCAACATCTTCAACAGTGGAGGTGACCAAGGACGCCACTGCCCTCTGCTGCTAGAATTGATTTAATTAAACAGGATAGGTTCTGAACTATTCACAGATCATCCTCCACAAACCAGGGACTTTACGCCTCTAAGTCATTTTCAGCACAGTCTTATGAAGGAGGTGTTTGCACTCATTTTACTACCAATTCTTAGACATTTTACAGTTAAAAGGAAGGCTAGGCTAGACTTGGTGGTGCCTGCCATCCTAGCTAGTTGAAAGTTTGAGTCTGGAAGATTGCAGGTTCAAGGCTAACCCAGGCAACTTAGTGAAACTATGAAGGAAGGCTGAGGATGGGTCTTAGTGGTTGAGTGCCTGCCTAGTGTGTGAGGACTTAAATTCAATCCCGGGACAGAAAAAAATTTGAAACCCAGGACTGAGGATGGTGGTGTAAGTCTATGATGTCCAGCACTCAAGAGGAATGAGGAGATTGGGGATGGTATGTTCGAGGCAGCCTGGGGTACATAGCCATATCTTGTCTCAAAACAAGCAATCCAGAGAAATACTATAACTTCATAATAAGCACAGACATTGAAGTCCTTAGGGTCTAAATTCCACCAGGACTGGCGCCACCATTTAAGTCACTGCCCTCTTTGCCTACGTCACAATGCTTGGAGAGGAGGATGTTCTGAACAAACAAGGAAAAATGAATGGAGCCCAGTGGCAGAATCAGGTCCCGGTGATTGCAACGTCCATACATGTTCCAGGTAAAGCCCACTGCTTCTCACAACAGACTCACTCCAAGGCTAGGGCTTGTCCTGCTACCAAGTGAAAAAAAGAACGGAGCAGTGTTCATGGGGTGGAGCTTTCAGCAGATAGCAACTTCATTTTGCAAATGACCTCGCTGATAAGTCAGTGAAACAATCAAGTTGATCTAAGCTGAATTCATCTTTTAAGAAGTTTTACTTTTGAGATCATGTGTATGCAAAGCTTACCAGCAATTAAATATGTATGAAATTTAAGAAACATATTTCAGGAAGGAAGTACCCACGCCCATCCCAAGAGACAACTGTGGCCAACTTGTTTCAAATTATAGGAGACAATTTTTCATGTGTTTTTCTGGAGAAGATTATGTGGTAAGATGGCGTTCCTGCATTTTTATTCCAAAAAACAAACACGTGGGAAAGAGCATCGTGTGAAGCTAATTATTAGAATTTGAAAGGAGACTCGAATTTAACTTCTTTTGGATATATGTGTGGAGACATTTTAAAGAAAAAATCTGAAAGAGGCATTTTCCTATTAAGGAAACGTTTTGCTACATTCTTTTTCCATTTATGTTTTCTAATTGTTTTGACTATGGAGCTTCTTTCATTTGGCCCAAATTGAGCTGTGGGCAGTGAAGCTGGGTGGTCCTCTGAAAGCACCGTAGAAGGAAACAAATTTCAGCTCTGTCTCCAGTTAGACACAAGGCTGAGGGTAAGCCAGGCCTTCCAAATGTCAGTTTTCCCATCTGCCAACCAGGACCATATTCACTGTGAAGGTTGGTTTAAATGATAAAAGGTGACACTTAAAAACTAGAAACCATTTGGTAAGAAATCTAAACTCATTGCAGAAATCTAAGACATTATCAATGTCTCTTTCCTAAAAGGTGCTTCTAACCCATTCCTGTCAGAAATATCTTCAGGCAGTCAAAGCTGCCATGGGTTTTCTTCAGCTCATCCTTGTCAGGAAACAGAATTGTGCCACTTCTCAAGAACCCTGAAGGCAAGGCTCCCCTGAAGCATTGAGATAGGAGGCCTGTCTTCACTCATCTTATGAGCTTTGGGTGTCAGTGACTGCCTCCTGGGGGCTTCCAGGTTCCTGAGCCCTTGAAACCCTATCATTCCAGAGTTATTTATTCCCTGGAGATCGCAGAATAGAGGAGGGATTCCACACTTCTATTTGTATATTTCCCAAGGGGAAATTAAAAAAAGAAAATCATGGCCAGCAGACTAGGAAAGCCCCTGGCATCTGAACCCTGGTCTGCGACTTTTTCAGAGACGAGAGGTGAGTCTGCAATGCTCTGCTGGCGCCTCGCAGTACTGTGCTTAGAATCAGGCCTGGCTCGCACTCAGCCAGTTACTTTCCTATTGGTGTATGCATTGAGTCTGCTTTCTCTCCCGGGGCCAGGAGCCAAACCTCCAGCCTTGGGCTGACACAACCAGGGCCTCCCTGATCAGCACAGCCCTTAAGCTGTCAGAGTACAAGTGCAGATGCAGCAGATCACAGGAAGAACACAGACTGGGAAGTCCCAGGTTCACATTTGAGGATTACCTGGAGAAAGGTAATGGTCTATGACGATGTTTGCCAATCATCATCATCTACTGCATAATAAAAATGGTTGGGGCTGGAGAGATGGTTCAGCCATTAAGAGCTCTGGCTGTTCTTCCAGAGGATCCAGGATCAATTCCCAGCACCCACATGGCAGCTCACAACTGTCTGTAACTCCAAGATCTGACACCCTCACACAGATACACATGCAGGCAAAATGCCAATGCACATAAAATAAAAAAAAGTTATTTTAAAAATGTTTAAGAAATAAACAATAATAAAAGTTACAATCTCCCCCTTTATTGTATGGGATGTGTTTCAAGTCCCCCATCTTGAAACTCTGAATAGTACTGAACCTTACATACACTACATTTCATTCTTACCATAGACTTTAGCAATCTCAGCATGTTAATCTCTCATTTCTGTCCTTTTCAAGTCAAGAGCTGTCACCTTTTCACTTAAGAGAACCACGTTACAGTTTCTCTTGGGTATGTCTGAATTACAAACACCACCACTCAAGCTTTGGAGCCATTATTAGGTAAAATAAGTGCTACTTGGGCAAATGCATTATATTCTGAGACAGTCCATCTGCAGAGATAACTACTAATGGGTAGCATATACAGTGTGGATACGTCAGGTAAAGATGATTGACATCCCAGAAGGGATGGAAGGTGATGGCGAGTATCATTAAACTACTCACAATTTAAAACATACAAATTGTTTATTTCTGGAAATTGTTTATTTCTGGAATTTTCTATTTAATATTTTCAAACTACAGTTAACTCTGGTCAGCTGAATTCACAGCAAGTTAAACCACGAATGGGGGGGGGCTTTAAATACATCATCCCATTCTTCGTAACAGTTAATCCTCCCCTTTTGGTCCATCTTTTGCCAGTGAGTAAACTGAGGCACAGAGGCCAATACACAAAATATTCATTGAATACTTACAGCTTTTTGGATTCGGGGCATATAACACCAAGTTGCTGAAGAACTTTTGGCCAAATATTTTTCACAATACATTGTTGCCGACAGGATCTAAATGTAGACCTGCTTCCTTGAGGTGTTAGCCTTTTTATTCATTCACCTGTGCATTCAGTCAGTAGCAAAGCTCTGCGCACCCACTATGTGCTGGGCTCTGTGCCAGTGCCTGAAAGGAATTGGGCCTTAGGTACCTGATTCCTGTCCTGCTTGGTAGACACCTTGCCAGGGTAGAGGAGCTGCCTGCCTGCTCTCAGGAAGTCATGGCCCTACCTCCAGTTCTAAGATCATTCTATAAGGCCCTGGTTGGTTTCTAATTGAGCCAGAAGCATGGTAATAATGAATCTAGGTGATTTTTCTTTTCATTCGAGGACAAAGGCATTTTCTTTGTTAGAGAAAATGCCAGTTCTGAAGAGAGGAGATCATTTATAAATGGCTCGAATTTCCTGTGCCTTCCAAAGCGGGTACCCCCTAAGGTCTGGCCTCTGGCACTGCATGACACAGACCAGTGAAGGTTGAAAGGGGGTTGGCTGTGCGCTGGGCTGCGTCAGTGCCTCTCTGAGATCCACCCACATCATGGTGCGTCAGCTGCCCACGAGTTACTTAGGCCGAGGACGTATTTCTCTGACCTCCTTTACCGGATTGTGCGTGGCGTGTGTATAGATTTGATTAGTGTGTGTTGGATGGCTTTGATTCCTGCCGCGGCAGGAAGCTGAGTGCTCTGCGCAGACGCCCTCTGCCTGCTGAAACCAAAGGGGTTAGCAGCCCCCCAGCTCCATCTGTTGACTACTTTGGGCAACTGTCATTGGCTCTTTGAGAGCCCTCGGTCCAGAGGCTCTGACTCTTCTAGCATTGTGACTTCGACATTAATTCAGAAATAAATTATGCATGACTAATCTTTGCACTGCAGACAATGTAATTTAGACTTTGCCCTTAATATTCAGAAAGGAAAATATGGATGCCTTTATTTCTTATTCATGTCATGTAAGAGGCGGGCTGTGGCTCAGGCACCAGATAGAAAAACGACTACTGCTTGTCACCTTTTCTCCTGGGGACAATTAAACCTCTTTAGGAGTCTGTTTCTGTGCTTCCTTGCTTTACCTGCCTTCATGATGTCCCCAAACCCATCCGTCTCCCAGCCACTGTGGTGGTCACATCCTCCTCTGGCATATCCACCACAGTGCCAAAATGTCTGCTTTGCTCCTTAGTAAGGTTTCTGTTTTTGTTTCTTTCGGTACTTCTTCCGAAATATTATCCTGGCTTTTGCTGTGTGTGTCCGATTTCAAGCCAATCAAATGCTTTGATGCACAGGAGAACAGGTAGCTACCAGCCTTAACTTCTGCTGTTCTACAGTAAACAGGTACCGAGAAGAAGATGGAATTTTTCTTAATTTGCTTTTAGGTCAAACTTAACCTTGACTGTCTAGATTGACAGATATAAGGTGAATTACATAACCAGAAATTCTTGGCCTATTTTCTCACCACCACCACCCCACGAAATTTAAGGAATGCTATTTCTTTCCTTTCTGGAAGTCATTCAGCTGGAAGCACCTTAGAGAGCATTCCTTCTCAGTTATCAGAAGGCCTGTGTCCTAAATTAGAGCACCCAGCCCTCCACTCACACATGTTTGCACCTATTCCAAAAATAGACTTGGGCCACCCAAATCTCACAGGATTTCTGAGATTTTAATAATATCTCTCAGCAGTACTCGGGGATTGTCTCTATTGAGTCCTAGGCAGGCACTGTATACGTGATAACATTACAAATGTGTAGATGAGTGAATGGTGGCTGTGGAGAAGCTTCATTTGGGATTTCCTAAGACGTCTAACCGATTACACTGAGTCCCTGTGTTACCTTTCCCTTGGACCCGCCTTCCCTGTCCATCAGATTTCATCTACTTGATGCTTTAAAAGCATAGCTGTTGACTCTGACATCAGAACACAGGAACAGCTTTCAGGAGGTGGCCTGGTCTGGGGAAGAGGCATAGTCTTTGAAGTTGGGTGCACATGGATTTGAATTTCAAGGCACTTCCTGGTATGAAGCCCATGGTGAGGGAGTCAGTGACTTGTCTGGTCCCTATTTTGCTTAGCTGCAATGTAGGAAAATGAATCCCAATTGCTGAGGATCACTGGGAAAGTTAAAGGACTTAGGTATACAAAGTGCCTGATGCATGCATTCAGTACCTTTTGTGCCTATTTCTTGTTGCACATTTGAACATCACCATGTTAACTAGGTTCATAAAAGATACCACAAACTCCATACCATGCTGCTGATAACGGGAAATGATTCAGGAAAGATTTCCCTAACCACAGTTAAGCTGTATCCACTGGTAGAAATGTTCCCCTAATAAATAGAAGACAGAATGTGAAAGAAAGGCGTTTTTGTGTTTGAAATGATTAACCTCCATTTTTGTGGTGTAATTGCACATATGTGACCTTGTTTTGTGTTTTATCTATATAATATTGTCTCCTTAGACTAGCTATAATTTATTGAGTACTTACTATTGTTTCCACTAGATGCTATTCATATAAAACACTACTCCTATGGAGGGGACATTATACTACAAATAAATCTCAGAGAAATCAAGTGACTTTCCCAGGCCCCACAGGTCTGGCTGACTGTAAGGGCCCCTCATGATTTTAGTGGATGTGTGCATGTACGCATGCATGTTTCCAAGGACTGCTCTTGTATCTTCCACTGGTTTGTGAGTTAATGAGGGCCTTTTCCAGGTTCCCAGCAAACATTTCTTGGATACACGAACCTTCCCTTTCCTCAGGCTACTTGTAAGCCACAATATGTCTTTGTGAATGGCTACAAAGTTAGTGGAAGAAATGTCCCCCTTATGTGCAAAGTGTTACTTTCACTTTGATGAAACTACCCTTGTAAGAAGTCTGGAAATCCACTCGGCATGCTGTAGGCATCATGTATGTTCTTTTCACGTACTAGTCTAGTCTGAGTCTTGTCTAGCTCCTCAACCTCCATTCTCCCTGGTTTGCATTCACACTGTACTGCTTCTTGTTCTGGAAGGAGCCATGCTTTCCCAGTCTTAAGGTCTTCACATAGTGCTCCAGGTTCCAGCCGCATCAGTGCCTTCCTGAAGACAGTCTGTTGGCTTGTCAAGCCTTAGCTCAATGGAAAATTCCCAGAAACACTCTCTGACCATTTGGGTTCTCAATTCCTGTGCAACAATCCTCAAATCCTGATGGCTTAAAACAGCCACCATTCACTTCCTTGCTTATGCTCTGCAGTGGAGTTCGGTCTCATTTCTACCCCCTGTGGCACTGGACCAGCTTGACCAGCTTTGGTCTTCACTCAGATGTCTCATTATTTATTGCCCGATCTTATGGAGGCATTTTCTTAACTGGGGTTCCCTCCTCTCAGATGACTCTAGCTTGTGTCAAGTTGACATGAAACTAGCCAGCACAGTGTCCTTTCTTTTGCATTCTACTAATCAAAGCAAATCACAGGGAGCCCAGGCATAAAAGAAGGAGGAAAGACCTCATCTCTTGGGATGATGAGGGCTTCACTCACCAGGAGAGAAAGCTGATGGTCATCTTCGCAGCTCTCTCACCCCATGCTCCTAAAACGATTCCTTGTGTTATACAGCATCCCAACCTCTTCTCTACAAAGCTAAGAACGGATACAAGTGCTTCTCAATGCCTGTCATTCTCTCATGCCCTTCCACATCAGCCACTGAAAGTATACAGTACGTTCATTACCAACTATATGTGTGGAGTGAATTAAAAAGTGAACAGAGGATGATCACACTGTGTAGTCCAAGCACATGGTACACTGCACAGACAAGTTAGCACCCGTGTAAATTTTAAATTTAAATTATGTGTATGTAGTGGGAGTGTCTATCCACATAAGTGCAGGTGCTTGAGGAGGCCAAAGGCGTTGTTGCCTCCTGGCATTGGAGTTACAGGTGGTTGTGAGATGCCTGATGTGGGTGCTGGGACTCAAACTCCAGTCCTTTGCAGGAATAGTGTATGCTCTTAACTGCTGAGCCATCTCTCCAGACCTTTTCCTTAAGAAAAAAAAAATAGGATTTATTTTGAAACAAGGTCTCATGTATACCATGCTGGCCTCAATCTTGCAACATATACAAGATCCAAGAAGGGCCTCAAACTTCTGATCCTCCTACCTTCAAATAACTATGATAGGATTATAGGCCTGCATCAACAGGTCTGGCTTGTGCTGTGATGTGAATCAAACCCAGGACACCTTACATGCCAGGCAAGTGCTCTACCAGCTGAGCCACATCCCCACCCTAGACGTAGTTTTCTTGGTGAGCATAAATTTGACATTTAAAGTTATATGGCTCTTCCCTGTCCTCTGGAAATATTGACAAACATCTCACGGAGACTGAAATTCAATAATCTCGAAGGGCACAGAAGAGCTTAAGTCTTTACAAGTGCGTGGAAAATTCTGGCTCCTTGGGGAAAAGCAGCAATGATGTTGTCAGCATTTTGTCTTAAGTTGTTGCAACATGCCTTGTTTTTTGGTGCCTGGAAAGTCTCTGCTGCAATGTTAGAATAAATTGTCTTGCTGGTGTTTGTCTGTGCGTAGATGGTTTAGGAAAATGTTGGAAAATCCCTTTCCTGCCCCATTTGTCTTCTTCTTTTTTTTATTATTATTATTAACAAAAACCAGAAAGGATTTTTTGAGAACTTCAAAACCAAATGTGGCCATGCAGCACTCATGGGAGTTTGTTTTAGAAGCTCATATTTTAAAAACTAAACTAACTACAGACTTAGAGAATGACAGGAAACTTTCAGAACCAGAAGAAAAGAGAGTGAGCGCGCAGGGAAAAAAATCAACCACTATGCATTCCTTTTGATGTCGTCCAAGAGGACAGAACAGGATGTGAGGCCCAGGGAAACTGGGCCCATTTTGGCCAGAGCAGAGCTTGAAAACGCTGGTTTTGACCTATGAGTCATTTGATGCATTACGGCAAATGTGCAGCCGCCTCTGGCTGCTGCCGGCCGGCTCTTCCATCATTGCCTTGCTTGACCAGTTGATCTGGTCCAAGGAGGATGATAAGCAAAGACCGGATTATCACCATGTCTGTACTGTGTTTCCCTCTGTATTAACCACGTGTAGATGCCAGGAGTGCTCTCAGACATCCCTGAAACCATGCCTGTGGGCATTTAAAAAAAAAACAGAACAGCTTAGTAAGGAAGAGATCTGAGTGGCTTGAACTCACTCCCCCCAACACACACACACACACACACACACACACACACACACACACACACACACACACACATCTACACGTTTGTGCATATATACGTTTGTAATGTGTGTGCAGAACTCTCTTTTCCAGCAGGTTGAAAGGATAGTGTTGAGTTAGAAGAAGGAAAGTAAGGAGAGCCTCCACGCCTCATACACCAAACAGTGCTGTCTGAGCACACAGGGAGTTTCCATTTGCATTTCTAGGTCTGGGTCCAGCATTTATTTCTTTATAAGTATCTATAAACAACGTCTCTGGGCAACTCTCATTAACCAAAATCAACAAGTTCTGGAAGCAGAATAATGACTTTAATTTGGTCCTTGCTTCTCAGGAAAGCTCTCCTGTTCTAAAACCACTCCCGTCCCCTGCATACACCTACCTAGGAAAACAAGTAGTGAACTTTTTCCCCCACTGAAGAAGGAATGATTTCTTGTGCTCAGTGTATTAAGTATCAGAAACAAATAACTTCAAAACATTCCATCAAAAAGCACCATAAATTTGCTGATCTTTCCAATTAAAACTAATTTTTTTAGAAGTGTGTTCATTGGCTCCTAGCACATCTGTCTCAGGATAGGTTGCCTAGCAACCGGCCACAAGTCAACCCTATTCCTTCTTGCTCCTTTCTCTACCGTGGTTCCTAGAGGCTCCTTTCCTGATTGCTGCTCTTGCAGCAACAGGTTTTGAACACCCTGTACCTACAAGGATAGCTTGGAAATGGTTTGAGATAAGGTCAAGGTGGCCCTTGAAGGCCAGTGTCATCGGAAGCAGGGTTATGACAAGATCCTAGCTGGCTGCTGCTTAGGAGACTGTGAGATAACAAACATCCCATAGCTATAAGCATGAGAATCACACAGAAATCAGAGGATAGTGTCAGGCCGTGCCACCTGAAGAAGCAGTGGGTCAGGGAAAGACCTGTGAGTGCTAGGTGGGTGTGCTCAAGCTGAAGAGGCCAGAGAACCCCAAAGCCTACCTTTTCCTCCAGGATCTTCCATGAGGCCTGTCCCCAGAGACAGAGGCTCTTTAAATGACCATGTCACTTTCTTTGAGTCACAAAAACCTTGTTAGGAAGTTGACACACTGTGATGGCTCCTAATGATGTCCCCAAATGTCTACTGTGCTACCACTCTCCCACATGGCTACTTCACAACCCAGACTGAGCCACATGGAGCTCCTCTTCCCAAAAGTCACATGACTAGTCTAAGCTGAGCAATGGTCCTTGGCTTAAGAATCAGAGTAACCCCCTGGGAATTCTATAAGCATGCTTCCAGCCAATGGATGTAACTTGTCTTCACCAGGGGAGGAGGATCAAACCACGCCTTAGAGGTAAACCAAGATGAGACTGTGACCCGATGGTACTCCAGGCAGCTCTAAGTTCAGCCTTTTCCCTGACTGGGTTACATGAGCTATTTGATACCCCATTTTGGAATAATCAAGTTCAAGTTGGGCCTCTACAACTTGCAGTTTAGGTAACTCTGTGTAGTACCGTATTGCTAGGGAGCCCTTGTGGTATTGCTGTGTTGCTAGCTCAAACTTTTAGACAAGAGAACTGAAGCTTAGAGTTTAGTTGGATCCCTCATCACCACACACACACACACACACACACACACACACACACACACACACACACACATACACAGAGAGAGAGAGAGAGAGAGAGAGAGAGAGAGAGAGAAACGTAAGCAGGTGCAAGGCTTTCAACCTCCATTGGTCTGGGCTTTGAGACTAGTGGATTTTTTTATTTATATAGTGTTGCTTTCCAATTAGTCCTATAACCATTCTGGCAAGAACGGAAATATTTTAGAGACACATGTACCCTCCTATTGGTTATCAGTGTACTGAGACAATGTTTCTAAAGAAATTGAGATTTCACCAGGAATCTCATGATGGGAGAAGAAAAAGGCTGAAGCCTGGTGCCAGCCAGAGGGGAAAGCTATCTCCCAGGAAGAGATTTCACACAGTACTGACGACTTATCAGAGGAGCCCTGAGAGTGTTGATGAGCTAGACCACGCCTTGACAGGACTCTTTAGCTCTGGATTCTGCTTGATGTCTCTTTAAAGCTAAGCCTGACGCTAACATCCTACTCATAGACTTGGGGTGGGGTGAGTAATCAGATCTTTCGTTCTTCTCAGTGTGGTCACACCGAATAAATCTCCTTTTTCTTCTTTTCACTATTATGTGTTTGTTTAGTTGGATTATTGAAGGCAAATGGCCAAGTCTGGCTTGTTAAGGCTGTCGGGGCTCAAGCTCTGAAGCCTAGTAACTCTGGTGGCAGTTCCACAGTTGTTGCTTTCAAGGGGAGGCAGATAGGCATGCTTGATTCTCCGCACTTTACCCGTGGTCCTTTAGTGAAGCCATCTGTGACATTGTCTACTGCCCAGTGCCATGAAAAGCAGATCTGCTCATTTTACAAATGTTCTTTGGCTTCTCCAGATGGTAGCTCTCCTGCTTGTTCTAGTTTCCCCAGCTTTGGAAGTCACAATACAGGCAATTTGCAACCTGCTGCATGAGGGAGGAAATAGAGACTGTGAGTCTGGGAACACAAATCCTTAAGGACCGAGGGTAGGAATGTGGAAATGTGTGCTGAGGGCTCTACCCCTGTATGGAGCAGACCACTGCTTCATTAAGATGGGGCCACAGAGGTTACAACCCTGAGACATCATAGTAGCTGTTCTCATTTATGAGCAAATGTTTGGCCCAACTGATCATCCAGTGGCGTGGGGGTTGAAGATGGGAAGTAATCACACTCCGTCCTTCAGCTTGCTCGCCTCTTTACTTGTGTTCTCTAAATCAGTGGACCCTACTCTACCTCACACAGCAGGCCACCACTACAGCACACAAGCGACTAAAACAACTTCCACACATTACAGCTGGGTCTTGGATTTGAACCCAGACAGTATGACCAGTGGGACTGTGCTTGTCAGTATTTTACTCAGCAATTTGAGTAAAGAAATAGTCATTGCTCCAATGGTGGTCCCATCTGCAGCAACAGGTGACAGTCAGGCCTATTGGACCCATGGTGTGTGTGTGTGTGTGTGTGTGTGTGTGTGTGTGTGTGTGTGTGTGTTTCTGTTATTGTTCTTTTATATTATCAGCCTTACATCATTCAACAAAATGCTTTTGAAGAGGAGTTAAATGAGAAACTCTTGTGTACGAACTGAAACACTTGTGATTTTAATGGCCTTTCTCCCCTATTCCCTCATCTTGCTAATACCAACCATGAACCATAATTGAACACCACCTTTTCTATGTATGGATGCTCATTAAGGGCATCAAAGCCTGGATGTGCATATTCACATCAGCACCAGGTCCTTCTAGAGAGGGTGGCATAGTATATCTGTAGGGAACCCATGGTTATCAGAAGTTGCTGCAACTGTTTCTGTGTGTTCTTCCTTGGTTTTCTTCTTATCCTTCCAGATGGCATTTACTTTTGAACCAGACCTTTACCACGCTCATGTGCATCTGTCAGGGGCATTCCTAAGGCAGCAAGTATAGATTTTTTTAAAAAGAAATAAATGTATCCAGAATTGAAATAAAGATGGAGATGAAGAAGGAGCTTCTACTGTCAAAACCAACTAACCACTAGAATGAGCTCCAGAGGAATACATCCAGGCAAAAAGTAATTCTCTGCATTAAAAAAAAAAAAACAACCCTTGTGTCCGGGTTGTGGTGGCACACGCCTTTAATCCCAGCACTAGAGAGGCAGAGGCAGGCAGATCTCTGTGAGTTCAAGGCCAGCCTGGTCTACAGAGCGAGATCCAGGACAGGCACCAAAACTACACAGAGAAACCCTGTCTCGAAAAAACAAAAACAAAACAAAACAAAAAACCCCTTGTGGTCCCACCACACGTGTGGTAAATGCAGACTCACAGATGCTCAAGGTTTGAGAATAAGTAACAGTTGAGTGCTCAGTCTTAAACAGGATGTCTACACTACCACCTCTAAGGCACGGGGACATAGGGGAAAAGCAAAGGGAGACCGTAAGCCTGAAGATAAGGAGGAGGGCTGAGAAGGCCATCTCCTGAGCATCACCCAGCCACCACAACCATGAACTTACAGCAACTTCAGTTACTTTCACTGGGCCTAAAGCAGTCCGACCCTGTCAACCATCAGTCAAGGATGGGGAAGGGGCTCATGAGGCCCGTACCCTCTGCTGAACTGTGGCTAGACAGACTCTGGGAGAGTCATCATCTTCAGTGAACACACACTGGTGAGTCCAATAAGCCCCTACAGGTAGCTCCAAACCCATGGCCACACAGACCACACACAAAACAGAGAGACATGAAAGTGGGAAAAAGATTTTTAGGAAAGAGGGGAGGTTGACAGAGGTGGGACAGAGAGAAAAGAGGTGAGTGTGAAAGCAAATAGAATCCATTATACACATATATGAAGTTGCAGAAGAAAAAATTTAGAAATTAGTTTCATATTATTAGCACAAAACAAAAATGTATGAGGTAATTAATATGTATGCCTACATTCCATGCAACATGCATAGATCATGTAGTGCACCATAAATTTATATATTTATTAAATGGAAGATTTCCATTCTCTGAATATAAGAAATAGTTACCATGGCTTGATTAGTCATTTCTGCTTGAGAGAGGAGATGATAACAATCATATCTGCAGCGCATTTACTGCACCATCAGGTCTGGTCGGATTCAATTGACTCCTGTAGCTACTCTGACTGTCATATTTACCTTCCGTAATGATTATATCCAGTCTAGAAAGTCAAAAGAATGAGTTCGAAGGCAGTCTCATGATTACATGTGTCTTCTGGCTTTGGGATATGTAGTACAGCATTGGTAACCCACAATCAGCCATCATGGAGCTGAAGTTCCCACACCACAAAACTAGTGAACAGTACAAGTAAGGATGCTATCCTACCACCCAGTGACTAATGGATGAATCTCCAATAAAATGTAATGTTTTCATGAAAATCAAACCAAACAGAATTAAAAATCCCTCTGAAGTCAATAAATAAGGTCTTCTTTCATTTTAAAAATTAATTATTTAAGTTAACATACAAAGTAATGAGTTTTCATTATGGCATTTTCATGCATATATGTCATTAACAAATAAGGTGTTTACTCAAGAAGGAATATGGTCTGGGGCTAATGGCTGTCATGAAGAAGATTTGTCATTTACTTCCTGCCTGTCTGGCTAATTGTATTTTCCCAGCTCTCCTTAATTATACAGACCAGATGCTTTATGACTAGAAAAAGACCCAGGAGAAGAAAGAGGCTCAAAGACAAAGTGTCTGTGGCAGAGAGTCATAAACTGGAAGAATAGTAGCAAATTAAGCAGCCTGGTCGATGCGGGACTTCACTCACGGTGTCTATCTTCTCTGTCCAAGGTCGTGGGGCTTGGGGCTGAACCCAGGGCCTCATGCACGTCAGACAAGCTCTCCACCACTAAGCCATGCCCCCAGCTCCTAGTTCAGGGTGTCTGGTGTAGCCAGAAGCATTTCTGTTTCATTGGAGCTAAAGAGTTTTCAATACTTCGCTTGCTTGATGCCTCTTCCCTTTGTAGAATAAGCAACAGAGGAAAAAAAACACATCAATACCAATTTTCCAAATTGTTCATGGAAAAAATCATCAGCTGGAGAACGTGGGACAAAATTCCTTGGCACTGCTCATCTTTCAGACCCAATTTTAACTATAAAAATAATGAATACATTCTTCTTGTAAAGAATAGCAATGGCGCTTGGAGCTGAGGTGCTGAGACTTTCTGTGATTAGATGTGTGGGTTACCCCACTGGCTCTGTTTTCAGGAAACACAGAAGTGTTGGTCATGACTAGAATTGAAGGACTCTGGTCTGAGTGCCCTTGAGAGAAGAGAAAGATGCCATTGTCTTCACCTTCCTCTTTGATACCACAATCCTACCCTTCTCTACTCTCCCAATATTGCCAACTCCCCTCTCTCGCAATGCCCTGAGTGTTTTGATGCATTCTTCACTGGGTTGCCAGCTGGTCATGTCTCCAATGCGGATGACTCCGACCGAATCTGACAAGGACATGAAAATGGCATTGACTGTTGGATGGTCTGGAGCAGCTTAGCCTGCTGGCCACTTTGAGTGTCAGCTGTGGTTTTTGTGATCAGTGGTTTCAAAGTTGGGCTGAGTGGAAACCAATGAAGTCACTAGGCAGCTGGACACGAGTGGGTCAAAATTCTTGGCAGTTTCACTCTGCAGTGGCAGCTACTACTGGAAGGACTGATAGGAGATCACATCAAAGAAGACACCACAGTTGACAGATTCAAGGCCCACGCTCTGCAATGAGAACCCAGTTCATGTGTCTCACTTAAGGAGTTGGAGGTGGAGTGTCCATATGAGCTGACATATCTTGTTGATGAGACAAGCATGGCTTTTCCAGCATTGATAGTATGTCACTGGACTTCAAGTGACAGTGTCACCCAGCTAAGCAAGTCAGATCATGTCAGTCATGGGTTTGTTTCTTTCCGACAGATACCAAAGCCTCAAGAATTATGGCCACTTTGCAACTACAACCAAATAAAGAACTTACATCTTATAACTCAAGCCTACTGCTGGCCCATAAGGAACAGAGATTAAACTCCCCTTCCTCAGAAACCAGAGAGATGACTGGTTAGAGACATTTTTATAGTTTGGCTGGATCCAGATGGTTGGTTGTGCCACCTTGCTGGACTGAAGTATAATTACACAATGTCCCATCCCCTGGGTTCCCAGTGATGATTTAATAAAGTTAAGGAAAATCAAAACAGGGAGATGAGTGGTTGGTCACTCTGGCCTTCATCTGTTTGACTCCACTGAGCAGTGAAAATTAAGGAAGTGAGAAGTATCAAATAACAATGACCCTTTGCTAAAGTATGTGTGATGTCCTTGGAGCTGTGGCAGATGTTCTCACAGCATAGTTCAAGTCTCCTTTGAAGATACCTTTGGTCCCCTCACTGCTCTCAATTTTTCCAGGGTCAATCATGAGTTCCACCTTATATTTGCTTTGAGACTTTCTCTAATGACTTAGTAGATGGTAACACTCCACGTGAAGGACAAGCCTCCCCTCAGAACAGCCTTATGAAATGTTAAAGCCCTGGACTGAATTTGACAGGCCTGCATCTGAATCCTAGATTTGCTGTTTCTTACATGGCCTGCTTTGGGCAAGCAATATAAATATGCTACAAAGAGAGTTTATTACAAAAATCTGTCTTAGCCACCATCCATCCATCCATCTGCCTGTCCATCCATCTATCCATCCATCCATCCATCTGCAAATACTCATTGAACTTCTAAGCACCAAAGACCCAGACAAAGCTTTGGTCTAAGACAGCTTATAACAGACAATTACAGTAGAGAAAGTTTAGGAGCATGTAATGGGAGCACATGGTATTCCGGGACCCTGGCACCCAGGGTCCAGGGAAGATTCTCCTGGATTTGGTTAGGCCTAATCTTCAAACTGAGGAATGAGAGAAATTAAGCAGGATAAAGACTGGGGGATAGGTCAGTGAGTAGAGGTGGGAAATGGGGGTAAAAAACAGTTTTATGTCCTAAAAAGACTAGTGTGCATTGTAAGAATTTTTAAAAAATAGTGTTTAATAAGGTAAATACAACTGAGAGAAAATCTGCAGAAAGCATAAGTAGAAATCAGGTAAGAGAAGAGCAGGAACCACAAAGTGCCATGTGAAGATGTGGACCTGAATCAGTAGGGAGCCAATATGACCCGGAAATGGTAAGTACTTATGGTGTTAGTATGGGGAGGATATCTCAGACTTTCTCTGCCAGCTCCATCTACCACCTACTCTGCTCTCCTTGATGTCTCCTGTGACAGAAGCTCTTTTGGACAGTCTCCTGTGTCCTAAGAGAAAACTCTCCGTTCCCTAAGATCGAAGCAGGGATTGGGAAATGGCTCTGGAGAGGCGTGGGCTGCTCAAAGACAGTGAGAAGTGCAATCAGCAGGCTCCACAGCAGAGTCCAAGCGAACTCCCCATAAAAGGAGTCAAGATGCTGGTTGGTACAGGAAGCCTTCCCAGCTTCCAGAGCAGGCTGACCTTACCAGAGGAAGGGGCAGGTGACATGGGCTGTGAGTGTCTGCAGAGAAGACCCTTATAGGACCAATGCTTCTTTTCTAACACCACATGTAGTACTAGCTCATGATACCAAGGCTTTTAGATCATGGACTACATGAGGTTGAGGGAATAAGGGAGAAAGGAGGAATGTAGAGCGAGTTTAACTGTTAACCCTACACATGGCCAAATCACAGTGAGGGAGTTAGCTTAAGGTACCAAGGTTACCTTTTCTACCCTAGACTGGGAATAAGGGACTTGCTGAAGTAAACTAAGTTCCAATTCAGGAAAATAAAGATGCTTGGAAACACTAGAGTATGACGGAAACTTGAACTCCGATACTTAGAAAAATGAGACTCCAAGACAGAGCATGACAAGGAGGCAGACTCCCAAGGTGGGCAATGTTTGAACCTAATGAGTTTTCCCACAACATTCGTCCCAGGCTTCAAGTCACACACTCACTCCAAACACATCACTGATACTCAGTGGGATCTGAAAAGGGCATGTTTTGATTGTAGGTACTTAGTGGAAGATACAGGGCCATTTCTAAGGCTGTTTGTGCCTGCCTTACGCCTATAGGTGCTTCTCATATGTGTAGATATCACTTTTACCCAGTATTGATAGCGCAGGAACAGAGAAGGCAAGCCTGAGCAGAAGCAGCCTGGTGTTTTTAACACGTCTTTGCACAGATTCTTGTTGTTCTCAAGGTAAAAACATCATCTAGCATTCAGCACTGTGCCCGAGTGGAGTACTGTGAATTAATTAATTACTTAATGACTATCTCTGCCATTTCCTCCTGCTTCAGTTACAAGCTCATCTCATCATTGTCCCATAGCAATTACCATGCTGCCTTGTAATTATGTTTTGTCTGGTGAATTGGAGAACAGACTACTGTCTTCTGTTTGTGGTTCCAAATGCATGCAAATAAAAAACATGTAAAGTGAATTGTGAACTGGTCAACCCCTGCTTACTGAGCAAGCTGTAGAAGCCCAAGGAAGGGGAACAGCTGCCTGTCTTCTGTCTGCACATGTCACACGTCCCCAAAACCATGTTCCAAGCCTGGCTAACCTCCTGGACATCTTCAATGGAATACCTGAATTAGTGGATGGAATACTTACCATCACTTTAAGGTATTTTGATGTTTTCATTCTTTCTCTACATATTTCTCAAATTTTTGGTTAGTAGGGCTGGGAATGTAGGTCAGTTGATAGATTACTTGCCTATCATGTGTAAAGTCCTGAGTTTGAGCTCAGAATCCCATAAACTGGGTGTGGTGGTGCATGAATAAAGTCCCAGAACTCACGAGGTAGAAGAAAGAGGACCAGGAATTCAAAGTCCTCTTCAGCTACACAGGAAGCTTAAGGCCAGCCTAGACAAATGAGACCCTGTCTCAAAACAACAGCAGCAGCAACAACAACGAATTTTAGCTAGGTGATTAACCCTGAACTTTACATAGATGATGCACAGTTCACAGGAAATGGTTGGGAAAATGGTCTGCCTTGTCAGCAGGAAGGGGAAGTGACTTTCTCACCTAGCCAAAGGGTAAAACAGATTTATAAAATGCCATGGCATTCTCCATGTCACAAATCAAAGTCTGAGTTACACCTAGAACATTCAAATGGAATCACCAAAAGTAGCAAAGAGGCATAGAAAAAGACAAAAACCCAACTTCCACCACATGTTAAGGATTTCTGTTGAGGGCAGTCATTGATAGGACCTAATTCCAACATCTGAGAAACATTTCCATTAACTACAATGGTTAGCAGCAGAACTAGACAATAAATTGATGGCCTGCCAGTACAGTTTTCCTACTGCTGTTGTTACAAATTACTGTCAATTTAGTGGCTTAAAACAAGACAAATTTATTGTATCACAGTTCAAGGAGTCAAGAATCCTAAAGTCAAGGTATCAGCCACATCATTCCTCCCGGGGGGTGGGAGGCTCTAGTGGAGGCAGACTCCATGTCCTTGCCTTTTGCAGCTTCTAGAGGCTGTTTGCATTTCTTCATTTGGAGACCTTCCCTGCTTCACTCTCATATGGTAGTATACCCACAATTCCCAGGGATTAGAGATAGACATCTTTGAATGGCCACTATCTAGCCTGACCCTGGGTAAGAAATTTGAGGTCTGGGCCAAGTAGGTAATGGGCAACCAGAGCACTTTCCTTTCCCTTCTCCCTTGCACATCTTTCTGTCCATAAAGTCAGAGGATGTTAAAACATAACTGAAAAAGAATTGAGATTTGGATTGGAGGGACATGCAGGGGCATATGACATGCTAGGAGTTGTGCTGTGGTTAGGGTAACCAGAAGAATGCTAGAGAAGTGCATGCTGGGAGCTGTCATCTGTTACACCTGGCTCTGTCAGTGAATCAGACAGCACATAGTAGAGACAGGATTCAACCTGCCTTAGCCCAAGAGAGCTGCTCTAGGTAAATGATGGCTATGCAAGGCACTGTATGTGTCCTCCTGCCATTGAAGGAGCTGAACGGACTTCTGCTCTCTCTTTTTAGATTGGCTAACTGAAGCCTAGAAGTGTGTGTGTGTGTGTGTGTGTGTGTGTGTGTGTGTGTGTGTGTGTGTGTGTATGGATATGGATCTTTGTGCCAAGTACCCACATTATATGCACCACTCAATAGTTTAGTCACTTAGCAGTGGTCGTAGTTATCAAATTGGCTATCACAGCATCATATGCTTGTGTTTAATTAACTCTTGTTTTATTTAATAATGTCCCCAAAGTGCAATGGTATGTAAAGGAGTCACCAGGGCATAAGACATGGACAGACAGACTCTCTCTGACACTATGCAGCAACACTATAGAATAGATGGGAAGACAGTATAGGGTGTGGTACCACTTAGAGTGTTAGGCGTGGGCCTAATATCCTTTGAGGTTGAGGAAGGACTGCCTTGTGGTTGCACATAGCAAAAAAAAAAAAATGAGGCACACAGGTGATTTGGCTATGATATCTGTCATCCTATTGATCAGTTGATTTAGCTAATTTGGCTGGCTGGGTGGATGTTTCCTTCCTCCTTCACCAGTCCACATGTGTCCTTCCTAAGGCTGCACACGTGGTGGAAGAGGCCCTTTCCCAACAGAGGAAGATCATTCTTGAGTCAAGGATCTATGCGTAGCTCAATCCCTTGTTAGAACCTCCAAACAAACTTTGAAGGTCCATTTGTAGGAGAATATAGGGTGTTCAAGCTGTCAGGATTCCAGATACATCCAAATGAGGTGTTACATGTGGCAGTCTGCCTTTCTTTGAGAAGGTAAAATATATACATAAAATGGTCTCAGCGTGAAAATGTTCCCACCCTAGTCTTCGTGTTACTTCTGAAAACTACTTTTCCATCTCTAAGTAAAGTCACAATTAAAGCTAACAAGTCACAATTAGGAACCACATAAAAAGAGCAGAAACACCAGTCAAAGACCTCATTGCTGATACTGTGATGTGCAAAGTATACAACTATGCTTACTGTGTGACAGAAATAAAACATAGGCTTAATAACTTTAACAGGGGGTTGGGATCTACGTATTTAAAAAGTAACAGTAGATTGAAAAAGAGCTAAATAGGAATTTAACCACTTAACAAAATGCAACAATCCCAGCTCTTGGGAGGCTGGTACAGGAGGGTCATGAGTTCAAGGCCATTCTAGTCTAGACTGTGAAATCCTGTCTCAAGAACCACAACAGCCATGCTATGGGCATAGCTTCATAGTATAGCTACAGTATGCCTGATATATGGTTAGCAGGCTTGAGGTACTGAGTTTAATTCTCACATATTTCAAAAGTGCAGCAAATCAGTTAATAGCCAAGCCTACAATTTTAATACCAAATTATACATGGCTGAAGAGAAGATTGGTAAACTGGAACGAGGGACAATAAACTATTAGAATGTAACACAGAAAATACAAAGGAAATTAAAAGACCCCTGTGGATGCAAGATCTAACAGATCTTTTGAAGTATCAAAAGAAAGGAAGACTGGAGCAGAAGCAACATCCGAAGAGACAGTGGGATATGATCCGCACCATCCAGATCACCAACGTTCAGTCAGTTATGCATCAGTCATCTCAGGAGTCAGCCAGTCAGAGCACCTTGAGGTCCTCTAGGGGGCAATGTTGCCTAGTTCAGGTGCAATCAGAGCATGTCAGTGCTGACACCACCAGCAGGAGAGGAAAGGAGCCCCAACGTGACAGTGAGCGAGGAAAAGACAGAGGAATAGACAGAAAAACAGGTTTTGTGTGTCTGGAGCCCGGAAGCATGACCAGGGGATCACAGAGCGGCAAAAAACAGGCTGCAGTGGAGATCAAGAACCTTCGAGTCACTCGGACATTAAAGTCTAGTTCTCAGGGCTAAGGAGGCTATTGCAGCATTTTACAGAGTGGTCATATGATCAGACTTAGCTGTCAGAACTGCAAGGGCAGAGCTGGAGGACTGACTGGAGAGAGGAGTGTGATGACTGGGCATGGGAGGCCATTGTAAGTCACGCAGGTGGAAACTGAAGATAATCTGTGTTAATTAAACAAGGGGCAGACCAAATGACAATGCCTGATATTAGCATTCTCATAGGTGGTCTCAAACTTGACTGTTGACATGGTTCATCAGTCCAAATTGGAAAGCAATTTAGGAGTATACAACCAAAAGTTAAAGATGGACTTTGTCATTCCATTTGTATGAGTTATCTTACATGAGTAATTAAGAATGCACAATTTATGGTTGCTTTTCCAAAAACCCTGCTGTGAGTCCCAGCACCCATACAGTAGCTCACATCCATCTTTAACTCCAGTCTCCAGGGATCCAGTTCCCTCTTCTGGCCTCTACAGGCACCAGGCTTGTGGAGATAGTGGGATATGTTCCGCACCATCCAGATCACCAGTGGTACACATCATGCAGGTAAAACACTCATACACATTAAATAAATAAAATGCTTAAAATAGGACAAAAGAATCTACAAATTTTCTCAATTATGAGGAAAATATTGAAAACACTAAAATATCTAACCCTGAGGAATTGAATATATACACAATGTTTATGGTTACTAAAAATGGCATCACAAATCTTTATTTTTCCATTATGCTTTTATAGTTTCTCAATTTATTTTTAATTTATTTTCATGTGTTTATCTTTTAAGCTAATCTATAATTAACAGATAACTTTGGGAATGAGGGAAAAATCAATGAAAATATTTGGAATTTATAAAATAACTTAGACAAATTCACAAACAAACATAAGGAATACAGGATTGGGGAGCCCGGGGACAAAACTGAATGTGCATTAAGTGACATGGTCCTATCATAAGGCTCCTAGCACAAGTAAGTCTTCGTTATCACATGTGCAGCAAGGGAGCCTTCGAGCAGGAATCTATGCCAAGGGTCAAGCTAAAGATAAATCAGGCATCTGGCTTAGAGACAGCTTTCAGATAAGGTCAGTCCTCAGGGCCCAGGGACATTCTCCTGATGAGGGCAGGTAAAGAGCAGGAAATTTCACTGGGCAGGGAGGGAGTCTCCATGTCACAGAGCTTTTGGAAAAAGCTGCCAGTCATGATAGACTGCAACCTCTGACCAGCTAGCAATATGTTCCAACAGCTGAGGTATTGTCCTTTTCACCCATCAGCAAACCCTCCTAATGAAAAAGGCACGTCACATTTATTTTTCCCAATAGGCTTGGGTTGTCTGTCATGAAACATCAGACTGTGGAAACACACAAAAGCCTGTCTACCCCAAGTGGATGAGGATGGAGACAGCATTTCCACTCTTTTCCAATGAGCTCCAGGTCCTCAACAATAGATCAGAGATTTGCTAAAAAATGGAGGGGTTGGCATAAAAAATTACAAAGATTATCTGAAAGAATCCTGGGCAATTAGGGAAAAATACTCTCCTATATAACTCTGGGGCAAATTTGGCTAAGCGGTTGTTTACAGACAGTAGAATGCTGTGGAATGGTCTGTATGTCAAATGTGTTGCTGATTGGTCAATGAATAAACCACTGATTGGCAGTGGCCAGGCAGGAAGTGTAGGCGGGACTAACAGAGAGGAAAATTGAGAGAACAGGAAGCTGGGTGGAAGAAACACTGCCAGCCGCCATCAGGATAAGGAAGATGTAAAGTACCGGTAAGCCACAAGCCACGTGGCAAGGTATAGATTAATAGAAATGGATTAATTTAAGCTGTAAGAACAGTTAGCAAGAAGCCTGCCATGGCCATACAGTTTGTAACCAATATAAGTCTCTGTGTTTACTTGATCGGGTTTGAGCGGCTTGGGACTGGCGGGTGAGAGAGATTTGTCCTGACTGTGGGCCAGGCAGGAAAACTCCAGCAACAGTAGAACACTCTTGTTTTAAATCTGTGAGACCATAGTCAGATAAATAAATAGGGTTAAATGCTTTCATTTCTAAACATAAAGAAGCTCAAATAAATTACATATTCAGTGTAAATAGAACTCTAACATGACAACTTCAGGAAAAACCAGTTAAGAAGTTAAAAAGCAAAAGCCATTAACTGGCTCAGACATGTTTTTTTGATGTAAAAAGGACAGTGTGAACACAGACATAGACACATGGTGGACACAGACATAAATAACTCTGACTCGGGTACAAAGAAGGCACTAGGTGGTTGCCCTTAGGGACATTTACTTTAGACTCCTAGAAATCAGCTTGCTTCCACTTTAGAGCATTAATTTCTACTACTCAGGAAACCAACACGTTGCCTCTAAAATCAGCAAGGGCCAAGAACAGTGTGAAATCAGAACAAGAGCTGAAGACTTCAGTTCCCCAATACTAAGTCCCAGGAGGCTATAGCAGCGAGGATATGTGGGATTTCTACACGGTTGAAGGTGTAAGAGAGGGTGCCCCCCAGGGTCAGTACAGGACACACCCAGCACCAAGTTCTCAGGCCCAAGAGATTTCTTACCCACAAGGTGCAAGCTGGGGAAGAGGCTGCCTCTGGACCGGACAGAGACAGACAGCAGCAGCAGGTGTTTTTTGCAGGAGTGGGTTTTTAAGGAGAAAAAGGGGAAGTCTGTCTAGAGTGAGTTGGTGATCCTGATTGGACAGGTTAGCCAGTGTAGCCAGAAGAATTTTGATTGTTGGTCCTTGGTGTCTTGTCTCAGGATTGAGTCAGTGGCCAAATAAGTAAATGGACTAGCTTTAGGAATGCAATCTAACAGTTTTTAGCAAGGGAGGGAGAAGGGTAAAAGGCAAAACCTGTCAGTGCCATGTTTGCCATGCTCAGGCCTGTGAGAGAGCCATTCTGCAGGGGTAAACAGACATAGAAGAATAAGGTTTGGAAACAGACCCGTACATGAACAGAAGCTTCAAGACAAAGAAAATGATTCGATGTTTTGCAGAGATAAAGAGTGATCTTTGGTAAGTGGTTCTGGGCTAACTGGATATCTCATGGTATATGCCTTTGAGCTTTATCTCACATCAATAGCACAAACAAGTTCCAGATGCATGGCAGATCTAAATACAAATCAAAGAGAAAAGCTTTAAAAGATGGCACAGAACTTTTTTGTTCCCTTAGGATCGATCGCAACTGCTTCACAAAGGAGTTAGTCACTGTTCAAGCGTTATTCACCATAAAAGAAAAAGTAGAAAATGTGTACTTCTCTAAAATAAGTATTTCTGTTCATCAAAAGCTATCATTAACAGATGAAAAGACATGCATCTAAGTTCACAAAGAATCAAGTGGAACACACAGCACCCAGACGAACAGATGAACACATAAGCAAAAGATTTTAAGATGCTTCCCCAAAGAGAATATATGAGTGCTTGATAAATATTCAATAAGGGACTTGTTTTTTAGGCTTTAAAGAGAAATGTAATAACCAATTCAGGGTCAGGAGGGCAGTATGTGGTGGAGCCTAGACTGGAACCTGGGAGTTTCTTAACGTTCTGTTTGTCCCTTTCCAATAACATTACTAATTCCATACCCTTTGTCTTCCTGTCTTACCTCGAGTGCCCTTAACTTTCTACTTTACGGGGAAAGTTCCTACCAGGTTTCAAAGACCGCTCAATTTTTGTCACTGTGAGGTCTGTCTGCCCCAAGACTTGGGCCTCTTTCCCCATGTCCAGTTGCTTCCAACGGGGATCCCAAACTGAGCTTGCCTGTACCTCCACAGCAGATTCTGTAAACGATGGAAGCAGCGAAGCGTGGGGGAAAGAGGAGGAGGCCTGCAGCAACACACACTGGGCAAGCCTGGTCTACCAGGAAGAGTGACTGGCCAGTTTCACCTGACATTGCAACTAAAGACAACATCAAGAAGACATCTGATTTGTGTATGAAGTCTTCCTTCGAAACGGTGCTCTTTAAAAAAATAATTGGGAGGGGGGTAAACGAAAAATTGCAACAGATAGGATGTCTGAGAGCCAGACATGGGTTCTTTGCTTTGAACCTCTGCTCAGGGCCAGGTTGATGCAAAGGCCATACTAAAAAGGGAGTAAGGGGTTACCTCTCCTTCTGAGAGGTGGTTCTAGACATGGCAATAAAGTGTCACTTATTAAAGTCTCAAGTTTACATTCTTACCTCCAGTGTCCCTGAAACTTGGAAGAAAGAGAGAAATTATGACAGGTCCCCAAAGCCCCAACCCTCAGTGCCCCACGATGTACTAGGAAACCATTCCTCTGGAGTGGGTCTTTGCAAGAAAATGAGATAGTGTGGCATTTGATATAGATCCGAGTCTGCCACACTGGGGCAGTAGAACTACACCCTGCCACCGTTGTTCTGCCCGCCACCTGGGCTTCCATAGCCCCTGCCCCAAATCCCTGGAGAGAAGCCCTGCTTGGTGATGAACAGAGCCGGCAGATGGACAGGCTTGGAGAGGGCCAAACATGTATTTGGGGCACTGTGTTCTCTTGTCTAGGACAAAAATTGAAGTTGAAAATAACTCAATCCATGTGTTGAGAAGGAGGGGGATTAAACAGGGAAGCACACTATCAAGGATAATATTGATGTTTCTCCTCCGGGGAGTTCCAAATCTGCAGCTCTCCTTTATAAGTGAGCCGGGTAAACATCTTATGACTTTGACTCTGCCTTGGTCCAGAAACAATCTAAGCAGAATCTTCTTTTATTAGCAACGAAAATCCAATTTCTTTTCTCCATTCAATACAAGAGAGAACTGAGTGAATAGACCAGAGCTGACAAAAAAAGCCATTTCCAAAAGAGTGGTTTTGGCCAATAGGATGGGTGTTCGAATGCATTTCACACGGCGGCACCAAAGCAATGTGGAGGTTCTCATAACCAAGTCGAAGACCTAGTTAGACCACTGTGCAGCTGTGGTCAGCGTGAAACTGGCTTGCTTTGTTGCTAACTTACAACAAAGAAGAGAAAACAGCACTTGCCTAAGGAAGAGTAACTACTAACAAATAATGAGTAACCAAGAAAAGAAATTGCATGACCAATGATCTTTTATTAACATTTACTTGTGCATGATGTGCTCAGTAGCCAGTGAGGGTAGGATTCCTGTGAGAGGAAAAAGCTTGACTAGAGACTAGGGTAAAGAAAGAAGCAGGGTGAGCCTGAAGAGCCAAGTGTGGCTGCTCCCTGCAGGCCTTCAGTGGGGAAGAAGGGGTATGGTATCTTGACAGAAGCAGAAAGAGGAAGAGATTCAGCCTCCTGAGCCCCTGAGGTTGACTGTAAGGTACTGGAAAGGAGAGACAGAGGAAGAGGTCATAGGAGCACAATGGATGAATTTGTGCCCCTGGGGCACCCTTAGTTACTCTCTGCCACCTTGTCTCTGGTTCCTTTCCTTACAGTACAAGAACTCTGGTTTTAACATGACTATCCATGCAACATCCGAATGGCTACATTTCCAGCCATTCTGTCAGCTAGATATGGGTGCCTTGTAACCAGGTTCTTGTCAGTAAGGCAGAAGTAGAAATTTTAAGTAGATTACTGAGGAAAATTGTTGGCTCTCACAGAAGAAAGTCATTTGGGCCTTCCTTCTGTGAAAACAGGTAATGGTTAAAATGATTTCCACATATTATTTGCACATATAATTATCTTACTAATGAAAAAGCCATTAAGATGGCAAAGCTGGTCCAGTTAAAAACATGCTGGGAATGGCAGTATACCCCTGTGATCCTAGCACTTGGGACTGAGATAGGATAGTCATGAGTTCGAAGTTAATCTGGGCTATACAGTATCAGGCTTGCCATGGATGCATAGCATGTACCTATCTAAAAACTGAAACAAATAAACCAAAACACACACACACAAAAGCAAAACCACGCAACAATACAGCAGCCACAACAAAACAAACCCTGGAACAATAAACCCAGTTACATATAAAAGTGCCTTCTGCTCTTCAAGGCAACAAGATAATCTCTTCCTGAGGAAGATGCACTGTCACACCATTTTCCCAAGTTAACATGTGACTTCAGAGCTGAAGCTCTAATCAACAGTAATTAAAGAACAAGTCATTTCAAGAGCAAGATGATCCTTGTGAGGACAGGCAAGGCTGTCACCTGGATCCTACACCTGCTTTATTTCCATGTATGGATATTTTTCTTGAATTTACCTTTCTTCTTGCTGACAGGAATGGGATGCATTGGTTAGAGCTACAGCAGCTCTGAAGACAGAATCCATGAACAAGGATGCAGGTCAGAAGGGAGGAGGAACCAGGTCTAATGACTGTACAGCCACCAAAACAGCTCTGTGCCACCTACTTCCCAACTCTTCACATGAAAACAAGACGAAGCCAGCATCTCTCTAGCTTGAGCCACTGTTATGTGCAGTCAAATCTAATTTTCTGTTATGTGCAGCCAAATCTAATTTTCTGAAGTGGCAGGAGACGGGAAAATTAAAAACTAAGTATTTAAATAATGCAGGAAATCCAGTGGTTGCTTACAGAGATTCAGGCAGGAAAGCCTTAATAAAACCTATCAAAGAAAGCATGGGTTGTCCAGGTTTCCAGGTCACAGACAAGTGAAATGCTACCTTCATACTAGTTAGTAGTTACAATATACAAGTGTGTATTACTTAACATAATTTTTCTCCTAAAAGATTTTGGACAGCTATTAAATAATCTATCATGCATATTTGACTTATCATCCAGCATTTATTAAGTGTCTACCTTACACAGACATTGAGTTTCTACTTGAGTACAAGTTTAGAACAAGTAACTCAAATACTGCTACCTACCTGACACATTCCTAATGCCATACTGCTCTGCAAGACTGTGCCCCCAGAGCTGTGCTTGAGCTTTCATGACGGGTAATTTGAGAAATCTAGAGTAACTGTGACTGACATTTGTCTACCTGCTGACAGAAGACTCTAACTTCCTCCTTAAGATGTGCCGCACCTCTCAGTGCTCATGGAGTTATGCAGAAGACAAGGAAGAAGATTGTAAGAGCCAGCAGAGATGGAAGACTCCAAGGAAACAGTGTCTTCCAGACACAACAGGACTGATTCATATATGAACTTAGAGACTGTGGCAGCATGAATAGGGCCAGCACAAATTCAAGCCAGACTGGGTCCCAACATTAAGAAGGGGAAGTGGATTCCCATCCCTAACCAAGAAGCTATCTCCAATTGACAGCTGCTTGCAAAAGGAAATTTAGTCTTCTCCAATGGAGTCTCAATGGATATATATATATATATATATATATATATATATATATATATATATATATATATATATATATATACCACATACCACACTTAAGGGTAGGCCCATCCCAGCACTAAATGGCCAACACAAACAAACTCAATAGTAATTTAATTTTGTAGACTTTTTATCTCATAATGCTTTGGGGTTTTGTTTTGTTTTTTGTTTTTTGTCTTACTGCTCTTTTGCATGTATATTGTGTGTCTTATTCAATGTTCTATTGCTGTGAAAAGACACCATGACCATGACAGCTCTTATAAATAAAAGCATTTAATTGGAGCTTGCTTACAGTTTCAGAAGTTTAGTCCATCATTAACATGGCAGGAAGCATGGTGCCACACAGGCAAATATGGTGCTGGAGACTGGAAATGAAGCTGGGACATCTACATCTGGATCCACAAGCAGCAGGAAGAGGGAGAGTGCATGCCACTAGGCCTTGCTTGGGCTTCTGAAACTCCAAAGCTCACCCCTAGAGGCACACTTCCTTTTCAAAAGGTGCTCTTTCCTGATGCCTAAGCATTCGAATTCGGAGCAAACTGGGACCACTCTTATTCAAACCACTAGTTTGCCTGTTTGTTTTCCAAAGAAAGAGAGGAAGAAAGAGTTGAACAGGTGGGGATGTTGGGAGAATCTGGGAGGAGTTAGGGGAGGGGAAACTGATCAGAATATTTGTATGAAATTTTTAAAAAAGATCCTGGAGAAGGACCCCACACTGAGAGGCGGACAATGGGGAAAAGTGCTGGAAAGTGCTGCACTGTGGGAGAAGCTGGTCCAGGAAAGATGCTGGAGCCTTGTGGGATGGTGAAGGAAAGAACATGCCTAAGCAACACAGACGGCCCAGCTCAGAACTGACTTGACTCTTCTTGCTTTCTCCCTTTCCCCAGTCTCTGCCAGGGATGCGGGAGACAGAGAGGAAGAAGCCCAAGGCATTGTCTATCCAATCTTGTCCTCCTAGTAAATACGGTTCTGCTGTAAATAAGAAGATATCCAAGAAGGCATGCAACTGCATTATGTCTCTAAGCTGAAGTCTGAATCTTGTTTTAAGCTTATTTTAGAATTAAACTCTAGTCCTTGTGCATGATGAGCCCTTAATGAACACTGAATGCTGAGCCTGTTCTATGTGATTATTTCACAGCTGTCCAAGTTCAACAGAAGGTACTGCTTAGAATTTAGAAAATCATGTTAAGAAATGAGCCCAAGGGAGGTGGGATGCGGTGGGGGTGTGAGCTCTTAAATGGAATACACCCACCTGTGCCCCAACTTGAGACTGGGGTCTCTCATTGCCCTTTGTTATCTCCTGAGACAGTACTTCTCTTTCATAACTTAAAAAAAAAATCAGATCAAACCAGGGAAAGTTAGGAGGGAAAATGAATTGAGAATGGATGTTACAACCTTATATAACAAGTATTTTTATATCACAATTTAAACCTAATACAATGTTCCTTTAGTGGCTATATTTATTTTTGAGAGCACAGTGCTTTGGAGTCACATGCTGGGCAGGAATGCTACAATGTCTAGTCCACCCTGGGGCTTTCTCTCCACTCAGGGGCTATGTCTGTGATCTCTGCAGTTGGTGCTAATAAAGCAATACATGTCTTTTGTGGGTATACAGTGGGAAACACCCTTTGTCTCCTTTTGAGTTTGAGACCACAATCAAATAAAAAAAGAAAGCCAGAGGCATATCCACCAGCAACTCACTCCTTGTCTGTTTCTACAAGGTAGATGAACAATGAATTTCTTGATAGTGAAGAGATGTTAATCTTTTTTTTTTGAGACAGAGTTTCTCTGTGTAGCCCTGGCTGTCTTGAAACTCACTCTGTAGACCAGGCTGGTCTTGATCTCACAGAGATCAGCTTGCCTCTGCCTCCTGAGTGCTGGGATTAAAGTTGAAGAGGTTAATCTTTATTGACCATGAGAGGAAGAAAATGGTTCTGTCTACAGAAAGTAAAATTCTCTGATATCTAAGGAAGTTAATTAGGCCAGCAAAGAAAAGACTTGTTCTTCAGGACATGGGCAAAGGAGGCCCGCAACTGAGACAGACTCTCTTGGGTTAGGACAAAGACAGCAGACCCAATGAACATGAACCGAACTGTCTCCCAAAGAGATCAATTAGGAACTGTATCCTTAACTTTTATGATGTAGGCAACTTTTGTTTATGTCACTAGATAAACCAGCCTGCCTCCATCTTGGGCTTGAAAGCCCTCTGTTGTGGTTTGAATAAAAATGGGCCCCATGGCCCCATAGGAAATGGCACTATTAGGAACTGTAGCCTTGTTGGAGGAAGTGTGTCACTGGGAGTGGGCTTTGAGGTCTCAGATGCTCAAGCCTAACCAGTGTGTCACAGTCTCTTCCTGCTGCCTGTGGATCCAGATGTAGAACACTTAGCCACTTCTACAGCATCATGTTTACCTGCATATCACCATGATTTCAGCCATGATGATAATGGACTAAACCTCTGAAACTGTAAGCCAGCCCCTAGTTAAATGTTTTCCTTTATAAGAGTTGCTGTAGTCGTGACATCTCTTCACAGCAACAGAACCCTAACTAAGACACCATCTCATAGTAAAGCCAAACTAGAGTCATTCCTGTTTATGATTAAATCTGTTTCTCAAGGATTTGGCTATGCCCCACCTGTTACTTTAACTACAAATGGTCCTGCACTGCCTGTTCCAGGGAACAACAACCACGCCTTTGTTACAAAAGTCAGTATGACCACCTTATTATGACCACCTTGCAGCCATGTCTTTGTTTCAGAAGGTCATTATAACCAACTTGTTATGCTTATGTTCTGCTTCTGTAATCCTGCCCATTTGTCTGCCAAATCCCCCATTTGGAAACCCCCCTACTCTTGAACTATAAAAACCTTATCTTACCCATGCACAATGCTGATCTCTTGATCTCTGCTTTTAGGGACAGACAGCCATGATGATTTGGGTCAGTGGTCTTTCCCCTTGCATCTGTGGGATTGACACACTCTCTCTACTTTTGTCTAGATCTGTTGCTATGATAAAGAAGCCATTATCTTGCCACTGAGCTACAAGTGTTCATAGTCAAGCCTTTCTCACAGTGTTCTTGGAATGTGCCACACTCAGAGACAAGCAAATAAAAGAACCCCCAGGTAACATCCAAGAGGCCCTGGCATCTGATCAGCTATAACAAGGCAGGAAACAGCAGCCCCAGACTCCCAAGAGGACTTGTCTGCCCTGAGAACGGCCAGGCTGAGAGCTGGAGTGGAGGTGAGTTGATACCCCACCTCTTCGTCAGCAGAGGAAGTGGCCTAAATGAAAATGATAGAGAAAATCAGAATGTAGCAACAATCAACAATGGACAGGCTCTGTCCACAAGCATAACTTGTTAGATGATAATAACATACCCTAAAAGAATTCCACAAACTCTAGTTTGTGTACATGCACTTGAACAAATGTGTGCAGAGGCCAGAGGCCAACATCAGGTGTCTTTCTTAATCACTCTTCACCTTATTTTTCTGTTTTCATGTGGTCTGTGTATGCTTGCACAGGCCCATGCATATACATACACGTGGAGGCGCTAGTTTGAAGGTGCTGTGGGAATTATCCTTCATTGTTCTTTTGCCTTGTTCAGTTAAACCCAGAGCTCACTCATGTGATGCACTGTCTCTGCCTTCCAAGTCTGGAATTACAGGCCCATTACCAAACCTACTCAGCATTTACATGTGTTCTGAGGGTCTTAATATCAGTCCTCATGGTTGAGTGGCAAGTGCATTAAGTACTGAGCCACGCCCCGAGTCCCTCAACCTGAGCAGGTCTCTTACTGAACCCGGAGCTTGCCAAGTAGGTTTGCTGACTGGTCCACGCGGCTCAGGAATCCCCTGTCCCTTGCCTCCCCAGTGTGGAGATTACAGGTGCATGCCACTGTGCCTGGCTTTTTTACATGGGTTCTAGGGGGTCAGACCCAGGTCTTTGTATTTTCTTAGAAAGCACTGTACTGGCTGTTGCTCCTGCCCCACAAACCCTAAGTTTTGACACACAGTCCCCACTAGGATAAAACCCAGAACTTGAGAAGTCTAACATGACTGAAATGCAGTTGGTTTTTAAAGCCATTTGGGCATTGACATCAGCTTCTCTTTGCCTGCACTGCCAACTGTGGAGAGGTGGGGAAGGAAGGAAGGAAGGAAGGGCGAGAGTGTTGATCAGACTTGCAGGAGAGGGAGAGTGGGTGAGCAGGGAGGCGGGTGTGAGGGCCCTGGCATTTACAGGGTGCAGAGGAGTTGAAAGAGCAGTTTGAAGATTTAACCATGAATTACAACTTCTATCTTTTCAAATTTTTAGATGTTTGAGTAAAACTGAAATAACCCATCCATCTAAAAATCTTCCTAATACTGGACTGTGCTTGTGTGAGTCTATCAGTGGAGTGGCTGGAATAAGAATGGCCCCCAGCTGGGCCAGGAGGTGGTGGTACAGACTTTAATCCCAGTACTCGGGAGGCAGAGCCAGGTGGATCTCTGTGAGTTCAAGGCCAGTCTGGTCTACAGAGCAAGTTCCAGGACAGGCTCCAAAGCTACACAGAGAAACCCTGTCTTGAAGAGAGAGAGAGAGAGAGAGAGAGAGAGAGAGAGAGAGAGAGAGAGAGAGAGAGAGAGAGAGAGAGAGAGAGAAATGGCCCCCATAGGCTCAAAGATTTATGCTTGGTCCCCAGTTAGTTGAACTGTTTGAAAAGGATTAGGAGGTGTGGCCTCATTGGAGGAGGTATGTCACTGGGGGTTGGCTTTAAGGTTTCAAAACCCCACACCATTTCCATTTAGTTCTCTCTCTGCCTCCTGCATGTGGATCAGATATAAGCTCTGAGCTACTGCTCCAGCACCAGGGCTGCTCACTTGCTACCATGCTCCTTACCACGGTCATGGACTCTAACCTTTTAGAATCATGAGCTCTTCTCATATAAACTTTAGAATCAATAAACTCTTCTATAAGTTACCTTTGCCATGGTGTTGCTTCACAATAGAAAGAAACTAAGACAAGGTGTGACCCAAACAAGGTAACAAGGTTGCCCATCTGTGAACAGGTTAAATTATAGAAAATGCAGTCACTCTGATTATTTAAAATATTTTCTTTATGATTCAAAGCCAATTATGTTCCAACTTCTTCATAATCTGTATCTTACAAAATAATATCTCCTACCTTTATTATCCATTTGGAATTAAGCACTTTTATGCAAGGCCAGTATTCAAGAATATAATTGAGGGCTGGAGAGGTGGCTCAGCTGTTAAAATCTAGGCTCACAACCAAAAAAGAATATAATTGAAAATACAAAACTCTACTGCAAGGCGTTCACTGAAAAAGATCTTTTTAAAAGGATACAAACCATGCACTGGAAATCCACCAGACATGCACAGGTGTACAATGTCCTCAAATGGCTACAGTTGATACATACACGGTATAATCACCATGTTCAATACATAAAAACAACCCTCTAGGCCATCTGCAGGAAACTGTGTTAACTAGATTTCTCCTTGTGTGGCAGAATGTCTGGCATAAACATAATATCAAGAGGAAAGGGTTGTTCAGTCTACAGAATTCCTAGTCTGTCGTGGCAGAAGATATGCCAGCGTAGTTTGTACCTTGGTGGTCAGGAAGCAGAGAAGGAAGAAGGGATGCTGGACCAGACATCACCTTCAAAGGCACAGCCCAAGACCCACTTCCTCCACTAGGCCATACCTCCCCAAACAGTGTTGCCAGCTCGGGGCCAAGCATAATATACCAGCCTGTCAGGGATACCCCACATTCAAACCGTAACACTACTCAGTGCAGCACAGAATTCTTTGAATGCTTCCATGAGACAAATTTTCAAGCACGACAAGTGGGGATGTAAAGAAACTCATTCCCATGTTTTCCCTGTTGTATCAGCAGCACTGGGAGAAAGATAATTCACAAGGTAGACACTGGGAGAGGAGTCATCCATGCAAAAGCAATGAAGATTTTATTCTATAAATCCTTCAAAATGAATAGTGCACAGAACAGCTATATGGAAACTTATAATCTTTCAACCCAGGAAAGTTTAACGAGAGGGGATAGTAGAAAGTCAAGATGAGTCGGGGATTATTAGGATTAAAGGTTTAAACTGGGATAGCATTGGGAGAGGAAAGAGGATGGGTGGGTTAGCCTAAACTAAGACTATATGAAGACTCCTTGTAGGAATCCACTCATGTAAATGACTGGCTGCTCCACTGTAGATGAGTCAGTGACATCCAACATTCCAGTCCAAGGCTCAGGGAACATCATGAGAGAGCCAGAAGGCATAGTGGAAGAGATGGCAGATGGTGAGCAGAACTGTGAAAGTGGACTTCTGGAAATGGTATGGCTGCTACACACCAGCAGCTGTGGTTACCTGCACAAGATCGAGCCAGTCAAAATCCCAGCCTTATGTGAGAGGGGCCCAGGGCCCCATACTGGGAGAGCAGCTAGTGGCAGTTGGAGCAGGGACAGTCATGTTTCTCTGAGGGTGCAGCTATGGATAGGTTATCCATGTTTCCATGGGTGGCCCCACAACCATGTGCATATGGACAGCACTAACCCACTCAGGAAAGCTATGAATTTGGAGGGATACTAGGTAGAACACTAGTGGGAGCTGGAAGGAGGTAGTGGTAGAGGGGTGTAATAAAATACATTGTATGAATGTGTGAAAGTTTCAAATAAGGAAAAACCATTGTTAAAAGTATTTCAGTATCTGCTTGGATTGTCAGGAGTTAAACCAGGTGATCTGAGGACAGGGAATCACAGATGGTAGGTGAATTTCCATTCTGTGTCTTTTCATTTCTAGACAGCATCCATTATCTGTTGTCTTTCTACAAGATAGGCACTTTAAAGAATGTATATACATGATTATATATAGAGATGACATTTAACTAAAGTGTACAATGTGATTTTTTAGTATATTCAGAGCTGTGCAAACCATTGATTTTGAAGACTTTTACAGTCTTCCTCCTCCAAACAAAAACAAAAACAAGAAAATATCCATTGGCAGTCATGCCTCAGATCTCCAAGTCTCTTCCTAGATTTAAGCAGTCTTACACTCTGTCCCTGTTGAGTATTTCACATAAATGGAACCATACAAAATGTTGCTTTTTCTACAACTTCTTTTTTACTTAGCATAATGTTTTCAAGACTTATCCATATCATAAATATTTTATTCTTTTGGTAAAAAGTCGTATTTCATTATATGAACATGGGATATTTCATTTATCCATGTGTCAGTTGGTGAGCATTTGAGTGGTTTTTACCTTTGGATATGAATAATGCGTTGATGAATGTTTGTGTATAAGATTTGGGGGGAAGGATCAGAGATAGGTGTCTGCTAACCAAGCTGGAGGACATAAGTTTTTATTCCCATGATATAAAAAGACAGCAAATGCTTGTAACCCATCACTTGGGGTTGGAGACAGAGACAAGCAGATCACAGACAATCCAGCCAATTAGTGAGCTCCAGGCTCAGTCCCTGTCTCAAAAAATGAAGTGGAGAGAGATAAAGACACCTGGTGTCTACCTCTGGCCTCCACAGGCCATACACAGAGAGACACTGAAGATTTTGTGTGGAAACAGGCACATTTTCATTTCACATTATATACTTAGAAATGAGTTACTGGGTCATATGGTAACTATATATTTAAGTTTTGATAAACTGCTAGTTTCCAATGTGACTATTAACAGTTTTCATTCCCAGTCACAATATATGAGCACTCCAATTTACTCACAATCTTTCTAACCTTGTTTTCTTTATTATAGCTTACTGGGATGGATAAATGAAAAGTTGTACCTAACTTAGATTTTTATTTGCAATTATCTAATGATTAACATTATCTATATTTTATGTGTTTTATTGACTATGGTACTTATACATATTTCTTTCAGAGAATGTCTACTCAAAATCATCACCTGTGTTTAAAACAGGTTGTATTTTGTTACTAGGTAGTGGGTATTCTACACATAGTCTAAACGGAGATCATTTATCAGCTACATTCTCTGTCTCTGTCTGTCTGTCTCTGTGTATGCCTGAACCACCAGATACATTATCTGCAATGCTGTCTTCCACTGTGGAAACAGTGCCCACTCGGATGAAAAACAGCAAAAACTGATGAAACCAAATCACTTTTCTGCTGCTCATCCTTTCAATGTCACATCCAAGAAGGCTTAGCTTGATAAAGGTCACAAAGACTTGTGTTTTTCTAAGGCTTTCCTATTGTTCATTCATTTTTTAACCTTTAGCTATCTGTTCGGACCTGATTCATATCAATTCAATCTTGTACATAACATAAGGCAGGCAACCATCCTCACAGTATTATATATGACTATCCAGCGGTACTAACACTTTGTTGAAAAAACTGTTTATTCCAGACCTAGCTGCCTTTCTTGGAAATCAGGCCACACCTGATGTAGCTGACAGGCTCCTGCTGTGAAGGTTGGAACACAGAGCAGAGCTAGAAGCAAACCAAGTCAACCCCCCACCCCCCATCACAGAGCTACAGGATAAATTTATGATCCTACTCTGTACCTGGCTCCTTGGCAGACTGACTAGACCAGACTGAATTACGTGATGGCAAACTTCCTGCCACCCCGAAAACCTGTAAAAGTCAGCCCTTTGATGGGGGGGAATTTCTCACAAAGTTCTCTCTCCTTCAGCCTCCCCTCACCCCGATCATGTCCATGGTGACCATTTCTCTTACTCTTTCCCTTACAGTGATTTCTCCTAATGAAGCTCCTCTCCAAGTTTCTGAAGAGAAACCATGCTCTCTCCTTTCAAGGCTGTCAGGTTGATGGGTATATATTCATATGCATTCTCATCCTCCCTTTCCCTCTGCTTTCTGACCTTAAGGCTCGATCATGCCCACCCCACTGTGGTCATAAAGCTTGCTCTCCTAATAAGGCTCATTCTAAAGGGTAATTTTGTTAGCTTCCTTCTCTTCAAACCTGCCCCTGCATATAATTTAAACTACCCCACTGAGTTGTCTTGTCATTCCCCCAAGTAAACCAACAGACCACAAAAGTGGGCATCTTTCTAGAGTGTCTGAGTCTGCTGGGCTATGTTGTCTCTTCCTCTGCCGGTGTCACAGTCTTGGTCACTGTAGCTTCAATGTACTGTGTTTGGAAATCAGGAGTGAATCCTTCAAATGTATTTCTCTCCCCCTCCAAGATTAATACTTTCTCTCATTTGGGAAATCTTTAGACACTATTTCTTCAAAGGTGATTTTTCTGCTTTTTACGTCCTCTAATTTTGTATTCCAGTCACATATCTGTTGACGTACTTAAAGACATACATCCCACGTTTCCCAGACAACCTCTCAGTTTTCATCTTCATTCTCTTTTCCCTATTCTCCAGACAGCACTGGCTTATTGATCTGCCTTCATGTTTGCAGATTCTTTTTAATTTTAAATCTATGGTTGAGGCGAGATTTCATTTTGGTCGTGATACTTTGCAACTCCAGATATTGATCCTTTATGAACATACGTACATACATATATACATACATACACACACACATACACGTATGTGTGTTAAAATTTGCGTCTCTATTGATAGTTCTATTTGCCCTTATACATACTTTCACTGTGTGTGTGTGTGTGTGTGTGTGTGTGTGTGTGGTTTTCTGTGTATCCCCAGTGGTCCTGGAACTTGCTCTGTAGACTAGGGTGGCCTCAAATTCAGATATCTGCCTGCCTCTGCCTCCTGAGTGTTTAGGATTAAAAGGGTGCACCACCACCGCCCTGCTGTTCTGTTCAAAGCCTGATTTCTAGTTGGGCACAGTAATGTGCACCTATAATTCTAAGCACTTGGGCTGAGGCAAGATCACTGTGCTATTAAGACCACCATGGTCTACATAATGACGTCCAGGCCCGCCACGTCTGCATAGCAAACCTAATCTTGGAAAACACAGCATGGCTTTTTTCAGTCCCTTGAACATATTTACAACAGCTCCTTTGGTCTTTGTTAAGTCTAACATTTGCGTCTTTTCACAGGCAGTAACAGTTGCACACTTTTAAAACATGTGTCTGGGCCACACTTTATCTTTGCAAAGCTTTTGGTTTTTACGGAAAACTTGACTTTCACTAGTATACTTTAGCAGTGCTAGATAATAGTTTTTCCACCCTATCTCTGGGGCTGCTTGTTCTTGTTTATTCAGTGACTTGGCTAGACGATCTCAGGGAAGTCTTTATCCCAGTGTTAAGCTTTGAAGTTACTCTGCAGAGGACATTCTCAGTCACACCAATCCTGTATCTTCCATCAGAGACTTGAGAGTAGGGAGATACAAAGAGCAAGTCACATCCTAAGTACCACACTCTCACCACCCGAGATTTGATAGATTTTCTTGAGTGTATTTATTTGTTTGCTGTATGTCTTTTTTGTCCTCTGGACAGTCTCCAGAGCCTTCAAGTGGTTTTTTTCCCTTTAAATAATTTTCACCAGCTAATGTTATTTCACCAGGGAGCATGTTTGAAGACTCTCGTTACACCACCAAAACTGGACCCCTGGAATTTGCATTTGGTGTTTTAGCATAGAGAAAAGCACAGTTCAAGTCAGGTTGGGAGCCAGAGAAAAGAAATAACTTGGAAGCAAAAAAGAACCTGCTGGTCATGGTTACTTACCCCTAGGGATTTTGTGGTCCAGAGCACTCTGGAGTTGGACCACTGCCTGGCTGAACTAGCAGTGGAGAAGCTGTGATCAGTGATGGATGACAGCTGAGCACCATTGTGAGGCAAGCGATATCACAGTCAGTTTGTTCTGACCAGGGAATAAAGTGGGTTTCAGAGAGAAGGCAAAAGCAGCTGGGGTGGTAACCAAAGACAAAAAAGTGGGCTCCAGAAAGAAAGGAAAACTAGGGCAGGGTGGTGGCCAGAGAATAGGCAAAAGTAGGGTGGGATCGTGACGAAAGACAGGAAGTGGGCTCCAGGGAAAAGGCAAAAGTGAGGTGAGGTAGGGGTCTTTCCAGGTTCAGCGCAGAGACGTGAGAGGTGAACTGGGAAAAGCCAGGGGCTACATTTCGGGCTGGTATTTTTGTGAAATATTCACTTGCCTACTCAAGACTGTAAAGCAGTAGTGTCAAATGGCCACATTCTGTAAACCCCTACAAAAAGGAAACTTCTGTCACTAAATCAAAGGTACAAATAAAGAGCATGAAAAATAGCGAAACTCTAGTCAGTTTTTTTCCCCAAAGACAGAGTTTCTCTGTGTAGCCTTGGTTGTTCTAAAACTTACTCTGTAGACCAGGTTTCCCTCTAATTCACAAAGATCTGCTTGTCTCTGACTCCGGAGAGCTGGGGTTAAAGGGGTGCACCACCACCACCTGGCACTATTCTCTAAATATGGAAATTAATTCTGTAAAAGAAACCTAACAACCAAATATTAGCTTACGTTACTTATAAAAAAGTAAAGAGAAATTAAGACATTGTTTTAAAATGTTTGGGTATATTTAAATGTTTGTTGTTATGCTGCTGAATAGTAAGCATGTTACAAATAGTAAGCATGTTACACAGTACAACTGAGTTATTTTAAATGTAGAAACACACAGCATAAGACCTGGAAAGACAAATAGCAAACACAGCTGCCCGAGCACTTTACAGCTGACAAGCACTTAGTACAGTGCAATGCTCACCAAAAGTCTATGAAGGAAGTACCGTTTGCATATGCATTTTCAAATAAGGAATCTGAGACAAGAAGAGGAAAAATCATTTCTGGGACGGTCAATGTGAGACACAAACCTAGAACAGCTTTTCTGGGGGAGTTGGTGTTAGTTGGTGACAGTGTCCTTCCTCCTGCTAACCATGACATGGCTAACAGTCAGCATCACTGACCTGTGACACAGCGCGGCTTACTTTAATAATCAGTTGTTTGCTTTTCTGTGATTTTCTTCTTCTAAAAAGACTGATTTTTAATCCTTGTGTATGAGTGTTTGCCTGCCTGTATGTATATGTACTGCACACGTCTGGTATCTACAGAGACCAGAAGAGGTGTCAGATCTCCTGGAACTGGAGTTACAGATGGTTGTGAGCCATCATCTGAGTGCTGGGAAACAAACCTGGGTCCACTGCAAAAGCAGCAAGCGCTCTTACACACTGAGCCATCTCTCCAGCCCTATTTCTCGGTGTTTTTCTGATTTTCTACAATTAATACTTACTATATGATAAATTCAAATTTATTTTTAAACAGCCTTAGAATAATCAAACAATTTCCACATGGGAATACATAAAAACAAATTTGTATCTTACTTGCTGCAATTAAAAAAAAAAAAAGGTAACCCAGACTCAGAAAGACAAACATGGTATGTACTCACTCATAGCAGGATACTAGACATGAAACAAGGATGACTTGTCGGCTACTCACATCACCAGGGAGGCTACCTGGAAAACAGGACCCCAAGAAAGACACAGGGATCACCCAATGACAGAGAAATGGAATGAGATCTACATGAACAGCCTGGACATGAGTGGGGGTAATGAAAGGCGAGGGTTGAGGGAAAGAGAGCTTGGGGGAGTGGGAGATCCCAGCTGGATCAACAACAGAGAGGGAGAACAAGGAATAGGAGACCATGGTAAATGAAGACCACATGAGAATAGGAAGAAGCAAAGTGCTAGAGAGGCCCACAGAAATCCACAAAGATATCCCCACAACAGACTGCTAGCAATGGTCGAGAGACAGCCCGAACTGACCTACTCTGGTGATGGGATGGCCAAACACCCTAATTGTTGTGCTAGAAACCTCATCCAACTACTGAGGGATCTGGATGCAGAGATCCATGACTAGGCCCCGGGTGGATCTCTGGGAGTCCAATTAGCGAGAATGAGGAGGGTTTATATGAGCGAGAATTGTTGAGACCAAGGTTGGATAAAGCACAGGGACAAATAGCCAAATGAATGGAAACACATGAACTATGAACCAATGGCTGAGGGGTCCCCACTGGATCAGGCCCTCTGAATGGGTGAGACAGTTGATTGGCTTGATCTGTTTGGGAGGCATCCAGGCAGTGGGACCAGATCTTGTGCTCATTGCATGAGTTGGCTGTTTGAAACCTGGGGCCTATGCAGGATTGTTTGGCTCGGCCTGGGAGGAGGGGACTAGACCTACCTGGACTGAGTCTACCAGGTTGACCTCAGTCTGTGGGGAAGGCTTTGCCCTGGAGGAGATGGGAATGGGGGGGGGGGTTGGGGGGAAGGTGAGGGGGACGGGAGGGGGGAGAACAAGGGAATCCGTGGCTGATATGTAGAACTGAATTGTATTGCAAAATAAATTAAAAAAAAAAAAAGACTCAGTTGGATATGGTAGTGTGTGTCTATAATCCCAGAACTTGAGAAGCTGAATCAGGAGGAATGATGCCGACCCATGCTACACAGTGTATTTCAGGCCAGTCTGAATTAAACAGTGAAGCTCTAAGATAGAAGAAACCAAGGGGGGTCAGGGAGGAAGGGAAGGAGGAAGGAAAGAAGGAAGGAAAAGAAAAAAAGAAAAGGAAGGGAGAAAGGGAGGAAGGGAGGGAAGGAAGGAGAGAGGGAGGGGGAGAGAGAGAGAGAGAGAGAGAGAGAGGTAGAGAGAGAAAGAGAAAGAAAAGAAGACTCATGTCTTTTAACACAAAAATCTCTGGTTTACAAATGTTTATAATGTAAGCATGTTATTTGCTTGTCTTGTGAACAAAACTGGACTCTGCTGTGGAACAATCCTTTTCTACACTATGAATATGTATTACTCTCATGTGTTAATAAAAAGCTGACAGGTAGCTGGGCAGGAAGTTAGGTAGGAAAGCCAAACTGAGAATGATGGGAAGAAGGAAGGTAGAGTCAGTTTCTCAGGAAACAAGACTTGCTAGAGGAGAGGTAAAGCCATGAGCCATGTGGCAATACATAGATTAATAGAAATGGGCTAATTTAGCAGGGCAGTGGTGGCATATGCCTTTAATCCCAGCACTCAGGAGGCAGAGCCAGGTGGATCTCTGTGAGTTCGAGGCCAGCCTGGCTTACAGAGCTAGATGCAGGACAGGCACCAAAACTACACAGAGAAACCCTGTCTCGAAAAACAAAACAAAACAACAACAACAACAACAACAAAGAACCGGGTTAATTTGAATGTAAGAGTTAGCTAGTAACAAGCCTGAGCTCTCAGCTGAGCATTTATAATTCATATTCAGCCTCCGAGTTGGTTATTTAGGGCCTGGTGGTTGGGACAGGGAAACATCCATTTATAGGACTCCACACTTGATACCAAAAATATAGAAAATTAAATGATAGCTGAATTACACTTAAAAAAATACAAGGAAAGTGAAAACATCCTGATCTAGAGGAAAGTTAGGAAGGCTGAAAAAGGCACTTTTTCTAACACTATTGGGAAGCAAGCAAGAAGAACCAAGGGATACAGGGTGTGTGGAGGGGAATCTGGTGCCTGAGTGCCTGGGCTTCTTGTCATGTGCATACAATCTGCTGACTACAGCAAGCTGAACCAGCTTGTTCAGTCTTACTCCCTGTTACCAGGTATGGCCTTGGCTGAAAGTGTAGACAGCCATTAATTGATTTATTGTTTTTTCTTATCATGGAAAACTTTCTCTTTGAAACTGGATTACTTTCCATTTCACTGAGATAGGAATCATGCTAGATGAATTTTTACGTTTAGGTATAATCTTCCTAACACTGATTTTTTTTTAAGGATTTACTTTACATCCTGGCCACAGTTTCCCCTGCTTCCTCTCCTGGCTGTTCCTCCCTCCACCCCCTTGTGTTCCCACTCTCAATCCACCCCTGCTTGAAAACCCTTGTGTCACCTTTAAACTTCTGCTCAAGCAGAAGTCCCTCTAATGAAGTCACCCTTACTTTTTAGGGCCTTCTTCGGCCCTGCAGCATACTGGCAAAGAGTTCTTTCTGGATTACGACTGGAACTTGTACTTGTTTCAATTTCTTACCTACAGAAAAGTAATTATTCTTTAAACACAAGAGTAATTTTCCTCCCAAATAACGTGAGTTCCCTGAAGGCAGACTTTCTGTCTTAGTCACCTTTATCTTCAACAGTTAGCCTTAGTGCCTGGACTATAGGTGATTGCCTATATACATTTCACCAAATGAAATGGGGAACTTAGAGCTCAATACTTGGACACTGCAATACATTACGGAGTGACAGACACTTCTGGTTAAAATTTATACAGGCACAATTTAGTGTATATTCTCAGGCACACTCCACTTATTTGTGGGTGGCTCCATTCCCTATGCACTGTATTAACTGCTGGGCAACCTCAGTCTTTGCTTCTTCCTGTGTGGATTTTTGCACTGATACTGAGGGAATCTGATACTGATTCTGATACTGAGGGAATCATTCTGGATACAGGGAAAGGCTTGGCAGTGTGGTGATGAAACATGCAGGCTTTGAAACACAGATTAAGTTTGTGTGGTGGGTAATGCTGAGTTATACAGTCTTATGTGCTTGTAGGGAATATAGTACCTAAGTTCACCTTAAAGATGACACTCTTTAGGTCTTGGCACAAAACGAACTTTACCCTAAATGGTTCAAATGGGTATTTACAGAGGTTTGAGCAATGGTGAGGGAACAAAGATTGGTGGGGCTTGCAGAAACTAACAGGACTAGGGAATTCCATGCCAAAGGCAGAAAAAAGTATTACTTGATCCTAGAGAGACCTGGAATTCTAGAAGATGGATCTAGCTTTCTCTGCAGCCCCTAGCTAGTAGAAAAAGAGGAAGAAACATCCCCTCAACATCTCTCTCTCTCTCTCTCTCTCTCTCTCTCTCTCTCTCTCTCTCTCTCTCTCTCTCTCTCTCTCTGATTAGCTGCTGGTATTATCTGTTGATTGAACCAAAAATGTCACTGGGACACAAGTGAGACCTGAGGGTGTAGCTTGTCAAGTTGGATCCCTGGAAAAGAGACCAGGCAGTGACAATGAGAGAGGGGGTTATGGGGCCACAGACTACCTGGCACTGGGATTAAATAAAAACACATCATCAGTGCTTCTCTGAGGGTCTGCCATATAGCAAGTGCTCAAGAAACAGCTGTGGTTACTGTACTGCAACTGCCAGGTCAATGCACTTTTTAGTTCTGATGCCATCTTAGCACCCTTGATCAGCAGACACCCAGACATGACCTCAGCCAGCATGGCCTGCGTTCTCTGGTCTGCTCAGTCTCACAGCTGTTTTTCCTCACATCAAGGCTTTAATTATCCTGTCTCTGTTCTTCTCAAGTTAAATTAGGCTGTCTAACATACTCTCATGTTTGCAGTGAGAAAACTTCTGAGCAAAGTTCTTTCGGGAAAACTGTCCATTTGGGCACTCAACTCACTTCCATATGGCCAGCTTCAGACACTTCCCTTTTTCCTTCTTACCTAACAGACCAAGGCAAAATGGCCATGCTAACAACTGTTCACCTGTTACTGCTATAGCATAAAGCATAGAAGTTGTTTATGAGAGCTTAAAAGTGTGCTTTATCATCCCGTCCTCCTCACTGCTGGGCACGCTGCTGTCTTTCTTCTATGTTTCACTGCTGCCACAGGTCCAAGGTATCCGAGGAGCTGATGCTCCCTGCCCCGATTACAGCCTCTAATCACTACTTCAACATTCTTTCTCTTCTCAATTTCTCTTTAGGTCTCTTGTCATGTTTCCCATTCTTCAAGCATTCTTGCCACAAGGCTGGGCTCTTAACACTACCAGCCAATCAGTTCCTGTCCTCTAAGAAGATAACTTCATTAATCACTGTTAATGAGATGAAAATCTTTGGCTATTTTGACTCGATGGCATCTGGTTTGTTGTAAGTGCCTAGGGTTTGAGGTTTCTCAGGGCAGAATACATTCACTAACTTCCAGCATGACAGTGAATTAGACACCATTTGGTGGACTGAGAGCTGCAGATAAAGTGAGTGACATGGGTAAGACTTAAAAGAGAAAGATCAAGGCTTAACCTTTAGGTAGTAATATGGCAATTTAAGGTGAGAAAACCCTTTGAGGGCTAGGTGTCAGATACTTCCCAAAAGTAGTGGTGGTTATTGGTGGGGAGGGGGTCTTCCCTGAACACCTCTCACATGGTGCACTCAGGACACTTTTGAGGGTCAAGGGCTGGGTTAGGACCCTGTGGTGAAGTTTTACTGGAGAGAATAGTGTGCTGGAATTGATGTTTTGGGTCCAACTGACTTGTTTATATAACTGAATCCTTTGGGTCTCTTCCCAGTTTAGGAAGCCATCTCCCTAGGAATAGGAGGAGGGGTGGGGGCTACAAAGGGGTTAATTTGTACACTGGCCCTTCAAACAGTAGGTCTTTGCAGCAAGTCTTTTAGTTAACATTTTAGAAATCTTGACTGTTAACTGCAGAATTAAATGACTGTTACAAGAATAAACTAATTCTCCTGCACCTGATTGAAGTGTCTTCTAATACAGGAAAGCAAGATATATTCTTGAAGTCCACATTGGCTTTTTGTTTGTACAATTTTGTAGCCGGAAGTTTTCTCTGGTCTTGCCCGGCCCAAGGTCCCACAGCTGCTTATAAAATAATCATCCAGAGGCTTAATATTAATTACCAATTGCATGGCCTATTGCAGGCTTCTTGCTAGCTAGCTCTTATAATTTGACCCATTTCTATTAATCTGTAAGTTGTCACATGGCCATGGCTTACCAGTATTTTCATATCTTGCTTCTCCTGGTGGTGGTTGGCATCTCTGCCCTCCTTCTCCTCTGTTTCCCGCCTAGCTATAACCTGACTTGCCATAGGCCAAAAGGCTTTACTTATCAACCAATCAGAGCAACACATATTCACAGCATACAGAAAGACAGCCCACAGCAAAATTTCTAATGTAAAATAAAATGAACAAACTTTATTCAACATTGTGCTGACTCAAAGAAACATAACCCATGGACGCTGCCCTGGAAGATCTGAAAGTCTATATAGACAAAGTTCAAAAAGTACTGCAACAATTAGGTGCATAAATTATGAACCTATATATTGGCTAAATAATTCCACCTCTATAGTGTGGTTATTAAAAATGTGTGCACTGTATGATCATTAGTGGCTAGTACATAAGACTTTAACTACACGAACATCATTCTTAATATATTTACTTTGAAGATTTGTAATATGAGTCTTGTTTAGAAAACAATGCTGTGTATTGTTGAATTTCACCCAAGGTAAATTGTATTAAGAACTGGACAGGTAGGGTTTAGTGGGATTCAGTTTTGCTTTCAAAGTAAATTAATTCTGTACACAAAAGAAATGACCTTCATACTACAATGTCAATTCCAATATCATTGTCTTCAGTCACTTAGCTCTTCCTGGAAGTGGTTGGGACACCACACCAATTCAACAAGATTCAACTTGCAAATCTGAAGAATTTCATGGTATCAAATATTATTTATGAAGTCATAAATATTCAGCTTAAAAATACAACTTCCAAGACCTTCTTTCTATACTTAAGGACAAACTTAACAATAAACCAAATTCAGAAATGTGTTTGCCTAGTAAAAGGGGAAGCTCTTGTCCAAACAGTGCTAACCTTGTTTACTAAAACAGAACTGGGCCTGATGATACAGGCCTGTTACTTTAGCTATTTGCAAGGCTAGGACATAGGACAGATTTTAAAGTTCAAAGCATGCCTGGGCCACTTAGGAGGACCCTGTGTTAAAATCAAAGTATAGTATGTATATATGAAATAGTGAAGTTAGTACTAACCAAAAAAGCAAAAGGAGGGCTAGAGGTGTGGCTCAGTGACAGAACACCTGCCTAACATGTTACCCAAGGGCCTAGGTTCAATCCCCAGTACTGCAATAAATGCAAAATTGTCATGATGAAAAGCTTGGTTAATACCCAAATAACCATTCTCCAAATTTTCACCAAGACAATTTTGCGTCTTTTATTTTCAGAGCTAGGACATTAAAACAGACTCCTCCCCATTAAGGTTATGAAGGTCTATAAAACTCACCTGTATTTGCATTTGTAAAGATGAAGCTGAACCTTAGCCAAACAGTATTCCTAAGAAAGCATCCATCTAAAAATTGACTTAGAGGGAGACTTGGTGTGGACTAAAAATGTTAAGAGAACGGACAAAGTTAAGAAATTACTTCAACAATTAGGCAGTCTATCTTTACAATGGGATGGCTACTCATCGAATAAGGAACAGCCCATGAAACATTTAACATAAAATAACCTTTAAAAAAAAAAGCTAGAGAGTACACAACTTCATTTACACGAAGTTCTAAAAAGGTACCACTATTCTGTTTATACAGGGCACAAGTTTTATGTGTAGAAGGATTAACTACAACAGAACATGAAGTCACTTTCTGGTATAATGGGAAAGTTCTCTAATGGATACTGACACCCAAATCTCATATTATAAATGTAAAGCCTTTTAATTTTATTGAATATAAATTATAACTGGACTTGAATAATTAAAATGCTATTTATTGGTTCCTAAAGTTGAGTACAACCTACTACCCATAGAAGGCAGACAGTGAACACTATTATTAAAAACCCACACAGGCCTCTCAGAAAGCAGATATAAAGCTTTAATTCACTGTGGGCATTTCTCCAACCACAGACAGCATTCAAACCAAGTGTCATACCACCATTCCTGTTAACTAGTTCAGGGCATATTACATGTAACATGAAGCACCGACTAAATATAAATACAGGAATTGAATACATGTAAGAAAATTTAAATAAAACAAAATTGAAAGACTAAAGTCCATGAATATTTACACAAACTGACATTACACTTCTAGACATCATGTCACGGTGACGAGTTACAAAAAAAATCACAACTGCTTTTAAATAACAGTACCTAAAGATTTTTGAATACCCAGTTATTTTCATTTCCACATTGGATTTTCTTTTCTATACATGTAGGTTTGCTTCCAGGCTGTAGACAAAACTTCTTGGATAATAAGGCCCACTTTCTTTTCATGAGCACAGAAAGCAATATTTGTATTTGCTGTATTATACTGTGACATTTGTCAACATGTAACATAGATCTCTCAAGTGGTGGTATTAAAAAGCAATTCCAAACAGTACTAAAAGTGGGGTTTCATACTGTAGTGTATATTTTTCATCCTAAGATGATGTCTCTAAAAACATTTAGAATATGTAATAGTCTTTCCCCACCCAAAATAAAAAAGTGATATTTAAAAAGTTGACTTTAAAAAACAAAACCAAAAAGTACTTCAGAAAACAAATCCTAAGATGTTCTGAGCTGTAATCTTCCTGAGTCTACTTTCATTTGGACCTAATTTTGCAGCCAATCCTGCTATATACTGATTTAGGAATCAAAATCTGGAGTCCCTGAACATGTACTTCAGATCCTACAGAATTCTGAAAGGACTCCTATATTTCCAACTAATTATACAACAATCACGTTTTGTATAAAAAAAAAAAAACCTATGTGAATTTTAACGAAGTCATAGCTATGTTTAATAGTGAATAAGTGATGAAAATATACGCACAGCTGTACACAGATCACCATTAAATGCAGGAACAAAAGTACCATTTGATGCATATCAAATCAACTCCTAAATAGCCTACTTGAATATATTTATTTTCATGTACTCTGATACAGTATTAGAAAGGACTGCATATAATTATGGAGACTGCTGCAAATACATGATGCTACTAAGTGTTCTGTATCAGCATGCACAGATTACTATTTAAAAGTGTCTCATGTATATATCTTAACACATATATTACAAGGTACAATATATTTAAAGCATTTAATAATTTTAATCCAAATTATTTTAATTGACCTAAGTGGGGACAAAAATTTTCCTCAAACTGTCATAATACAATATTAAAATATTACTACTTGAGTTGATATTTAAACTTATTACATATGTTATCCTTAAAATTCCAAAATTCATGAAAACTCCTATCACAAATAAAGATGTATGATTTCTCAACAGCAGTTTGTTTACCCACCACACACACAGCTTGCCAAGACTTTGGGGATTATAGAACAGTAACATGCTGGTAGCTATAGGTGACAAGAATTAAACATAGCAGTCTCTTTTCATTCTGAGTATCTTTATTTCAAACTAAATAAAGCTTCTCTCAATACAAACTGAAAAAACATTTTTTCTTCATTTAACATTCACTAGAAGGATAAATAAAACTAAGAACCTTTATTGTGTTTTAGGAGTAGCTAAACAAATTATTTCAGTTACACTGAGGAAATCACGGGTAAGGAAGGACAGTTTAGAATTCTTTCCATCTGGGAAGCATGTTTTATCACACAATCACAAAAACTTACAAATCAGATTTCTTGGTTCATGGTCATTTATGGCTTACTGAAAAATACTTCAGGCTAAAATAAATGTTTGTGAATAATACATGGACTATTTTTAAAAATCATGTAATAAATATTCTCATGTATATTAGAATCCTTATGATGAAAGGAGTGCAGATGGGGATGGGTTGTTTTTTTTTTTTTTTTTTTGCCTTTTACTCTCAGAAAGATCCTTGCTTTTGACCTATTCAAGATCCTATCTGCCAATTTTCATATTCTTAGGTTAGTAAGTCACCGTTACAAGACACCTGCAATAAGGAACCAAGGTGCCTCAAGTGCAGGTACCATGAGGGGCAACAGGACACAAGAGACACTCATGATGCTATCTGCTGCAGTCAATCTGGAATACTGGACTAGCTAGAGCATCAGATGGGAAGTGTTTAGGATGACCCACTGGAATATTATTGTATTAGTTTCTTTCAAATTAATCTGCCCTTCAAACTGGAGAACTGCCAGGATAACATCACTCACTATTCCTGGTTTTGATATGCTCCTACAACATGAGAATTGAACTGAACTACAATGATTGTAATGTCATCTCTATACATCCGAGCAAGTTCTTCAGGAAGACTAAGCATTTTAGAGAGTCGTTCATGATCGACAGCTCCAAACTCATTGTTGCCTACAGCATGGCGAATGAGATGGGTTGCTGCATTCTGATCCTCAAAGACGGATGACATCTTTGCTCTCCTTTCTGTTAAAAGGCCATGCATCTGTCCCAGAGTCACCTTGTACCCACCAACAGCAATTGGCTGTTGGTGATGCATACCAGTTAAGTACTCACCCACAATCCTAACCACATCCTGTCTATGCATCGTCTCCCACAACCCATCAGTTGCCAACACTAGGAATTTATCCTGTGGCCTTAATCGGTGGTAAGTTACCTCTGGCTCAGCAGTGAGATAAGGAGGTGTATGATAGTTGGGAGGGATAAACTTGGTATATTCATTGTCATTCAACTGGTCTGGGCCAGACTCTATCACTCTCTTTTGAAGGTCAATGCTCCATTTGAACTTTACATCTCCAAAAGCCCTAAAAGGCATCAGCAAACCAAGCAGCCGATCCTGCTTCACCACACTCTTGGCCTCATTCTTTGGGTGTTCCAATTTCAGACGTTCTAATTCTCTCTCATTCTGAGCATTGTGGTCATTAGAAAGTGTGACTGCTGACCAAGAGCCATCTTCTTCTTGCACACCCAGCATGGCTCTACTATCACCAGTGTTAGCCACATGGAGGTCAACACCATCTACATGGGCCACACAAGCAGTAGCCCCAGAAAACGCCACCCGAAGCACCAGATAATTTAGAAAAGAATTAGGATCACCAACTTGAGCCTCCAATGAAATGTCATTATCAAGTCTCTTGAAAGCATTAATTAAAGCCTCCTTAACATCAATATCAGCTGATTCTCCAGTATTGAGGTCTATAAGCTCTTGCCAGTAAGTCCTCAAGCTGTTGAAATACAATTTGGATGCCTCCTTACTGAAGTAATCATTGGGGTGCTTATGCCACTGAAGGATAGGCAATAGTGCCCGACCACTCTCCACTGCATTTTCAATCTCTAGCAAAGTCTCATGGGGTAACAAGGAAACAGCAATGTAATAGAAGAGTCTTTCACTGACTGCCTGGGAACAAGCACAGCCTGCATGACCATCAAAAACCCCTAAAAGCATCCCTCTGGTCTGCAAGCAGGTTGCTGCACTTCTCCGGTCCTCAATGGGTGCATTTGCAGGCAGCTGATTGCTGTCAAATCCAAGAATGGAACTGACATTTTTGCCGTCAAATTCTGGTACTTTGAAACTGTATTCATTAGCTTTAAGGATGCTGTTGACTTGTGGAGGTGTGAGGTAAAATTTCTGAGGTGTAGAAGCGTATCTCCTTCCTTGAGTATACTGCCACCAGTTCTCCCTTGGTCTACAAAAGGTAGCATATGCTGGATGGGGTGTGTATCTCAGACGATTCTGAGGAATGTACGGTGGTGAGCAGCAGAGATGTTTGTGGTGGCAGTAACATGCAGTGCCATAGATTCTGCTCAGTTCACAGTTACGGAAGAGAGGAAAAAACAGTTGAGTCGGTGCTGGCATGGCATCAGAGAACAGTGGTAGGCTGGACGTTCTGACTGGGATTCCTAGAGAGCAATTAAGACAGATACACACACAGATAAGTTACACTCCAGATTATTTGACAAGCTTTGCTTTATAGAAAATACTAAGGGAATTTATATGAAAATCCGTATGCTAGGTAATTTCTATAAGGTGTTTTATGGCAATTACAAGCCTTAGCCATTCATGAAGCCAAGACTGAACTATACTTAAATTTCTCTTTCCTTTGTATTTCTGTGTGCAGTACAAACTGCTCAGCACACACACAGATCTGGCTGGAGAAAGCCGAGCAGGAAGTTATGTAACACTGTGCCGCAGCAGTCTACCTGCCCAATCACCCTTCTCCTTCTCTATGCTTTTTCAAAGGCGGCTTTAGAGCTCCCATTTGCACAGTTACTTCTAACACTTATGAAGATCTGTTCCTTGACCTGCGGTCAATCTGTTGGCATTTGACTGCACATGGCTATCACTAAAAGTGTTAATATATCCTTAACAAATGCATATTTATACATTATTGGTAAATGATATAAATATACCACTATACTAATACAATGTTCACTTAACTTACATAAAACATTTCCGACATAAAATTAAAACAGATTCAGTGGACGGTCTTGTAAAGTTTCCTTCTCTGTACTACTGTGCCAACTTAGTGAGCTAAAGAGGTCTGCTCTTCACCAACTGATCCTAGAAATGACAGTTCACCTCTCCGGGGCTCTCCCCATGAAACTTTAAGTGACTACATGGAAGCAGACATGCTAAAACCTCTTTAGGATCCATGCTTTTATGTTTGACGTATTGGGGCTTTGAAATCAAATGCAGGCTTTTTTGATTCATTGCTGAATTTTCCTGTGCCATTTGTGATTAAAAAAATTCAAGTATTCTTAGCTATAATCCTGATCTTGGTAACATAAAGGGATCCCAATTCAGAATTTAATTAACCTGCCACCATTGTTCCTTGCTTAGCGGTCGTAAGAGCAAGCTACAGAAATGTTATTTCATCTATTAGAGATCCCTATTTACTCCTTAAGAAATGTTTTCTCTTTCAGTTAAAAAACATGTATCTACTTGTCATAAGAAAGCAACAAAGAACTATAAATTAAGTCCAAGGTTTGGGTTATAACAGTATAGCATTAGGAGTATTCTGAAGACATTATTTTACAATAGGTATTTATCTAGAAAACTTAAGTGAACAAAAATCACAATTTCAAATAATGTATACCAGAAAAAAAATCTCCAGTAACATATTTTCTCTGAATTCCTAAGATACTGTCTGAAGTATTCACTTAACCTACAAGAAACAGATTTTAGAACTGCTTTAAATAAACAAAGATAAAAAAGAAACAAATTTTATTATCAACTATTTTTTCCAAAAGCTGAATCTACTAAGAAAAAAATGAAGTACTTCCGTGTTAAGTAATTTTCATGTACTTTTTGGTGGGTACTAAGGAAGTAAAAAGTGAAAAGGAGGGAACAGAGAAAACCAAACATTGAAAATTCAGCTTTGTTTCTGCTTTTGTAGAGAGCACCAAACCCAGCTGCTGGACAGGATGTCTTCTGTAAATAGTAAAGTACTCAACTACAAGAAGAGACTTGTTTCTAAACCCAAAGACAAAAGTACACACTAAAGAGAACTATAATTTCATTAGTAAGCCTTCTGAAATGAGAAAAAGAAATCCCTAACAACAAGAATTTACTGGTACTAACCACCTAAATAACAACAGTTCAAACTGAACACCTGAAAGTCATCCAAAGGTTAAGGGTACAGGACTGAGCCAGGGGATGTGTGCAAATGTGGTACCACACCAACAGTGGCTTGTAGATACAAACCATACCTCTTTTTCATGCATGTATGCAAAAAAGCTATTTTATGCTGCAAAAACTATCATTAAAAACTAAAATATAGGTTCAATTTTAATCAAAGTAAATTTTCTCCAGAATCTGTTTGTATTACTTTAAAACTTAAGGTGGTGGTGGTGGGGAGGGGGGCAAAGGCTTAACAGTTTAACATCTACTCAAGGATTAACGCAGCTAGGAAACCTTCCCATTCCTTAAGTTCCTGGGTTTCTGCTTTTAAAGTCAATTAGAAATTAATGAAGCCTGGTAGCCAAAAAGCTCAGGATTCATGCAGCAGGTGCTTTGAACATTTAAATTCAAGCCCTCTGCATTTTTTCTTGACAGCAAAAGTATGAGATTAAAAGTCAAAATAGCAGAGAGTGAGTGATTTGTTTTCAACTGTATCTTTTTAGTTATTCACAGCTTAGCATATGGATTTCATTCCAGCTCCTAATATGCTTTCAAAAGGCAAATTCTTAGGGGAAGTTGAATTCATGAAAGTCTGCCCTTTAATTAATAAACATTCTATCAGGTCAGTACCAATTATATAGCATTTTCATCAGACTAGAAATGGTACAAGTCAATACGCTACTAAATGCTTTGAAAAATTCTTAATAGCCTTTTAAAGCTGCCTGTGATTCAACAGAAAACCTCTGTGAAATCCTGATAAACTTGATAAATTAACAAAATAGAAGCTTCCTCATTAGGCAATAAAAATATCAAGGTAGTTGTTGGTAAACTGGAATAATCTCACATTCTTGTTTTTTTTTAAGGTTCATACACCATCATGGCTCAGACTTGGCAACACTCTGTGCAGCATCTCAGTCCTAGGCAGATTTGGCTGATATTGGCAATGACTAATAAAAGGATGCGCCGTAACCAGAAACAGTGAGCGCTCCATCTATTCTTTCTGATGTGTTCGGCAAAGCGTATGCCAAGAAATTATTCCACTTCATCAATAAACCCACTGGCCAAATCAATTAAGAAATGATACTGGTGCACCTACTCCGGAGCTTCTCGGCCTTGCAAAGCTTCTGATGCAAATGAAAAGAAACACACTAGTCATTACATGTATGAGAACCTCCGTTTATGTAATCTAATTGCATTAAACACCCTGCATAAAGGTTTGTGGTTTTTCAGCATTTTCTGGAAATGCCTAGCCATTTCACATCTCAGTATCTACAAGAATGAAGAAACCCTTATCCTTAAGACACAAGGCACCAAACCATCACTTGTTTGGTCAGTTTCGTTTGTCCCTACCCAAAAATCGTACTTACTAAGAAGATATCAAAGAAATTCTTCTGGTCCAGAGCGCCTTTGTCTCCCTTTTCCTATCGCACCCCTGAATTCCGCGCGGACCCCTAAGAGCCATCCATTCATACACAAAATCAGTCACCATCCTTCCTGGGTACCCATCACAGGTAGTTACGTGGATACCTACCAATTCGTCTGGGCCCGGGACACACACACATTCTCCTGTCATCACAACACGGAGCCGACAACATCCACAAACCGCGCGGACAGCAGCAGCGACAGCAGCAGCGGCCCATTGAAAGCAAGGCAGAGATGCTCATTAGAGGAGGCGGTGGCGGGGAGGCGGGAGCGGAGGAGGGGCGAGGTCTCGCGGCAGCCCAGTGAATGGGCTGGGAGGGAGGAGAGAATGGAGGGGGGAGAAAGGGGAGGGGAGAAGAGGAAACCAAACAAACCCACCCTGCCGGCCAGGCGGCACCACGGCCCCAGGCGGAGGACTCCGGGAGCCCGGACAGGCGCAGCGCGGCCGCTCCATGCAGCCGGCGCGCCGAGCCCACGGGCGCGCAGCATCCTCAGGCCCGCCCGGTCCCACGCGGCGCCCGCTTCCGCAGCCCGCGAGGCGCAGCCCGCCGCGGGCAGCCGGCGCGGCCACGCGGGGCCGCGCGTGTCAGCGGCCGGCCCGGGCGGACACGCCCCGGCCACAGCGGACGTCCCACGCGCTGACAGCCCGGTGCCGCCCGGGGCCCGCGGCGGCTCGTCCCGACCGAGGCCCCGCGCGCACCCGGCCGGCCCTCCACCCGCGGTCGCTGCCCACGCGCGCCCTCCACCTCACCGCCCCGACGCCCCCTCCCGACCCGGCAGCGGTGGACGAGGATACGAACCGGGCCCCGGAGAGCACCCGCCGCCGTCTGCCCCGGGTGGCGGCCGCACCCCTCCGTGCGCTTCCTCCCCTCAGCACCGCGCAGCTCCCCGGAGCGCGGCAGCTCGGCCCAGGCCGGCCCACTCCGCGCCCCTGCCTCGCCCGGCCGCCACCCTGCCCCGCCCCCGCGTGCGCTCGTGCGCTTCCCGCCTTCCGATTGGCTGTGCGAGGGCGATTGGGCGGGACCCGGCGGAGCTAGGCCGGGGCCAGAGGGGCGGGGGCGGAAGAGGGCGCGCTCCCCGCCAGTTTTGTGACGTCACGGGGGTCAGACAATCCCTTCCATTTGGCACGGCCTGCCTATTGGCTCCACGCGTGCGCGCGCCCACGTGGCCACGCCCTGTTGCTGGTGAAGGTGGGTCTGCGCGCGCCGCCGCCCCGATGATGGACAGCTTTGAGGGGGTGGGCCTGGGGCCCATAGATGAGGAAGCACCTGGGCAGGCTCCAGCATCCCCCTGCGCGGCTCCTCGGGAGCCGCTTGCTCCCCCGCGGGCGGGCTTCCGCGAATGCCTGGCACCTCTGCGGGGCCCGCGGGACGCGCTAGACTGGCCTGAGGACCAGGCCTCTGCCGCACCGGGCGGCCACGGGTAGACCGCGGGAGCGACTCACCCCAGTGGGAACCTCAACTCCCCGGCCTGTTAAGTGAGGCGTGGCGGAGAATCTCGGATGTGTATTGCTTCATTCATTCAAGACCAAGCTGCTGATTTTAGGAGGATTAAGTCGGATGGTGTTTTCTATTATTTTTCTCAATGCCCTTGAAGTCCCAGGGCTTAGGCCAAAGGGAAGTTTGATGAAGGAATTCTTGCCTTTGTAGAGTAGGTGTGTGCTCTTGTTCTCTGAAGGACTTTGAAATCAGCATACCCTCCTTGGTCCTGACTCATTCAGAGTCATGAATAAACAAATGCAGCCAGTAGAAGTGGGAAGAACCTTTCAAGTCATTCCCAGTGACAAAATCCATCTCCCTCCCATGAGACTCAGTTTGCTCATCTGTGAGGTGAGGTTAGGTTAGGACTTCATTACCACTGTATGTGCTAAACAAGACACTAAAGGGTTGTCTTTACCGCTATCTACGAATGTCTCTTTATGGGATGATGGCTTCTTGTCTACATCCACATAGATGCCATATTCATGACATAGAAGTTCTTGGGAGATGTCAGGTAAACTACTGTACTTCTGCTCAATGTTAATGAGTTGACTTTGATTTATTGCATACATTAACATAAGGTAGCAAAGTGATGTGGACTAGATACAAGAACTGCCAGGTTTACTGTGCTTTGTTAATCTGAATTATTTAAATTTTTATGTAGTAAAGGAAAAGCTTTATATAAGCAAACATGTAATTCATAATTCCTGAATCTTTGCCCATCCCCAGGGGAGGCTTATGGACAAAGAAGATGAAGGTGGATTAGAATAGAACAGATACCACAGGTAACTCTCCCAACCAAGAACAAGGTAAGGTGCCCTTAGTCCCCTGCCGTTCTCTTTTAGAGCAAGGAGATATATTTCTCCTCCGCTAAAAACAATCACACTCTGGCAGTTTCTACTTAAATATATTCTCAGCATATCTTGATCCAAGGGCTCAGTGTGGCCTGAATTTGTTCTGGGTGCATGCACAGGAAGGCAAAACTGTCCTCAAGTATAAGTTTAAGGGAGAATTCCTTATTTCCCATCTTATAACTATGCATAATTGGATGTGCATCTAATTAAAATCAGATGCATTGTGGGAAGAAACATGCACAGTTGAAAAAATGAATACAGGACCTAATCTACCAAGCAAAATATGACTCATATTACAACTTCTATCAACCAAACAGCTGTTACTAAACTACATAAAAGTAAACCCCAAACAATAATTTCAGGCCTTCAGTGTTCTCATGTAGCCTACTGCCCATCTTGAGTTTATCTTTCTCTAATCTGTATTATTGCTTCACTTTGAATAAAATTATCTTGCTATTTTTCAAATCTGTGTGAGCCCTTATTTCCAGCTCTTTGGATAAGAGGCCAAGAACCTTGAAACAACTGATTGCTGCCACCAATAAGGATTGTAAATAATGAGATTCCAGAATTTATACCTCCATTGAAAAAGACCTTGAAAGTTGTTGCATTGACTAATTTTCTCATAACAAAATGGTGTCAGTGTCGCATAAAATTTCTTTTTCAAAACTGATTTTCATATCTGCATGGGAAATTCTAACTTGTTTTACTATATCCAACATTTTAGTTTTATACCAGGATGATATTGATTTTTCCATCTTATTCTTCAGAATTCTGAATGACCTGGCTATATTTGAAAATAATGCTGATTCTCAAAAATAAAAAAAAGTTATTTGCCACCACTAAATATAGTCAAAAGAATTTGTCATCAAGATTGAGTGCCAAGATATTTCTGGAATTGGAATAAAGCCTCCGCAGAGTGATGACTTTGAAATAATCTCAGAGGTGTAAGTTCTATTCTCTAGTTACATGATTGAGTGACATGCACATTGTAACACACCAGTCTACAGCAATTACAACGCCTGTGTACTGGGTGAGGTTCTCTGCCTTGATTCTCCTCTGTCATGCTCTTAACTCTCTTTCTGGTTGGAGGCTGCCCAATTGGGCTTCCTTCAGTAGTGCTATGTGTTATTATGTGACCAGGGCTAGGACAAATCTTTGGATTTTGCACTGTGACTTGCTGAGCCACCAGAACACCTGTTAGTATATCAACATTGAAAGGTGTTGAAAAGTAACACTAAAACAACCTCGGATTGTTGTAGAGAAGGAACAGGCAAAGAGAAAGCAGGATCTTTGAAAAAAAGAACTATGGCACAAAGAAAGCACTATGCAAACAAACTAACAAAATGTCTATCCTACACAAATGCCTTTGAGATACCAACACAGAGAGAAGTGACTAGTAACATTTAAGTTGTTTTCTTGGCACACAGCAGATGATCCAGTAGCCTCAAAGGTTCTAGCCAGGAAGCTTAAAATAGACTTGCATAGGGGTGTGAGATGCTGTCAGCCTGATGGTTGCTGACTGTCTGGCCTTTGCTAAAATCAATTAGAAAGAAGAAAGGCTGGTTCTTCACACTTCTGACTCTCTACAGGTCTTCTGGGAACTGAGCAAGTAATTAGTAACTACATAATCAATACTTGCTTTCTTACTCAGTGTTAAATTGATTCTTGAAATTAATGGTACTTGGAGTCTGTCTTAGTCACTGTTCTGTTGTTCTGAAGAGACACCATGACTAAGGCGGCTTAGTGCTGTGGGATGTTGTTCTGTATGCTCTGAATGTGTGTTGCTCTGATTGGTTGATATATAAAACGCTGATTGGCCAAGAACTGTGGATATGGATCGCTTTGTATGCTATGAATGTGTTGCTCTGATTTGGTTGATAAATAAAATGCTGATTGGCCAGTAGCCAGGCAAGAAGTATAGTATAGGCAGGACAAGCAGAGAGGAAAATTCGGGGAACAGGAAGGCTGTGTCAGGAGATGCTGCCAGCTGCTGCCACCATGAGAAGTAAGATGTAAAGTACCAGTAAGCCACAAGCCACTTGACACCTTACAGATTAATAGAAATGGGTTAATTTAAGATATAAGAACTAGATAGTAAGAAGCCTGCTATGGCCATACAGTTTATAAGTAATATAAGTCTCTGTGTGTTTACTTGGATCTTAGTGGCTGCGGGCCCCGGCAGGACTGGAGAAAACTCCAGCTACAGCTAGTAGCCAGGTGGGATGAGCAGACAAGGAGAATTCTGGGAAGAGAAAGGCTGAGTGAGGAGTTGCTAGCCAGACACAGAGGAAGCAAGATAACAAGGCAGAACAGAGAAAAGGTACCAAGCCATGTGGCTAAACATAGATAAGAATTATGGGTTTATTTAAGTGTAAGAGCTAGTTAGTAATAAGCCTGAGCAAATGGCCAAACAGTTATAATTAATATTAAGCCTCTATGTGATTATTTTATAAAAGGCTGCGGGACTGTGGGTGAGAGATTTGTCCTGACCGCAGGCCAGGTGGGACACAGGAAATCTCCCAACTACAGCTTATATAAAAGAAAGCATTTAATTAGGGGCTGGCTTACAGTTTCAGAGAGGAGCATCATAGCACACAGGCAGACATGGTGCTGGAGAAGAAACTGAGAACTACATCCTGATCCCCAGGCAGCAGAAACAGAGAGAGACACTCGACCTGGCCTGCATTTTTAAAACCTCAAAGCCCACCCCCAGGAACACACCTCCTCCAACAAGGACATACCTTCTAATCCTTCCAAGCAATTCACCAACTGTAGACTAAGCATGTAAATATATGAGCTATAGGGGTCATTCTCATTCAAACCATCACATTCCACTCCCACAGGCTTGTAGCCATATAAAATGCATTTAATCCAACTTCAAAAAATCCCCATAGTCTTTCAATATCAACACTATTTAAGTCCATAGTTATTCTGAGACTTTGTTAAGGTTCAAACTCAGGACAAACTGAGGTGCCTACTTAACATAGCAAAGTGGACCTGGCCTCCAGGTCCTCCTAGCATCCCTCAGTTCCCACCTGTTACAGGGTATGGCTGGCATACCTTGTCCTCTGCTCTGAACTCTCCAGCCCAGAGGCTCGGTTGCCGCCCTCCCAGGATCTTCCCTATATAATCTAGACATTTTGGTTACCTGCCCCTTTTGTTCCTTTGGTCTCTTGGCTCCTGCATCTCATTCCTCTCCCTCCCCTCTCTCTTCCCTGTTATTATTTGTTTTTGTTCTTTTTTGGGGGGTACCACCAAGCTCCCAAATAAATCACACATGGAGGCTTATACTTATCTTGGCTTGTTTCTTGCCAGCTTTTTTTAACTTTAAATTATCCTGACTATGTTTTGCCTCTGAGCTTTTTCTGTTCTCTTCTGTGGCATGTTGGGTGTCTGGGTGGCTGGCCCCTAGAGTCCTCCTCCTTCTCTGTCTGCTGCCTCTCTCTCCTCCCAGATTTCACCTATATATTCTCTTGCCTGCCAGCCCTGCCTGTCCTTTCTCCTGCCTCACTATTGGCCGCTCAGCTCTTTATTAGACCATCAGGTGTGTTAGACAGGCACAGTGTCACAGCTTCACAGAGTTAAACAAGTGCAACATAAACAAAGTAACACACCTTAGAATAATATTCCCCAACACTTCCCCTCTCCACCACCCACATGGCCCAGCTCAGTATGGCATGTCCACTCTGGACTCTCCCAGATGTCCCTGCCTCTGTCTATGCTCTCCCTTTTATCTATATAAACTTTCTCCTCCACCGTACCTAGGTGCAGTCATGTCCTTTCCTTATTTCTTTTTTTCATTCAAGACTCAAGGCAATCTATTAACTGTAACCCCGTATAAAATCAAAATTAAAAAAGCAGATCACATACTTCTAACATACAGTGGCACCAAATATGGATTACCATTCCAAAAGGAGGAAAAGGAGCATAATGAAGAAATACTAGACCAAAGCAAGACTGAAATCTAGATGGGCAGACTCCAAACTCTGCATATCCATGTCTGATGTCAAAGACTCTTCAGATCTCCAATTCCTTTCAGCTTTGTTGACTAAAATATACTTCTCTCTTTGGGAATGGTTCCACTCCCTGTTAGCAGCTTTTCTTGGCAGGTATCCCATAACTCTGTCATCTCCAAAATCTTAGGGTCTCCAACACAGTCTAGGCTTCACCTTCATAGCATGGCCTCTCTGGACCACCATGTAGGTACTGCCTTGCCAAATGCTTGGCCTCAGTTGATTTCCTTATCCTTGGACAAGATTCCTCAGCCCCTTTCTTCCTGTATCCTTGACTCTTAAGCCAGAACCACCTGGCTGGAATACCAAGTTCTGCTTGCTGAGTTAGAACCAGGGACCCTCATTTTATTACATTGCATAAACTTTCAGTTGTTAGCTTCCTTTGAGACTTAAGCTTTTCTTTAATGCCTTTTCATAAGTTGGAAGCTTAGCTGGGTGCGGTCTTGCCCTGAGGTCACTACTTTCTTTGTTCCATTAGCATCAGGCTTTTCTTTAAACTTCTTCGCTCCTGGAACATAGGACTTGAGTCAACATCACCTTTCCTGGTGTTCTTTTTCTCCTTGCCCCACTTGCTCCTTTTCACTGTAGATCTGTACAAGAGTGATCACTAATAACCATGGGACATAGTCAATACTAGACTGACTTGAAATCTCCTCTGCCAACAGTGTTCATCTAAAACTCTTCAATTCGGCCTCTGGTAGATATTTTTGGACAAGGAAAAAAGCAGCCATATTCTTTATAGAAATATCACAAGAATGGTTGCTAGTCACTTAACTAATATCCTTCCCTTAAAAACCTCTTGAGCTGGGTCCACATTGCTCTCAGCACTACTTCTAAGCTCCTACTAGGATAGCCCAGTAAGCCCTGCTTAAAGTGTTTGTCTTAGAGTTTCTGTTGCTGTGAAGAGACACCATGACCATAGCAACTCTTATAAAGGAAAACATTTAATTGTCATTTACAGTTCAGAGGTTTAGTCCATTATCATCATGGTGGGACATGGTGGCATACAGGCAGACATGGTGCTGGAGAGGAAGCTGAGAGCTCTGTAATCTTGATTTACAGGAAACAGAAAGTGGTCAGTCTCACTGGGTGTAGTATAAGCATATATGAGACCTCAAAGCCTGCCCCCACAGTGACACACTTCTTCCAACAAGGCCACACCTACTCCAACAAGGCGATACCTCCTACTAGTGCCACTTCCTTTGGGGACCATTTTCCTTTAAACAACCACATTCCATTCTCTGCCCCCCCCAAAAAAACTTGTAGTCATATCATAATGCAAAAATGAATTCAGTCCAACTTCAGAAGTCCCTAAAGCTTCATATAACAGTCTCAAATGTATTTAAAAGTCTAAAGTTCAAAGTCTCTTCTGAGATTCATTCAATGTTTTAAATGTAATACCCTATAAAACAAAAATAAAAAAGTAGATTGCATACTTACAACATATAATGGCACAGGATATACATTACCATTCCAAAATGTAGGGAAAGGAGGATAGCGAGGAAATACTGGACCAAAGCAAAACTGAAGACCAGCTGTGGAACTCCAAACTCTGCATCAAAGCGCTCTTCAGATCTCCAACTCCTTTCAGCTTTGTTGACTGCAACACACTTTTCTCTCTTTGGCTCTTTCCACTCCGTCTTAGCAGCTTTCTTCAGCAGGTATTCCACAGCTCTGGCATCTCTAACATCTTGGGTTCTCCAAGGCAATTCAGGCTTCAACTTCACCGCTTCAAACAAAGGCCTCTTTAGGCCTCCATTCAGGGACACCCCTGATACATGTCTGGCCTCAGTGGCTTTCCTTAGTCATGGAGGCAAATTCCAGAACCCCTTTCTTCTATCCTTAACTCTAAAGCCAAAACCACGTGGCTGAAGCTGCCAAGTTCTGCTGCTTGCTGGGCCTGAACATAGCCCCCTCGTTCAATTATATCTTCACCAACTTTCTCTTTTCAATAATTTCCTTCAGTGCCTAAACTTGGTTGCTCTGAAACTGGATCTGTAGACCAGGTTGGCCTCAAACTCAGAGATCCGCCAGCCTCTACCTTTAAGTGTTGTAATTAAAGGCACGGGCCACCACACCTGGCTCTTACTTTTCACAAGTTGGAAACTTAGCTGGGTAGGATCTTGCCCTGAGGTCACCACTCCCCTTATTCCATTTCTTAATCTGTTTATCTCCTTGAATACAGGACTTAGCTCCATTCTACTTCCTGGTACTCTTTTTCTCCTCAAATATTTTTCCTTGCTCAGCTTGCTCCCTTTCATTACATCTCTTCAATAGAGTTAATGCTAGTAACCACATACAGAGTCTCTACTAGGCTGTGCTGTTTCAAGATTTCCTCTGCCAAGGGAATTAATCCAAAACTCTTCACTTTAGCCTCAGGCAAACTTTTTGTGTTGGCATTCTGGCCCTCTCCTTGGGCATCCACCCTGCATCCTGACATAAATCCTCTTTTAAGGAAAAACCCCACCCTTCTTCTTCCTCTCCCCCTTCCTCTCTTCCCTGCCATGAGGTGTGCACACATCCACTTTCCCTCTTTACCTCCCTTTTCCCTTTCTTCCTCTCTTCCTCTTTCCCTCTCTCTCTTCATCTCTCTATTATAATAAACTTTCCACGTGGATGCTGTGCCTGGGGTGTGAGTGACTTTCCACCATGCCCCACCACCTGCCACCACCCACCTCTGCATCTGCGTGGCATGTCTCCCTCACCCGTGAGACACCTTGGCCCAGCCCTCCAAAGCTTCCCACACGCTGTATCATTACATTTTGGACAAGGGCAAAAGCCACATTCTTCACCAAAATACCACAAGAATGATTTCTAGACAACCTCTTGAGCACCCCCCACGCCCCTACCCCTGCAGTTCAAATCACTCTTAGCACCACTGTCTTCCATGCTCCTACTGGCGTGGCCCTTAAACAGTGCGGAAAGCATTCCACTGCTTTCCTAACCCAAACTCCCAAAGTCTAAATTCCTCCAAAACACAAGCATGGTCAGGCCTATCACAGCAACACCCCAGTTCCTGGTACCAATTTCTGTCATAGTTAGGGTTTCTCTTGCTGTGAAGAGACAACATGATCATGGCAACATTTAATTGTTCAGAACTTCAGACCATTATCATCATGGCAGGGAGCATGGCAGTGTGCAGGCAGACATGGTGCTGGAGAGGAAGCTGAGGGTTCTTCTATCTTGACTCACAGGCAACAGGAAGTGGTGTGTCTCATTGGGCATGGCTTGAACATATATGAGACCTCAAAGCTCACCTCCACAGTGACACACTTCCTTCTACAAGGCCACTCCTCCTAATAGTGCCACTTCCTTTGGGGGCCATTTTCTTTCATACTACCACAGTGTTCAACTACTTTTCTAGTCCAAGGTCCCAGAGTCTTCCATATTTCTCCAACAAACAGCATAGTCAAGCCTGTCACAGCAATAGGCCACTCCCTGGTACCAACTTCTTCCTTAGCTGAGAGCTTTACCTCCTGATCCACAGGCAACAGGCACAGAGAGACACTGGGCCTGATGTGTTCTTTTGAAATCTCAAAGCCCACCCCAATGACATACCTCCTCCAACAAGTAAGTCCACACCTGCTCCCAAAAGCCCACACCTCCTAATCTTTCCAGGCAGTTCACCAACGGGGACTAAGCATGCAAAGATATGAACCTATAGGGACCATTTTCATTCAAACCACTAAATACAGTGAGATTAACAAATCGTCTACCGGACAGAAACAAGAAGAGGGGTTATGGCTTATCTCACTCAGACCAGAGGCTGTTCTAGGTGCTTCACATTTTTCTGATTTGATGTTCGAAAAGGAGTCTCCTTTCATCAGATTTCAGAGGCAGTGCAGTGATTGAGGAGAAAGATAAAGCTCCATTCTCTTACAAGCAGGGACAGAGCTCTCCGGGCTAGTGGGCAGGCAATTTCTGTGCAATTGTGGGTTTACTGGGCGCTCACCCCATCGTAAGTCAGGAAGCACCTGTGTGAGGTGGTCTGAGGCCCACAGGTAAGCAGTCATCTTGACAAAAAGCACCTGAGCACCATCAACTTCTCTTATGGCTTTGTTCAGGGAATGCAAAGACATCTCCTTCCCGCCAGGCAGGAGACCTTTGTCCTGACTTCAAGAGAAGCTTTGCTTTTCAAATATCAAAGGACAAAAATGTATGACGGCTCCACTGGGGCTGGAGACTGTCTGTCCAACTTGCTCACATGGGTCTTGGTAGAAATTTCTGTTCCTTGCATATGGGCCTCTTTATTAAGCTGCTTACAGTATGGCAGCTCACTTCCCCCAAAGTGAGTAGTCTAAGAGTAAAACCCAGACAGAAGGTTCAGCATGGACCTGCAATCTTCAAAGTGACGTACAACCATCTGAGAGATAGTCTGTTCACACAAACTAACCTTGATAAAAATACGGGAGGAATTCTACAAAGGTACAAATTCTCGCATCAAAGACTATCTTGGACCTTCTTGGATGCTACTCACAGCCATGAAGTGCTGTGGGATGGTCTGTATGTCAAATTGCTCTGACTGGCCAATAAATAAAACACTTATTGGCCAGTGGCCAGGCAGGAAGTATAGGCAGGACTAACAGAGAGGAGAATTGAGATAACAGGAAGGCGGACGGAGACACTGCCAGCCCCCTCCATGACAAGCAGCAAGTGAAGATGCCGGTAAGCCACAAGCCACGTGGCAAGGTATAGATTTATGGAAATGGATTAATTTAAGATATAAGAACAGTTAGCAAGAAGCCTGCCACGGCCATACAGTTTGTAAGCAATATAAGTCTCTGTGTTTACTTGGTTGGGTCTGAGCGGCTATGGGACTGGCAGGTGAAAGAGATTTGTCCTGACTGTGGGCCAGGCAGGACTGGAGGAAAACTCTAGCCACAATGAAGGAGTATGGAAGCCCAGCCTACACCATGCTGCCCTCATAGGGCCCTGGAGTCAAGCATGTTTGCGTTTGGCACTGAGAGCCGCTTCAAGCCCCTTTATCTTACAGACCAGGAGAATGAACATCAGCACATAGGATGATCTGTTTTTAGTCTTCCTCCAGTCCCCCTTCCAATCATCAGGGCTGCCACAATTTCACCATAAAACTTAGTGTGCCTCACAAAATTCAAATCTTACCTCTAAGCCCGAACTAAACAATTGGACTTTCACATACTATTAAGGAGTCAAAATAACAAGCAGAATGGTTCATGTTTATATCCTCTGCATTAACAGGAACAATTGATTTTCATTTAGTTCCTTGCACATTTTATGTGATAGAAGACATATAAGGGATAACAAGATTTTATTGGTTCTACCCTATATAAGAGGAAATGGTTGGTGTATTGAGAATCTACTGCATTGCTGAACGGCGGCCAGATTTTGTCAGAAAAATACATTAGAAAATGATGTTTTCCTGGTTTCAGGGAACTGCTGGGCTCAGTGTTCGCTTTTTATGCCACAAATCCATGACTCACCAAAAAATGACCAGGATTTATGAGCACGGAGTGTTTCGTCTGCTGTTGGCTATCGCTGGACCTTTTGATGATTCCTACTCTATACTGTGTCTGCAAATTCCATTCTCATTGGAACATGTATAAATCAGTATAACTGACAATGTTTAAACACAGCTACAAACCAGTCTCCTAGCTGAGGCTGTTCTTCCGGACAGGAGTGTTTACTATTTACTTCAACTTCAGTTTAAATCCGTAAAGCCACGGCTTTGTGCCTATGGCGTTTGAATGTATTGGTACTTTATGTGCACCTCTAGGACTTCTGTGGTCTGCTGTGGCATGCCACTTGGCAGATGGTGATCAGTTCTGTACAGGAAAGAATCTTTAATTTATATCTGCCTGACTATGCAAGTATATTTGATAATCATTCTAGGATTCTTTATGTATTCTGGCCTCGTGCTCTGAAAGGGAGAAAGAGCTCGACAGCTGGGGACTGTCAAGATGACTCAGCAGGTACAGGCAGTTACCACCAAGGCTGAGGACATGAGTTTGATCCCCAGGACTGACATGGTGGAAGGACATGGTGGAAATGACTCCCATAGTTTGTTCTCAGACCACTACCATGGTGTGCAGGTGCATGCATGCCCCCACCCTAAATAAATGTACTGAAAATAAGAGCTTAGGATGAAGCTGTTGGCTAGACATTGACAGGGATAATATGTAACAATGTGCAATAACAGAAGTTATCCACAAAATGCTCAAGAAAGAAGAAAGATTGTTTCTCCCTGACAGGGGAAAGAGGGAAGTCAGCAAGACCACCCCTAGATTTGGGCTTCAGGATAGTAATAGAATTCTCACTAACTTGTGCAGAAATTTTTTTTTAATGGTGGACAATGATTTTTTTTAATTAAGAGATTTTCTATTTGTTTTACATATCAGCCACAGATTCCCTCCCTCCTCCCACCCGGATAATGATTCTAAATAACCCCGAATTCCATAAGGTAAACTGATTTCAAAACTTACTTAAATAAAGTTATGTTCAGCCCCTAAGTTTTCTATTGTGTTTTCCTTTCTGAAGTCATGATAACAATAAGTGTGACAGGTTTCTCTAATGGCAAAATGAAACTTGACAGACTCATTCTAGTGCACTTTAGGGGGTTTCTTAGTTAGGGTTTCAATTGCTGTGAAGAGACACCGTGACCACGGCAACTTTTTTTTTTTTTTTTTGGTTTCTTGAGACAGAGTTTCTCTGTGTAGCTTTGCACCTTTCCTGGAACTCACTGTGTAGCCCAGGCTTGCCTCAAACTCACAGACATCCGCCTGCCTCTGCCTCCCAAGTGCTGGGATTAAAGGCGTGCACAACCACTGCCGGGCAACCACGGCAACTCTTATAAAGGAAAACATTTATTTGGGGTGGCTCACTTAAAGTTTCAGGGGTTCAGTCCATTATCATCATGATGGGGAACATGGTGGCATGCAGGCAGATGTGGTGCTGGAGAAGTAGCTGAGAGTCCTACATCTTGTAGGCAACAGGAAATGGACTGAAAATCACACTGAGGGAAACTTGAGCACAAGAGACCTCAACTCCACCCCCCACCCACCACACATAGTGACACACTTCCTCTCACAAGGCCACATCTCCTAATAGTGCCACTCCCTTTGGGGGCCATTTTCTTTGAAACCACCACAGGGAGGGTTTTTTTGTTGTTGTTGTTTTTTATTGATTAGTCCTTCAAATTCAAAGATTAGAGCCTTGCTATTGATGGTTACACATGAGCTGGGCTTGGAAGAGTGATGCACTTATGTAGAAAGGAATACCTGCTTATTGGCCTAGTAGCTTCCTAGCCACATCTGCAGTAAGGACAAATTGATTTGCAAGAAAGGAGAGAGATGTATACTTGCTTTATGCTAATTTTAAATGCTTTCCTTGTACTTGTCTGGTGAGTATTGGCAGAGGAGATAAGACCTAGAGAAGTGGAGAGTGTGAACTGCAGAAAGCAGTTGGCAACAGAGGAGCCAGCATGGGAATCTCCCTACCCCAACCTCACACCATTAAATAAAATTAAGTTTGAGGAACAGATGCCTTCCACTCACTTCTGTATTGAAGACTTAAAAGAACCTTTGTATATCGCTCCTGTCCCTGCTCCCAGAGTGTTGCAAGGGGAAGGGAGAAAGAACGAGCCATTGGATCTGTATGTCTAAGCAAGTCACCAGGAACAGAATCTTTAGCTGCCTGTGCCCAGTGTCCTCATTCAACTCTCTGGCTGTAGCAAAGCTTCACATCCATTCAAGCATGGACTGCTCTAGAACTACACCTGTAACTTCAGTCGATCTGTCATCTTTGACGAAGGATTGAAGGAAAAGCACAAAAACTAAGAATAATAGCAAAAGTGTTTAGAACAGTGTGGGATTCCTGTGGATTCCTCTGAGGGCAGTGACCTTACAGGGACTTCTCTGTCCTGAGCTCCTCCCAACCTGAGTACTTCCGAAGCCATCAAAGATTTCCGTGAAGACTTGCCAGACAACAATTTAAATAACAGGTTTTGTTTCTGCTGTGCACTTGGATTCAGTCGCTGTGGAGACACAAGCAAGAGGGCTCTGAGGTCAGACACGCTTCATTCGAGTCCTTGTGCCAACCTTTGCCAGCGCTGCTTCCTGCTCTCTACGTCAAGGCTTTATATCCCTTCACAGAACTTTTACGAGCAGATGGAATGTGCGTGCAGTGAGCACAAGCTGCTACTCTTAGGGTTTAATTTCTAATATTGCTGCTTTCTGGAAAGAATGCCATTTTCCTGTGCTGTTTTCTGTGGTTTGTTAACTGAGACATGAGACTGAATGGTCCTGGTTGAAGCCTAATTGTTTCTGTCAGGCCCCTTGAAACTAAAAGTACACCAGTATTTCCAGGGCAGATCATTTCTTTTGATTAACTATTATATATTTAATCAAATGAACGAAAATTTCTTATCAATATTTCTAGACAAAGTATAGAAATAGTAAGTATTTATGCAAATGACACAGCCTGTCCACAATCCTCAGACCTCTTCCTTCCCATGACCTTTAGCAATGGAAATATCAGAAGGCGGTACCTCACCAGGGAGGATGAGTGAATTGTTCCTGGTTCCTATTTTGTTAAAAAGAGAGGTGGAAAGATGTGGTCTCAGGGAGTGCAGTCCTAACCTGAGGGTGCAGTCCTAAACTGGGGGTGCAGTCCTAACCTGGGGGTGCAGTCCTAACTTGGGGGTGTAGTCCTAACCTGGGGGTGCAGTCCTAACCTGGGGTACAATCCTAATCTGGGGTATAGTCCTAACCTGAGGGTGCAGTCCTAACCTGGGGTACATTCCTAACCTGGGGTACAATCCTAAGCTGGGGTACAGTCCTAACCTGGGGTACAATCCTAACTTGGGGTACATTCCTAACTGGAGGTGCAGTCCTAATCTGGGGGTGCAGTCCTAACCTAGGGTACAATCCTAATCTGGGGTACAGTTCTAACCTGGGGGTACAATCCTAACCTGGGGTACATTCCTAACCTGGGGGTGCAGTCCTAACCTGGGGTACAATCCTAACCTGGGGTGCAGTCCTAACCTGGGGGTGCAGTCCTAACCTGGGGTACAATCCTAATCTGGGGTACAGTCCTAACCTGGGGTGCAGTCCTAACCTGAGGGTGCAGTCCTAACCTGGGGTACAGTCCTAACCTGGGGGTGCAGTCCTAACCTGGGGCACAGTCCTAACCTGGGGGTGCAGTCCTAACCTGAGTTACATTCCTAACCTGGGGGTGCAGTCCTAACCTGGAGCTGTAGTCCTAACCTGATCTAGCATGAAGAGCTGGGTCTTGACACCTGTCTGCCCTGAAATGACCAGTTGGGCTGTCGGAGGGTGAGAGGAACTAGGAAGGCCCTCTTTGTTCCCTTTCATGGCCTCGAGAGAAGCATATTTTATAATTAAAAGGAGGCAGAGGAGTCAAAAGGTTACAGCTCTCTTTTGGGAAGCCTGGGGTAAAATTGAGTTGAACTAGCCTGCGAGAACATGACTTTTTGCTATTAATTCATCCATCCTATAATTATTGGACACCTGGTGTGTGCTTGACATTATCCTGGACACTAAAGATAAAACAGGACAGTGACCCTGTTCTCATGGAACTTGCAGGCTGGTGGGGAGAACCATACAGAAAGAACTTCACAGGAATCCCACAGCGATCCTGTCCTCTTATGGCACAGGGATGCCCTGAGGCTTGACTTGGTGCTTTTGCACCCTGATACCCATGTTTAATATTCCCTCAGAGACTTCAGGATGTGTTTGTGGTACACTGAGTACCAAAGCAATAACTTCCAGTTAAAGTAGAGAGTATTTTTGACCTCTCAGAAATGATTGTCATGGCTGTGAGGATCTATTTTCGTTCTGCTTTCTCAAGTTCATGTTCTCTGTGGTAGCCAGTGATGAAACCGCCACCCTGCCGAAGTGTAATAGAATAAGCTCTGCGTTATCCATGGGACTGCAGCCTTGGCATGCTGAGAAGCGGACTTTGATTTGCCTAAAGTCATTTTGTGCTTTAAGCCCTGGGACTGCCTCCCTACGGTTTGGCTGTTCAATACATTTAACTTTTAGTATGCCATCTTAAGTTTCAATGTACTTTTGGGGAGCAGGGGTGTAGGGGGTTGGAACTAGGAAAGTCCACCAATGCAAATCTTAATAAAGATTAGAAGCTTAGATGAGACCAAAACCTGGATGGTATTATTGGGTTGGTAAAGCTGTGAGCATGCCTTCAGGTTTCTGTAGGCTGGCTAGTGGTTTGTAAAGGAGGAAGGCTAGTTTAACCTTCACCTCACATTTACCCCTTGTAAAAACATGGGACTCAAGCTGAGCGTGTTAGGTGTTGTGTTTCAGCTGTGGAATGATGTATCATGTCAGTATTTGCTTTCTTATCTGGACTGTGTTTAGGCATTAGGAATGGGAGGCCTCTCAATTGTGCTGATGACTCATCACTGAGAAGGCACCTTTACAATGGGAAGATCTGGCAGATGTCACCCTAACAACACACCTGATGTCATTAGTGATGATCAGGGACTGAAAGGCACGTGATGGTGAGATGCAGTGGGAATGCACAGCACAGGAGAGGCCAGTTTCCAACCCAAGAATGCCTTGATACCTGACCTGAGTCTAGCCACAAAGCAAGCAGACACATTCACATTGTGGGACACCACCGGCTCTAGAGCAGGTTGTGAGATCCCTGAAAACTGTCCAGGTCATGAAAGTCAAAGGAATAAAGAGACAAAAGTTGAGATGTTGAGAAGCTCCAAACTAAAAGACAACAAAGAGACCTGATTGGGGGCTGTGTCCAACGATGAAGGAAGGGAGAGGGTGAGGGGGGGAAGAAAGGAAGACATTGTCTACAAAGGACAATTAGGGACAACTGAGCAATCCGAACATAGTCTTTTTATTCCACGATACTTTTGTATTGGCTTGAATTCCCTGACCTCTCATTATGAAGGAGAGTGAATGTCTTTGGAGACACCCATTGAGATATTTTAGACGGGAAAGGCCACAAAGTCAGCGACGTTCAAATAAAAGAAGAAAGTGAGGATATATGGAGAGAAAAGCAAGAGAAACAAATGTGAGATACTGGCAAATGGAGATGGAAGGAACACAGGCTTGAGAGTTCTCTACACATATCTATAGGCCTCAAGGTTTTCAATGGTAGAAAGAGATGAGAAAAATCCATTTGAAGGAAAGTATTGTAGAATCCAGAAAATTAACAAAAACTGTGAGAACACCCAGAGAGCTTACAGGGAAGCCTCGGAACAGTCAAGCCAGGAGGGCAGACAGGACTCTGGAAAGGGAATCTCAGGGGCACATTCTCCTACCTCCTCAGCCATCATTACCTGTGTGAGAATGGGCTGTCTGCCTGAACTCTCTTTCTTCATTTCTCTGCGCTGCCTAACAATGTGGCACAAACTGTGTGGCTTAAAACAAGAGGAATGTATTGTCTTATAGTTCTGGAAGCCAGACATTAAAAATGGAAGTGCCGCACAGTTCCTCCAAAGCCCGAGTGAGATGGGGTATCCTCCCTTACCTCCTTCTAGCTTCTGCCAGGTGGCACCTCCATTGGCGCTTCCATCTCTGCCTGCCTTGCCTGGTGTCCTCCCTCATGTGGTTCCGTCTCAGTGTTATGTGACAAGGACACGAATCACACTGAGTTGGTGCCCCACCTGATGACCTCATCTTAAACTCAATATGTGCCAAGACCCTACTTCCAAATAAGGTCACATTCATAAGCTTGGGTATCAGGATTTAAACATATCTTTTGGGTGGACACAATTCAGCCCATAGAAATTTCCCTATTTATTTTTGCCAGTCTCAGATGGGCATGGGAGAGAGAATGGGAGCTGTTGAATCAAAGTCAACACCGAGTTCCCTCAGCTCTGTGCCTGGGGTCCTGTGTATCCTCCTGAGTTCAAGCATTACTCAGCTTTTGGCAGCAAAGCCGTTCAAGAAGCTTAAGGAGGAGCAGGTCCCAGGACTTTATGAAATACACACAGTTCGATCTTTTGTGGACACCCTCAACAAGCAAGCAGCTATATTTTGTTCACAGTCACCCTCTTTGTTTTCATTGTGTGTGTTCGGATGATGGTTGACTGAACACTTTTGATGACGTTTCTGGTGCTTGGTTGCTTGTAATCTTGAAACGGCACTTCACGTCGCCCAGGCTGGCCTCAAACTTGCTGTATAGTGGAGAGGGATGTTGAACTTGGAATGCTCCTAGCTTCACTTCCCCAAACGCTAGGGCTACAGGCCTGTGCACCACACCTTGTTTAATGTGGCCAGGGTGAGCCTAGGGCTTCACGGACGCAAGGTGAGCACTCTCCCAATGAGACTGCATCCCCAGACTTCTTCTGTGCTGAATCCCATCCTACCACCCCATATAGTTATAAAGATGGGATTTTAACATTTGAGAAAAAAGGTTTCTAAGCATTGGAAGCTGGGGATTGTCTGTAACCCCAGCACTTTGGAAGCAAAGGCAAATTCAAGGCCAGTCTGGCTTACATAGTGAGACCTTCTCTCAAAAAACAATTTGTTAAAAATCTTGAGTGATTTTTAAATGTTGTACAGATCATCAGCTAGAACAAATTAACAAGGAAAACCAAGACCCCCTCTCTGTCTCTGTCCTTCAACCTAAAATAAAAGGCAAGATAAGAGAGGACATCCTGTAATGTATAATGTACTTTCCAACAGTCCTACATCCCTCCTTCTGGGTCAGCCCTGGGCATCCAGAGGAGGAGGGACTTTGAAGTCCTCAGGGGACTTGCAAACAGAAGTGGGGAAGAGCACAAATGAAGATGAAAATCTGTCTACACTTTCCCCATGTCCCTGTGCTTCAGAGACCACAGTGTGCCAGGGCCTCGGAAAGGCAGAGTTGGGAAAGGACACCATCCTTAATGTGACACTGTTCAAATATGCCTTTGCCTGCCCTTTGTGTGACCTCAGTTGGATACCAGATTTGTAACCAAAGCCAGGGTAAAACCATTCCATGTGGCAAATGAGACTTGGGAACTGTAAGCAGAAACCCCAGCAATGTGGAATCCTGTCCAAAATTCAACAGTGCCATTTCCCCAACTTCCAGAAATGGTTTAGATAAACTGTGATTTAATTATAAATACCTTGTGACTAGAAAGATAGCTCAGTGTTTAGAGTAGCTGCTGTGTAAACACGGAAACTAGAGTTTGCATGCTCTCACCCGTGGAACAGGCTCTGTCCCATAAGGACCTGTAAGTCTGTCTCCCAGCAGAGCAGACACAGGGGAATTGCTGTGGCTTTTGGGCTCAATGAGAAAATGTGGCCTCCGGGTTTAGAGAGAGATCCTGCCTCAAAAGTAATAGGTGGAAAATGATAAAAGAGAGTACCTGACCCCCCAACGTGGTCTCTGTGCACCACCCACATGTACTATACAGACATACACACACACACACACACACACACACACACACACACACACACACACACACACTTTTTTTTTAAATGTTGAAAGGTTGTCCTTTAGAAAGCTGTCCTTTGCCACCGACTCCAGGTAAAAACACTAGGAATTCACATTGTTGTTATTATTCTGGTCTCGGCTGGCCATTCCCTCAGCAGTGGGAGTTATGAGTCTGTCAGCATTTCCATTATTGCTCCTTACTCACAAGGCCTCTGTCTTAGTCACTGAAAATGCATTGTACTGGATGGTGGTCTGAAGGCAATTTCCTTTAGTATTATAGCAGCTGCATTTTTTATGGCTGTCTGTGAGTTTGCAAATGATTTCAACAGATACTGAAAGATTAATTCATACATCTCAACTCCCTTTTTAAGTGCATATAATTCTTCCTCAAGATGAGATAGAAATCATACAAAGCAAACACACACATAGTGAACATCTCAAGAAACAGGGCACCACAGTGGTAACAACACACAGCGTGGCCAAGAAGCAGTGTGAGGAGGGCATGTGACAACTGTCATAGTTCTCTGTGACCAGGTATTATGTATCTGGGGTTTGCTGTGTAAAGGAGTGGGGAGGAAGACGTGGTCTTGAACTGTAAGTTTACATGGACTGCATGTTGCAGGCATTGGAATCCTCTCATCAAGTTACAGAATTACAATACTAAAAGAGGACCTTCAGTTCATCGCATCATTCCGTTATGGATACTCGTTCCATTAATTTTACATCTGTTATGTAATGACATGAAACTGAGTGGCTCAAATCAGCACTCTGAGAAACTCATGATTCTGGTTATCTGCTGTTAGTTCTTAGCTCAGCTTGGTGATTCTTCTGTGGGTCATACCTGGGCTCACTTGTATAGCTACAGGCAGCTAGTGGGTCAGCTAGAAGCATGCTGATCTTGGATGGCTCCACTAACATGTCTGGTATTTGATTTACAGTACAGAGGAACTGTCTGCATCATCTTGTAGATGATGTCAGGCTTTTCACCAGCTGCTGGTTTCCAGAAACAGAAAAGATGGCAACTCCCAATGTACACACTCTGTCAAAGCCACTGTTTGTGTCCTATTTGCTAAAGCAAAGCATTTGGAGAAATTCACACACCAGGAGAGACAGTACTATTATCATCTCTTGGTGGGAAGGATGACAATATATTAATAAGCTGAAGTATATGCATCAATTTTTGTTTTTTTTTTGGACAAGGTATGTCCATGTAGCCCATGTTGTCTCAACTCCCAGTTCTCCTACTCCAGTCTCTCAAGTGCTGAATTAGAGGTATGTGCTACTGTATCACATTTTAAAAACATAGAAATGAGGATCCCAATCCAGTAGCTTCACCTAGGAGCTCCCCAGTGTTGAGTTTTGTCTGAAAAGAACAATATGGGAATAGGTTATGTGCATGGCATCTACATATCAAGAACCAAAAGTCTTCTCAGGGAAGTGAGAATTCACCCTAAGAATGAAGAGTCACCAGATTGCCCAAGGATGCTGTCAGTGCTAAGAGGCAGAATTCTCTCAGTGTAGCTCTTCCCTGTGCCACAAGTTCAACCCGAGTTCTTGAGAAGAGGCTACAACACAAAGAACACACTGAGCTTTCAGTAAAGCATCTGGGGAAGACAGGGAGACTCAGAGGGTAAAGGGAACATTCATCAGCATGGACATAAATTCAAGTCATAATTTAAACTAGGAGTGAACGTTTGGTTGCTTTTCATTATGTGTTTATTTATTTATTTGTGTGTGTGCATGTTTTGCCTGCATGTGTTTGTGCACCACTTGCATACATGATTTCTGCAGAGGACAGTAGAGGACATCAGATCTGCAGACACTGGATTTACAGACAGTAATGAGCCATGATGTGGGTGCTGGTAATTGAACCTGGGTCCTCTTCGAGAGTAGCCAATGCTCTTAACTGCTGAGCCATCTCCCCAGCCCTGGAAAGTGTTTTATAGATGTTTTTCCTGCATCACTGTATCAGTAGTTTAATATGTGTAAGAATGGTTAAACACTACTTTTACAGGGTCTACATGAAAGAAGCTAGTATGTCCTATGAGCAAACGGGGTCCTTCTTAGGACTTTTGCCCCAGATATTGAAATAAATTCTGTTAATTCATCCTGGTTTAGTTAAGGAATAGACTTTATCAGGGGAAAAGAAAACTGTATTAGGAAGGTCACACAGGAAGGGAATGGGTTCTCTACTTCCTGTGGTCCCGCAAAATGACCAAGGTGTTTTAAATGATGTATAGCGTGGGTCCATGTTCCAGTACAAGAATGGGATCTTTCCTCCTCCTCCTCCTCCTCCCCTTCCTCCTCCTCTTCCTCCTCCTCTTCCTCCTCCTCCTTCTTCTTGTTGGTTTTTCAAGACAGAGTTTCTTTGTGTAGTCCTGGCTGTCCTGGAACTCACCATGTAGACCAGGCTGTCCTTGAACTCACAGATTCCCCTGCCTCTGCCTCCTAAGTGTTGGGATTAAAGGTGTGTACCACCACTGCCTGGCTGGGATCCCTTCTTGTCTACATTCCCAGAGAAACTAGAATGGATCAGCTGTATTAGAAGCAGGGGGTATGCATGGATCTTAGTCCAGGAAATCTGGATTTGGGGCCCACTTGTTTATAGACCTTGCTGGAAACCTGGATGCTTAACTTCTGAAGGCCTTGGAGACTGTAGGAAGGTGTGGTCTCCCTGCAGCAGGGGACCTGGACTTGGGTATAGCCTCTTCTGCTGAGAGGTTCATAGTTCCATTTGCTCATTTTCCCAGTGGACTTTTAGGGTCATCTTCAGACTGCTTGTCACACTACACTGAACCCACAGCTGGGAATCATAAAACTTGCTATGTGACCTTAGAAGAGTCCTGTTGTGGGATATTTTGATCGCACTCTAACACTCCTGAGACTTGCCAATAAAGTTAAACCTTGAATCAGGGGGCAGAGACAGCGACTAGCTGACTGGAATTGGCCATAGAGAAGCCAGCAATTTGAATAGAGAAGGTGCACAGGAAGGAAAGGGCGGGACTTGAGTTTGGGCTTCCTTTTTGGTTCTGTGATGAGGGAAGAGACATGCCTCTTGCAGAATCTCCAGCCAAAAGGCAAGGTCAGTTAGTTGCTACTCAACCTCTCTGAGCTAGCAGGTTTTCATCCCAGCCTTTGACACCTGAGTGTTATTGATAAATAGAAAATATAGACTTAATTTGAACCTCCATGTAGCTGTGGCAGAGCCAGGCCTCAGGCCCAGAAGCACTGCCAGGAGCAGCTGGCGGGGCGCTGACTGCGGGGCTGTGGGACCACAGACAGTAATTAAAGTATCAGTAGACTCATGTGCAGCTGCTAAGCCGACCGAAAAAATCCCAGCCCTATCTCCTGCCTGGCTCTGCTTGCAGGTTCTACTCCTTACTCTACAAGTTCTTAGGGAATCAAGCATGGCCAGCTGCCAAGCAATTAAAACAGGAAGCGTTATAGCCAACGATGCTTTCAGCGCTCTGCTTTTGGTGTTGAAAGGTAGATCACAGCCAATGAATGTTGGTGATTTGCCCAAACTGTACCAACCAAACTGCATCTACATAACCAATATAAATTCAAGTTGTTCTCGCAAACCTTTGATCCTAGAACCAAGAAAAGTGAAAAATTAGTGTTTACGATCCTATCCAGTTAGCTGGGAGCTTTGTAGCACTTCCTGTCATTGGAAAGGTGTAATATGGTCCACTGTAAGGAAGGAAGTTTAGCCAGAATGTCAAGGACAGACATGGTGATCCTGCTGGTCAAAACACCAACAAGCTGAAGCCCTAAAGTCCTTGCTAATCAAACCTTCATCTTGTTCATTTTGCAAAATATTGGGGCCTTCTGAAGCTTAAGAAGTAAATGTTTTTTACCTTAAGCTAGTCCTGGTGATTCCATGTTATTGTGATATGGGTCTGGGAAAAAAAGAAATGAGCACAAATGGGGCGTGGTGCCTTTGGACATGGCTTCCTTAGCTTCAGGCAGCCTCTGTGAAGCAGTGACCTTGGGCTGCCTTCCCACTGGCTCCACCAAGAGGTGATCTTGGGCTGGTGGCCCTTTCTTGCAACCCAGGAAGTGTCTGCTGATAAAACCAACTTTTTGAGGATGTCACAGTAAGATGTAAACAACTTGTATCCGTGATGTCATAGAATCAATAAAACCCAAGACCACGGATCCCGGGCTTGGTGTTAACAGAAGGAAGCCATAGCTTTGCTTAAGTATATTCATTGGGGTTTCTCTGACTCATAGCCAAATACACTGCTAAGATCTGCACTAATTAACATGTTTCCTTCCTTTTTAATCAGAAAATTTGGGTTTAAACACCCTATTTTAGTTAAATAAAGGCTTTGTGGTATTTTTTGAAAGCAACTTTTAGTACTATATGGTCAAACTACTTCAATTCGATGAGCAAAAGAAAAATATGAAACAGATTTCTTTGGAGCATTTTGTTAGAATCTAAGCTCTGTTCTAGAATTTCTCCACTGTACACAGTCAGAAATCCCTGAGGCATTCTGTATGCTGGGAATGATGTACCCAGCAACAGCCTAAACCCATTAACAAGAAGCTTGAAGTAATTCATGTTGCATTTAAATTACTTTTTCCAGTTTCCAAGAACAGCTCGGAAATCCTTGAATATAGTTTACCACCAGCTCTGAGGCAGAGAAAACTAAGAACATCATAGCAGAATAGTAATTGTCCTGCAAAGGGAGCGATGCATAAAAACCTGTGCAATAGCAAGCACCAAGGGGTGTGAAACATGTCTGGGTACAGTTAGGGTTTGAATCTGAAATATCCCCCACAGACTCATGTTCTGAATATTTGTGCCCCAGCTTAATGGCCTCGTTCTGGGAGGTTGTGGAACTAGGTTTGGGCCTAGCTAACAGAAGTAGGTCACTTGAAAGTTCTAGGTGGCCCCTAATTTCAGCCCCGCACTCTGCTCCCTGTTCTGTTGTGGTACAAGGAGTCTCCATCCCATGTTCTGACTACTGTCAACTCCACCATGTCTTCCTTGTCATGATGAACCGAGACCCTCTGAAGCTGTGAACTACACAGATCATGGTGGTTCGTGCTTGTAATCCCAACACTTGAGAGGCAGAGGCAAGGACATTTACTACACATTCTAGGCCAGCCTGGGTTACTTAGAAAGTTGCAGGCCAATCAGGAATACATGGTAAAAATCTCAACTCACAAAACAAACAGTCTGGGGAGATGGCTCAGTAGGTAAGGTGTGTGCTGTGTGACCATGAAAATCTGAATTCAGATCGGCACACCACATAAAAAGCCAGGTGTGGCTCATATTTCCGTAACTCCAGTGCTGGGGTGGGGCCTACAGATCCCTAGTATTCACTGACCAGTCATTCTAGTCAGAATGGTAAGGTCCAGCTTTATTAAGAGACCTTCTCAAAAAATAGGGATTATTAGAGGCAGGTATCCCACATTGACCTCAGGTCTCCACAAGCACATGCTTACACACACACACACACACACACACACACACACACACACACACACACACACACTCAAACAGAATTGAAAAAGTACATTTAAAAAAACTGAAACTATTGTGGCCGTCTTGGGGTCCAAGGGATATGCAGTTGCTGGGGCCATGCTGATCTGAGTGGTCTGAGCTGCCACCCGGGGCCAGGGTGTCATCCAGCCCTGAGCTGCTGCTGAGGTCTGTGTATGGTCCTACAACAGACAGGGCTAGGGTCTGTGTTGACTGCTGGGGGTCTGGGCCGCCATCTGGGGTCATGTTGGAGTGCAGGCACCTCTCTACTGATAGGCCCATTCCCATCTGAGAGACCTGTGCTGCCACCCGGGGCCATGGCGGCAACCCGGCCCAAGCTGCTGCTGCTGGCCATGTCTGGATCCATGATCCTGATGTAGTTGGGGTCTGTATTGATGTCCCTTGCAATGTTACCACAGGGGCCCATGCGAACCGTGTGTTGAACCATGTGTTGAAGTATGAGGGCCATGCTGAGCTGGTCCCTCCTCTCACTGGCCTAGGGATACCTGGTCCCCACCTCACTGGAGAGCTGTTTTGGGAAAGCTGGTCCCACCTCTTGCCATGAATATGAGAGAGATGGCTCCACTCCTCACCTGAGGTGGGCGGTCCCAGCCTCCTGGACTGACCAATTCAACTACCACCCAGGCACACATCCAGGGCTTTGAGTTGACACTCCCCAACATCTACCCTATCTACGACCTGCAGGAGCGCATGAAGGGACTGGTCCTGCAGAAACATAGCCTCAGCATCTCCACGAATCAGGGCAACAGAGGATGTCAGAGATGAGAGTTTTGGTGAGGGTCCAGTATTGATGGTGTACCAGAAGCCAGAGGCCGTGAACCTGACCAACAACACGTTATACAATGAACATTTGCAAGTAAAGCTGTGTGGACAAAAGGGTCTACTGCATTGTATACTATAGGTCCCAAGGCCACCAAGATGAAGGAAGATGGGATAGAGAGACAGGAAAGACACAGGAGTGAAGTGGGGTTGTTTTGCTTGTTTGTTTGCTTTTTTGTTTGTTTGAATTAATAGTCTTATTTGTAGTTTTTATTTATTTATATTTATTATTATTTGTAAGTTTTCCTTTAGGGGGATGCTACAAGGGTGAAGGGCAGATATGGCGAGACTAGGAAATGAGTGGATTTGGGGTGCATGATGTGAAATTCCCAAAGAATCAATAAAAATTATGCTTAAAATAAAACCCCTGAATCCATGAGCCAAATTTAATCTTCCCTCAGGTTGTTTCTATTGGGTATTGTCTCAGGGTTTCCATTGTTGTGAAAAAACACCATGACCATGGCAACTCTTATGAAAGAAAGCATTTAATTGGGACTTGCTTATAGTTTCAGAGGGTGAGTTCTTTATCATGACAGGGAGCATGGTGGAAGCATTGTAGCACACACTGTAGATGTATCCAACCTTCCCATCAAACAATAAACACAGAACCAATGCAAAGAAGAAAGCCAAGAGGTCAGAGCTAAGAGCCAAAACCTTACCCTTCCTCCTGCAGTGGTCCTACCTCTCCGAACCAGAGCTACCCCTGTGTTAAAGTCTTTATATAGAGTTCCTGTCCTGCCTTCTCATTGGTTGTAAACCCAACCACATGACCCGCCTCCTCACAGCCTGTCTGTATAGGCCTCCAGGTTTTCCATGATTGGTATTAAGATTAAAGGCATGTGTATCCAATAATGGCTGTATCCCTGAACACACAGAGACTTACCCAGCTCTGCCTACTAAGTGCTGGAATTACAAGCGTACGCTACCACTGCCCTGCTTTCCTATGGCTTGCTAATAGCTCTGACCCCCGGGCAACTTTATTTATTAACATACAAATAACATTTTAATACAAATAAAAATATCACCATATTTTCCCCTTTTCTATTTTAATAAAAAGGAAAAAAAGAAAAAGCTTATAACTAATATAAGAAAAACTATATACAAAAGGATAATAACTATATACAATATATACAAGTAATAAATACCTAAACAATGTCTAGTCCATTTGTATTTGACAAATTCAGAGAAAATAATTTCATTATCTATCCTATTTTGGTAAGTCCAAAATGTATCCTAATTAATCTTCAACTATAACTAACTAACCTTCAACTATAACTAACTAATCTTCAACTCCCTCAGAGACCCAAGAAGGAAATAATATTAACTAACAAAAATAAAAACAGGAAGTGCACATAAGCAACCTCCAAAAAATTTTGTGAGTTGACAGAAACAGACAGCTGTCTGGACAGTCACCTGAGGTTTCTCCGAAGTGCTGGGGCATCATCTTCAGCCTATAGGCCCAGCATATCCGACAGACTCATTTGTGAAGCAGGATGTACACAAGGTCAACAGTTCAACCTCACATTGAGTGAGAGTAGTCCATGTACCAGAAACACCTGAATTCCACCAGTGTCATGTCATGATTCAGGATTTCAAATTCTGGAAATTGCTGATGGTTTTTCCAACTCAGCTGTCCATTCTTCCTGGCTGTGTATATATGGCTTCATCTCAGCATCCCATTCTTCTCCATATCCCTCCATCAAATGCCAGTCTACTATTGAGAGGCATGAGCTTAGTTACTCTTCAAGAATAACTGTTTCAGCTGCTGTTCCATTGCACATCAGAGGCCATCGGCCCACTGCCTGTTCAGCTGCCTTCGAAGAAAAGGGCACTGTACCTTTTTCGAATTGCGAAGGCCACTTCAGGGATGGTGCCATATTGTCCTGGCCTCTGAAGATGCCTTTTGATAAAGCCATAACCACACTTGTTTTGGCAAGAATCAGTAATCCTTTGTTTTATGTCCTGTTTGTCCATTTTGTCCTGTTGATTTGAGGATACTTTGTTGTCCAGTAGCTAACTTTTGCCACAATGAAAGTTAACTCCATATGCAGTTTCTTCAATGCCCATATTTTCTCTGAAGTAGATTGGTACTGCCAGGAGCCGACATGTCTCATAGTCATAACAAAAAAGAAAAATTTTCTAAGTTATTAAAACATTTTAAATGCCATATTCTGTAGATCTCTGAAGGGTTTGAAGATAACCTGTCTATCTAAAATATATCTACTCAATCTTGAAAACATACCTAATATAACTACAAGTTCTATTATAATATCTAACTACTAACTTTCATTTCTTTATATCCTAATAGTTGGTAATAACATTCAAGGATCAGAAAATTGCATTACATTGTTAGATGAACGGTACAATTAGAAAAATATATATAACATTTTCTAACAATATCAATTTCAATATATATAATTTGTATACAATATAAAACAATCCAATCCAATGTAAAGTATTTACATTTTTCTTTTCTTTCTTTTTTTTTTTTTTTTTTAATAAGAACCTTAAATCTAATCTCCTTTGCTTAGCCTTTTTCCTAACCCTTGACAACAACTTGTAACCAACCCCCCTAATCAATGAAAATTATCCCAGACCCAAAACCCATTAAAAGACCAAAAAAACCAACCGCCCCACACCACCTCTTTGGGAATGTGGGCGTCGTATTCTTGAAATTGCTTCCTGCTGGGTATGGGCGAAGGTATCTTTATCCTGAAAGAAAAATTTTAGGTTAATTGTCAAATTCTAGGAAAGGTAAATATATCCTTCGTTATCCAGTCTGTGTATAATGCCAAAATTCAGGGTTTATCTCAAATCCTTATTCAAGTAGTCTTTGAGACTGGATCATCTCAGCTAGCTCTTCTTAAAATTGCTCTGAGCACTTTGTAGTTCAAAGCTGACCTGTAGATGATGTTTGTCAGCTTAGTGATGTTATTATTGTCCACGTGGAATTGTTGTTGTTGTGGGGCCCCATCTTCTTCCTGGAGACTTCAGTTGATGTTAGGCCTAACTGTGATTTCCTGCAAAAAACTGATAAGAGACTCGAACACAAAGACTATATATGCGACTTTTTAGAATTAGTTAGTACTCTATATGACCATTTATATCTTAACAAAGTTTAAAATGTATATATATCTATATATATTGATCTTGTAAATTTTGATATAAAATTCATACTTTAAGAAAAGTTTAAAGAATCAGAATAGAATCAAAGAGTTGAGATTCGTAATAGAATAGTCCCTTAATTAATTTAGCTTTTCTCCTGTCCCATAGCAGAAGATGGCTCTTTTCCTCTGGCATGATACAGGGAGTTTGCATTTTCCTTTTAACAACATGCTTGAGTTTAAAGAAGGAGAGAGCCATTCTCCAACTCCAAAGTCAGCTTTAAATTTTAATTGAACTGGGACTATTAGAAGTTAAATAGTGTTAAATCTTTAAAGAAAAGCAGAAACAAACATTTAGGAAGACATAAAATTTTTTTAGATAACATACCCATACGCCATTTCACTCTGTTTCTTAGGATAGATGATTTGTTCCTTTTCTTCAGTTGTCTCATTTGTCCAGTGTTCTTCAAATTCCTTAACCTTCATTCTCCTAAAAGACAAAAACAAAAACCTTTCCCCAAGGTTTTTTGGGGATGTTCCTTTTTGACAAGTTATCTGATTAAATGAAAAGGCATGTGTTACTGGTGTAAGTTAGTTTAAATTGGATGTTTACGATAGTTGATGAACTATCACCTCCTCTAATTAAGAGGTCTCTCTTGTTCAAATCGAACCTTTATCAATTTTGATGGTACCCACAGCTTATCTTCTCCTGTAGAAATAAAAGCAAAACCTCGTCCCCAACGTAACACATACCCTGGTTTCCATTCTGAGGTCAGCACATCCTTAAAGTATATAGGTTGGTTTAATTCTGTAGTTTTTTCTATTATCCAATGTCTCTCTGCAGCTGTTGTTCCTTTCTCATTGGCATTGAGAAAATTCAAAGTTAATAGAGCATTATGTAGTCTATTTCTGGGGGTTTTTGTTACTCCTTTTTGTTTATTTAGCATATCCTTTAGAGTTCTGTTTGATCTTTCTATAACTGCTTGACCTGTAGGATTATGTGGTATACCTGTAACATGGTTTATATTATAATAAGCAAAAAACTGTTTCATTTTAACAGAGACATATGATGGAGCATTATCAGTTTTGATTTGTGCAGGTATACCCATAATGGCCATAACTTCTAGCAAATGAGTGATTACAGAATCAGCTTTTTCAGAACTCAAAGCAGTTGCCCATTGAAATCCTGAATAAGTATCAATAGTGTGGTGTACATATTTCAGTTTTCCAAATTCTGCAAAGTGAAACACGTCCATCTGCCAGATTTCATTCCTCTGAGTACCCTTTGGGTTACATCCTGCTGGTAATGGTGTTTGATTGTAGAAGGAACAAGTAGGACATTTCTTTACTATTTCTTTGGCTTGTTGCCAGGTTATGGAAAAATCCTTTTTTAAACCTTTACTATTTACATGATGTTTTTTATGAAATTCTGAGGCCTCCAGCACATTTCCTATCAATAATTTATCAATCTCATCATTGCCTTGTGCTAGAGGGCCTGGCAGACCAGTATGGGATCGGATGTGAGTTATATATAAAGGATGACTCCGTTTTCTGATTGTATCTTGTAATTGAATAAATAATGAAGTTAATTCTGAAGCATCGTGGATAAATTCTGCAGTCTCAATATGTAATACTACTCTTTCAGCATACTGAGAGTCAGTTACTATATTGAGAGGTTCTGAAAAATCCATTAATACCAACAGAATAGCATACAATTCTGATTTTTGAACTGAATTATAAGGACTTTGAACCACTTTACTTAAATTTTCTGATTTGTAACCTGCCTTTCCTTGTTTGTTGGCATCTGTATAAAATGTACGAACTCCAGATATGGGTTTTTTCCTCACAATTTGAGGCAAGATCCAATCAGCTCTCTTTATAAGATCAATTCTATTGCTTTTGGGATATTTGCTGTTAATTTCTCCCAAAAAATTACTACAAGCTTTTTGCCAAGCTTCATTTTCTATCCATAATTTTTCAATGTCCTCCTTAGTTAAAGGTACGACAATTTCTGCTGGGTCTATTCCTGCTAATTGACGAAGTCTCAATTTTCCTTTCCAAATCAAGTCAGAGATTTTTTCCACATAAGTTTTTAATTTTTTATTTGGTTTATTAGGTAAAAATATCCATTCCAATATAATATCTTCCCTTTGCATTAATATTCCTGTTGGGGAATGCCTAGAAGGTAAAATAACCAAAATGCAATCCAGCTTTGGATCAATACGATCTACGTGCCCTTCATGTACTTTCTTTTCTACCAAGGCCAATTCTTTCTCAGCTTCAGGTGATAATTCTCTTGGACTATTTAAGTCCTTATCACCTTCTAAGGTTTTAAACAAATTATTCAGTTCATCATTTTTTACCCCAACAATAGTTCTTAGATGAGAAATGTCTCCAAATAATCTTTGAAAGTCATTAAGAGTCTGTAGTCGATCTCTCCTAATTTGCACTTTTTGAGGTCTAATTTTTTGAAGTTCTATTTTATATCCTAAATAATTAATAGAATCTCCTCTTTGTACCTTTTCTAAAGCAATTTGTAATCCCCAGCAAGGCAAAATTTTCTTTACTTTTTCAAACATTCTTTCTAAAGTATCTGCATTTGAATCAGCTAATAAAATGTCATCCATATAATGATAAATTATAGATTTAGGAAATTTTTTACGTACCACTTCTAATGGCTGTTTTACAAAATATTGGCACAAAGTTGGGCTATTCAACATTCCCTGTGGGAGAACCCTCCATTGAAATCTTTTAACCGGTTGAGAATTATTATAAGTAGGCACTGTGAAAGCAAATCTTTCTCTGTCTTTTTCTTGTAAGGGTATTGAAAAGAAACAGTCTTTTAAATCAATAACTATGAGAGGCCAGCCTTTTGGTAACAGAGTAGGTAAAGGAATTCCAGATTGTAAAGAGCCCATTGGCTGAATTACTTTGTTAATTGCTCTAAGGTCTGTTACCATTCTCCATTTACCAGATTTTTTTTTTATAACAAATACAGGAGAATTCCAAGGGCTGGTTGATTCTTCAATATGATGAGCATTTAACTGTTCTTCCACCAGCTCTTGTAAAGCCTGGAGTTTCTCTGTTGTTAAAGGCCATTGCTGAACCCATACAGGCTTGTCTGTTGACCATTTTAAAGGTAGAGCTGTTAATGTTTTTGGAAGATTATCAGTTGTTGTGCCCTGTTCTTGTATGACATGGATGGCTGGTGAGCACTCATTAGAATAATATCTTTTAATATTTCTCTCAGAAACATGTACTAATTTATGATTTGTTTCTGAGATTGGAGGGATATTAATCTGAGTATTCCACTGTTGTAACAAGTCTCGACCCCACAGGTTCATAGCTATGTTAGCCATATATGGTTTTAATTTTCCTTTCTGTCCTTCTGGACCTATACATTCAAGCCATCTTACACTTTGTTTCACTCTAGATAATGTCCCAATTCCTAAGAGTTGAATGTTTACCTCCTGAAGAGGCCAAGTTGGATGCCAAAATTCTGGTGCAATTATGGTAATGTCAGCACCTGTGTCTACCAGACCAGACAACAAAACACCATTTATTTTTATTGTTAGTTTTGGTCTTTGTTCATTAATAGAAGTTTGCCAAAAAATTTTCTTTATGTTTTTTCCTGTATTTCCTATTTTCTCTGTTTCATCATCTCGACTAACATGATTTATTCCAATAGACATTTGGTTATTTAGTTGCTTTGAGTAGGGGTTTCCTCTACAACTGCAGGAAAGGTTTGAACTGGATTTACTGTGGGGGCCTGCCTGAGGCCCCTCTGGGAGTTTCCCGAAGGTCGAGGCAGAGGGTTACCCTGTCTGTCCCTTGTTGATCTACATTCGTTAGTCCAGTGTTTTCCCTTACCACACCTTCTGCATACTCCAGAAGGAAGGGGCATTCTGTTGCCAGTGTTCCTTGAATAAACATTATTTCTAGGAATGACCTGTTTACAATCCCTTTTCAAATGTCCTTGCTTTCCACATCCAAAACATCTAACATTGCTCAAACCTTTTGAAATTGCTTTTCCTACCCACATATCATCATGGTCATAAGCCTCTACATTAACTGTATCTCTAATCCAATCTTCCAAAGGTGCAGATCTTGCCTTTAACGGCCTAATTATTCTTTTGCACGCTGCATTTGCATTCTCAAAGGCCAAAGATTCAATTATTATCTGACTAGCCTCTGAATTCGGGACCATTTTTTGTACTGCTGAAGTCAATCTTTGTAAGAAGTCTGTGAAAGATTCTTTGGGGCCCTGTATAACCTTTGTAAATGACTCAGTTTTTTTTCCTGGTTCTTCAACTCTGTCCCATGCATTCAAAGCTGCCGTTTTACATAGAAGTAGGGTTTGGACATCATATGAACATTGTGTTTGTACTGAAGCATATTGGCCTTCGCCAATAAGCTGATCCTGGCAGACTTGTATTCCGCTATCCCTCCATTGTCTTTCTATATTTTTAGCCTCATTACTGAACCACATTTTCCACTGGAGATTTTGTCCGGGTTCAAGAACAGCCTGTGCCAATTCCCGCCAGTCCTTTGGTATAATCCTATTACAAGTTGACCAGGTGTTTAACATTTGCTTTACATATGGGGAGTGCATGCCATAAGATGCTATTGCCTCCTTAAATCTTCGTAAGTCTAACATTTCAACTGGAACCCAAGTATTTTGTTCATTCTCTTCATCAGGTAGCTGCTGTACGGCTACTGGATAAATTAAGGGTGATTGTGTGAAAACTGGCTTTCTTTCTGTAACCTTACGATCCAATTTTGAAACAACTTCACTATTTCTTCTGTCTGAATTTGAATTTCTCTATAATTCATTTTTACCGGTTTAACAAGTTTTTCTAAGACTGTTATCCTGGCACTTAAGTTGACGATCTTTTTAAATAGTAAAATGAGGATAAGAAAAGTAATAAACTGAATAATTCGATCAATATTAATCTTTTCATATAGTTGTTCCATTGTCAGAGTGCCTAAAATTTCAAACAAAGCCCAATTTTCTTCCAATGTACACATAAAGCCCATTTTTTTTTTAATGTAGAAAAAAATTCTCTTTTAAATAGATATGTTAATTGACTTACCAAGTCTGGGTAGAACAGTAAAATCCCAGGGAATTTCACAGCCACCTGGTGTTCGAGGTGTGAATCCAGCGAGAGAGAGAGAGAGAGAGAGAGAGAGAGAGAGAGAGAGAGAGAGAGAGAGAGAGAAAGTGTAGCCACTTGAGCCGAGTCAAGCCTTGGCTTTACAGGCAGGGGCCCTGTTCAGCGGGGCAGGTCTGAGTTGTTTGTAGCAGTTCCAGCTGCGGGTCAGTCAGGCCTGGGCCCAAGCTAGGCAGCCGGGCCGCCCAGGCTGGAAACCGGACCTGCCGCCAAGCCAAGCCAATCGGTTTTTAATGAATTCTTGTCACGTTGGGCGCCAAATGTAGATGTATCCAACCTTCCCATCAAACAATAAACACAGAACCAATGCAAAGAAGAAAGCCAAGAGGTCAGAGCTAAGAGCCAAAACCTTACCCTTCCTCCTGCAGTGGTCCTACCTCTCCGAACCAGAGCTACCCCTGTGTTAAAGTCTTTATATAGAGTTCCTGTCCTGCCTTCTCATTGGTTGTAAACCCAACCACATGACCGCCTCCTCACAGCCTGTCTGTATAGGCCTCCAGGTTTTCCATGATTGGTATTAAGATTAAAGGCATGTGTATCCAATAATGGCTGTATCCCTGAACACACAGAGACTTACCCAGCTCTGCCTACTAAGTGCTGGAATTACAAGCGTACGCTACCACTGCCCTGCTTTCCTATGGCTTGCTAATAGCTCTGACCCCCGGGCAACTTTATTTATTAACATACAAATAACATTTTAATACAAATAAAATATCACCATAACACACATGGTGTTAGAGCAGTAGACACCATGTGGGGTGTATGTGTGTATGTGTGTGTGTGTGTGTGTGTGTGTGTGTGTGTGTGTGTGATGGACTTTTGAAACCTCAAAGCCCATACCCCTTGACACACTTCCTCCAACAAGGCCACACCTACTCCAACAAAGCCACACCTCCTAATCCTTTCCACATAGTGCCATTCCCTGATGACTAAGTACTCATATAAATAAAGCTTTAGGGACCATTCTTATTCAAACCACCACCAGAATTTTGTCATAACAATGTGAAAGAAACTAATGTACTACCTTTGAGTCATGCTTAGATTCTTGGAGGAAGGGGATATGGAAACAATGGAGTATCCAGTTAGGTTAAAGGCAAAGGCGTAGGAACCTGTGAGACTTCTGAGAGGCACCCACCTCCACAGCTAAGGCTGCAGGTAAGCAAAGGGGAATGCAGCATGTTCCTGCAGAGAACTGCACAGGAAATGCAGGGATCTACATACAGGCTAAGGCAGACCCTTTGGTCTTTCTCCTCTCCACCCTCCACATATATGCTGCCACCAAAAAGAACTCTGTGTAGATGTAACCAACCGTTTTATCAAATAAGAAACACAGAGCCGATTCAGAGAAGAAAGCCAAGAGGTCAGAGCTAAGAGCCTTACCCTTCCTGCTTCAGCCAAGAGAGCTCTCCGAAAGGGACCTACTTCCTGTGTGTATGTCTTTATATAGTCTAGCTGTTCTGCCTTCTCATTGATTGTAAACCCAAACACGTGACTGCCTCGTCACTGCCTGTATGTACAGCCCTCCAGGTCCTCTATGGTATTGAGATTAAAGGCGTGCACCGCCACCGCCACGCACTTGCTATGGCTCTAATAGTTCTGACCCCCAGGCAACTTTATTTATTAACATACAATTAAAATCACATTTCAGTACAAGTAAAATACCACCACAACTCTGATCTTTACCTACCCTTCTGATTGCTGATTTTTGACTTCAGCATAGCTTACTAGGTGCTTCATGTTCTGTCTCACCCTTACTGATGCTCTTGTATGCCATGAATCCTTTGTCCTTTAGCCCAACAGCCTTTGCTCAGGCTAGTCCCACACCTTACATGTCTTTTCCTTTCATCTCTGTCTATGAGCTTTTTCTGAAACCTGCCCTAATAAGGCTACCTACGTTTACATGGTCTCTTTGATTGGTCCCTTTGTCCCTTATCCCCATCCTTCTCTCTCCTTCAGTGTGTCCCAGAACCAGGGAATAGGAGAGACAGTGTTTGTTCAGCTCTGTGGCAGTGGAAATGCTGTGGGCTCTGGAGTCCTGTCATCTGAGTATTGTGCCCACCCCTTCTCCCAAGGACCCTGCTTATCTACTTAAATACCACCCTCTGCACACTATTCTGTAATTGCCTGTGGACCTGTGTATCTCACCTTTGACTGTTCCCACTTTCAGACACATGTCTGTACTTCCCCAGCAAAGAAAATGGTCTGGAAGCACCTGCAATGGTGTACTGTGGGAAACAGAGTGAACACATGCAGCCCGGTTGCTTTTCTTCTAAACATTATGACCTTGGGAAGTTACATAACCTCCCTGTGACTCTGACTTCTCAGGAACTGGGGCAATCACACCTACTTGTAAAGGTTATCGAGGCAATCTATATTTTGAAGAAAAAAAGACTATAAATGGTGTTGTGGGGGGGCAGAAAATGAGGGAAGATCTGTGTCACAGGAGTGGTGAGTAACAAGTCCCATCATGATGACAATAGTAACAACAGCTGGAACTTTTTCATAACTCTCACCTGCTCCATGTCTTATACCATTATCTCGTTAACTTCACCCAACACTTTGAGGGAGGTATTATTGTAGTCACCACGTGAATAAGAAAAGTGGGACCCAGGAAGCAGAGAGCCAGCCCAGGTGGCCGAGCTGGGAATGAGAGCAAGTCTTAGAGGCTAAATATTGTCATTTCTGCACCCATGACATGACAGCTGCTCTCCTGGGGTCAGCTGTCCTCATCTGGCATTGAATCTTAACAACGCAAAAGACAGCAGGCAGAGTGGGTCGTGCAAAGACCGGAAGAGGAAACCAAAGGGACCTTCCCAGAGGGTGAGGGAGGAGCTGGGATTCTGCTGGGGAAGTACAAACTGAACCAGCCCCAGGGAGCTAATCCACAGAGAGGTCAGGAGAGAAAGAAGGAGGAGGGGTGAGTGGAGCTGAAGAGTGGCTAGGCCGGTGACAGGCAGAGACTGAGATGTGGGTCTGTAATTTGATGAGGTGATGAGGGGCCAAGACTATTTTAGGCAGCACTTGTGGTAGATGTTGACCTGCAAGGAGGTCTCGCCCTCTACTTCATGGTCAACAGAGGGGAGGCCAGTAAAGGTACAGGTGTGTGTGTGTGTGTGTGTGTGTGTGTGTGTGTGTGTGTGTGTGTGTGTATGACAGAGACAGAGATAGAGAGACAGAGACAGAGAGACAAAGAGACAGAGACAGAGAGACTAAGAGAGAGACACACAGACACACACAAAGAGAGAGACAGACAGTCAGACAGACATGTAAACGTTGATGTTCAACCTCACAAGCCTCCCCAGGAATCCTTTTCATTTCCTTTCTTTCTGAGTTTATCTTCTGTGATTTCCAAAGTCTGTAAGAGGTATTGTGGGTAACAGTTACAGACTGTGGGATATAGATCAGATAGGCAGAGAGGCGGTGAGTTAGACACAGCAGAGTGTACTGGAACACAATGGATGAGTTCACCTCCAGTTACAGGTCTCTCTTCAAACTCAAGGTCTCTTCTTGTCCATCCAGAGTCAGTGGAGCTTAAAGGCAGGAGTTGGGGCTAGCAGAGGACACCATTTTCTTCTCACCCAAGTTTAGTTACTCATCTGTATTTGAGTCAGTTTACTCAACTATGAAATGAGACTAGGAAGGAGTTTACCTGTGCTGCAGAGACATGCACAAGGACTGCTCCTGGCAATGGTGTGCTTGGTGAGAGGAGGTTGCTGCTCCCTTCTGTTCTGTCTAGGGCTACAGCAGGATGGATCACTGTTTATCCATAGGTTTCTCATGTATGTCTTTAGGTTTGGTTAACCAGAGTCTGCACAGTGGGACAGATTGAATCAATAATGGAAAACTCCAGACTGAGGACTTCCTTCTATGCTGGAATGAAGTGACCCCAATCTTTAGGAACCTCTAGAGCCACATTTCTCCATATCTTTAGGGCTCTATTAGGCCTGGTCCTGCTGGGAGCATCCTTATGTGTGGGTGCCATGGCAGGCCAAGCTCAGGCTGATTTTGTAATTGCCCTCCATGCCTCCTGGGTGGAGAACTGTTCAATTTCAATGTATCTCTCATCTTTCAATCCCAATGTACATTGGGGGATGTACACGTTACAGCTATAGCCTGGTACATGCCAAAGTGATTTTATTTTGGGAAATTGGTGAAGGGGTTTTGCCTTTCCCGCTCTTGACTTTTATTTTATATTTTTTTTGGGAGAGGGGAGTTAGAATCTACTGAAAGCAGAAGGAAATTCTGGGCATGCTCAGAGGCTGCATCCTGGGAGAAGGGAAAGGCATCTCTTGTCTCCTAGATGGAACCCCTGTGGTTATCCAGCCAAACATTGCCTGTCTGTATTTGCCTGTCACCTTGATAGGTAAGAGTACTCAATGCCAAGAGGCCTCAGTCAGAACCCTCGACAGGAGATCCTTTCTTTCCCAACTCAAGCAAGGAACACAGTATGACATTATTTCCTGACGGCAGAGAGGACTGAACAAAAATAGACAGGAGCCAAGAATGATCTTCATTCTGATTCGCAAACCCAAGTCTCCTGTGGCATTTGATTTGATCAGATCAATGTCTCCATAAACGTTCTGTAAGGCAGTGCTTTTGGATTGGGCATGGCCCTTTACTGGAGACTTTTTTCATAGTGGAATGTTTATGATTTACTAGCCCCCTTGAAAGCGCTGAATTGATAGGGATTATAATAGAACCCCTCGACAGAGTCTTCTTTCCCCTCACCCTTCACACTGTCTAGCAGTCCTGCTTGAGAAGCTGTATGATTTTTTTTTAAACTTCTCTTAGTCTTATCAGATGGAGATGCCAAAATATTTTGCCAGCTTCCAAGGCAACTAATGGAGAAGGCAGAGTTGTTGCTGTTCAGATACATCCTTGGGAGGCACGTGGGAGCCCATAGAGCTCACAAGTCACATGTGCCTGGCAGAGAGCATGAGCTAAGAAGCTTGTGTGACCCAGGCCAGTCCCATGACTCTGGAGATCAGCTCTCTTCATTAAGCAATGACTATATTCTGGTAGCTACCCCACCTGCCTATACAGTTGTGGGAAGAAGACTCAGTAGAATGTCTAACAAAGGAGTTTGAAAGGCCACATGTCAAACACATGCAAGGGACAATAATTATGCTGTTATGGCCATCTGCCCTCACCCAAAGCTAGTGTGGAGATTTTATTTCTCCAAGGGAAAACTTCTCTCTTTCCAAGTTGAAATGGTTAAATTCCGTGGGGTTTATGGGACAAAGTCACTATCCTCTCTTACCGGAAATGAAATAGTATCTTTTGCTATTGACTCAGACAAGTCTGAGTTTTATCTGCGTGCCAGCTTTCCTACACACTCTTCTCTATGCACTCTGTTCTTGGATTTGGAAAACACTACAACAAACATTGCTTGCTCTGTGGCTTTGGAGAGCTGTCCTGCACCCACATGGAGCCAGCCACTTCAGAGTTCGGAGTTCTTCGGAGAGGGCCACATGTGATGACTTTGGTTGAAGACAATTTCAGGAAAAATGGAGGAGCCTGCAGTATGGCACTACGAGGACTCTCTGTATTGATCACTACATTTACAGGGTCAAAAAGGCTAAAGTTAGAAAGTTATCTGGGCCAAGATATGAAAATTAAGCTTCAAAAGTAGGTTGAGTAATAGGTAGGTAAATATAGGTTAGCAATGGCCAGCTGCTTTGCATAAAGGCTCTCCTGACTCCGAGCCAACTGTCTACCCAATGCATCACCATCAATACTAATAATGCCACACCTCCAATGACTGCTGCCGTATGTGGGACAATGAGTATGTGTGAGTGCTAAGCCACTTGCATATATATTCATTCTTTTGATCCCTGCATAACTCACACACAGGTATTTCTCCCATTTTACAGAGGAGAAAAAGAAGCCAGGGAGTGTTCACTGCTTCCCAAAGTTAAGGTGTTCGTGTTTGCAGTATCTCACAGAACGCAGAATAAGAATTGGGATAAGTATGCCATTCTGTTTGTACACAAAATTGCATTTTTTAAAAAATTAAAATGAAATCACTTTACACCAAAACTCAAAGTGTCCTGGAAAAAATACCCCAAATAAAACTGACCCACAAACTCACCCTAAAGTCCAGCCTGGCTTTATATTGATGGGTTAACAGAGAGAGGCGGTGACATTTCAAAGCCCTTCTTCCTATCAAGCTTTCTGACCAGGTGAGTCACAGGAGAAAGCTGCAGCTTTGGCCCCAGTGGAAACACTCATTTCCCCAGCTGCTCAGCAGCAGGACATCAAGACCAGCTCTATGTCCTGGCTTTTCTAGTCTTAGCATTGCTTTTAACATGATGAAACCAACTTTTGTTATCCCCGCTGGAGGTGCGTTCTAAAGGTCCTATATTCAGGCATTTTCTCCTCTTGCTTAGCAGGAGTCAGGATAAGAAACTCACCAGGCCTGACTGTCAGCTGCCAAAAATAAATGTCCCTGCTCTTTTAATCTCCACATTCTGTTTTGCCAAGCTTCCTTACAAAGCCCAGCTACTCTATGAAGTGTTTTCACACTGCACGAGTTAGAGAGCCTGACTTTCAAAACCCTCGGCGTGTGCTTGGTTATCATTCAAAAGAGCAGAGAATGTTTTCTTGAAATTCTATCCTGTTTAAAAAGTTAATTTCACATTAAACCATGCGATCAATGGATGCCCCAGAAGTACCAGGCAGAATAAGTTCTGGAACTTTGCCCAGTATGAAATTGAAAGGAGAGGAAGGCCAGCAGTCACTGAATCACCCAAGGCTCTTCAAACTCTCAGTGTACCTATTTCCTCCTAATTGACACCTGCCCTCCTGGAGGAGGGGGGCTCAGAGGACTCAGAAAGCTAAGGAAAGGCTCACAATGCTTGGAAAGTTACATGATTCCGAAGGCTCCTCCCAAGACGATATTGCTGGGGTCGGGGTGAGGGTGGGCAGAAGCTGGTGACCAGGACATTCTCTTTAGTGTAGCTGTGGCATACTGGGCAGGGAGCTCTCAGGGATACGGTTTTCTTGAATCATCACCTGTGCTGGGGTAGCTTTATAGTGATGTGGCTGCTTTGTGTCACCCCTATTCCTGCAAATAACCCCAATAAACTGATTGGTTCAACATAAACTTTGGTGAAATTGTTTCTTCGGTTGCTCATATCTGAAATGAACAGACATTTGCACACCTCTCACAAGGAAGTCATGCCACAAAGCCTGATTAGAAACAGGTAAGAATTTTTAAAATGTAAATTTTATGAAAACAGTGTCTATGGTTGCTAGGAAAGACAGTTAGGGTGCTTATTTCATAGGACATCTGTGCTGGTTAGTTACTGGTGATTTGACACAAGCCAGGGTCATCTAGGAAGAGGGAACCTCGGTTGAGAAAATGAGTCCATTAGATTGGCATGTAGGCAAGTCTGTGGGACATTGATTAATGACTGATGAGTAAGTCCAGTAAGAGTAGTACCATCCTTGGGCAGGTGGTCCTCAGTTGTCAAAGAAAGCAGGCTAAGTAAGTCATGGGGAGCAAGCCAGTAAGCAGCATTCCATCATGGCCACTGCATCATTCAGTTCCTGCTTCCACGTTCCTGCCCTGAGTTCCTGCCCTGAGTTCCTTCAATGATACACTGTGGTCTGGATGTGTAAACCAAGTAGACACTTTCCATCCCCAAGCTGCTTCTGGTCATCATGTTTTATCATATGAACTGAAGAAAACTAGGACAGCATCTAAAGAGAAGACTGCCTTGGGGCATGTGGAGTGTGCAGCTTCAATTCGGCTTCCTTTGTCCCTGTGTCTTTCTAGCCATATTTTCATGTATCTAGTTATGTTCAGCACTTCAGCACTTAAGATCTGAATTCCTGCTATTTGCTAGATCCCCGGGATCCAAAGATGTTGTAATGATTTATGCCCTTTGAGAAACCTTCTATCTATTGATAGAAATAGATAGTGTGTAGGTGCCATGAAAAGATTAATTCCTGTCACAAAATGAATGGAGCAGAGCTGGGGCTGTATAGCTTTGGGGATCCAGGGATGGACACACTGTTGAGGTGGCACTTAAGCTGGTTTTATCCAGCCAGGGAGAGAATGGGGGAGGGTACAACAGATAATGGGGATGGTGAGTGCAAGAGGAACAAATGTATTAGAGATAAGGTGAGTCCAGCACAGTGATCATGTTAAAGGGAGTAAGAAAAAGATGAACTCAAATTTCAGAGGGTCTTTAGGATAGGAATTGGGGGTCACTGGGAAGCAGAGACTACAGGGGGGTCTCAATGGAGTTCCTGGTCTGCCCAAGCACGTCTTGGAAAGGTAACTCAGTTAGAAAGGAGGAGGCATGGGCTTACTCCAGTGCCTGAGGGCTAAAAGTACAAGGATGATAATGGGCTCATGCATCCTGATGTTGGAGGGTACTGATCCAGACCCAGGAGAATCAGTGGTGTCAGGGCTGATAGGCAGAGGACTGGCATCCTACTTGGAGACAATCAGGCAGAAAGAGAGAATTCTTTCTTATTCAGCCCTTTGTTCTATTCAGGTCTCCAACTAACTGATGGAGAAGAGCCACCCACACTGGGGAGGACAGTTTGTTTGACTTAATATATGGATTCACACGTTAACGTCACCTAGAAACATTTTTGCAGCCATAGTCCATCCAAATTTCTGGGTAACTCGTTGGCCCAGTCAAATTGACACACAAAATTCACTGTCACAGGGCCAGTGAGATGGCTCAGTGGGTAAGGTTGCTTGCCATGCAAGCCTGGGGACCTGAGTTTGGTTTCCAGAGCCCAGGTAAAGGTGGGAGGAGACAACAAATCCCACAGATTTGTTCTCTAACCTCCAAACATATGTGTTGCCATGCATGAGCCCCACCATACACACACACACACACACACACACACACACACACACACACACACACACACACACACACACACTAGCCATCAGAGCCAACTCCTCTGAGTCACTGTTTTCCTGATTACTCCTCCACCTTGCCATCTATCTGCTGCCAGAGAGACCATCCAAGAAGCCAATCTATTCCTTCTCTGCCTTTGTGAAGTCCTTCAGAGGCTTCTGATGCCACAGGACATAAGGCAGGGACAGAGGATCACAATTCTCCATGCTGCAGATGAATTCTCACCTCACCGATGTGGATTTCTTTTGAAGATGCTATGGGCTCCTACCTCTCTGTGTTTTTCTCTTGTCGGGGGCCTCTACCTGAAGTACCTTGAGCTTCACCTTTCTCTCTTCCTTCTCTTCAAGTTAGCTCCTAAATTAAAACTTTAAGATTCATCTTTGGCCATTCTCCTGTCGTAGGAACCTTTCCAGACATCATTCCCCTCCCTGCCCTCAGTTGAGAACAGTGTCCATGGGTTCCAAAGCATCCTCCTGAGCTCTCATGTCTGTCCTGTATTACAGTAGCAACAGGAAATGCACTTCACTGTTAAATGTCTGTTATATGCTAAACAATATACATTACCTATTATCATCCTTGTAAATGTAGAGGGTAGACATTATGAAGACCCCCAATGCAGTGATAAGAAAACTGGTTCAGAGGAGAGAAGTAAAGTCATTTGTTCAAGGCCATGACTGGTAAGAAATAGTCAAGATTCCCAGTCAGGTGACTGTTCTTCTCATACTGTGCTCTTTTCTGTGCTGTGTGATATGTTTCATTCCCCAAGACCACATGCACTGGGCAATGACAGTGCTCTTCATCTTTTGTAGGCACTGGGCACAATGCCTGCCATACAGAAAAACGACGTTGAATGAACACAGATGAACGAGTGGATGGCAGAAGTACAGAATAAATGGGAGGTGAGGGAATAGAGCAATCACAGGTTACTCCATTAGAAATCTGGAGTAAATAATGACGAATCCAGAAAAAGAATTGTTAGGTGATCGCTGGAGAGACACACAAATAAAGCAAATGAGTGTGTGTGCTCCAAGAATGGACATAGTCTACTGAGAGATCATGCAAGGAGCTTAGGTAATGGAAGGCAGCCCTTGAGGACTGCTTGCATATTCTAAATTCAAAATTCAAGCTTTTATTTTTATTTTTTTTTTATTTTTATTTTTTTTTTTTTGGTTTTTCGAGACAGGGTTTCTCTGTGTAGCTTTGCGCCTTTCCTGGAACTCACTTGGTAGCCCAGGCTGGCCTCGAACTCACAGAGATCCACCTGGCTCTGCCTCCCGAGTGCTGGGATTAAAGGCGTGCGCCACCACTGCCCGGCTGGTTTTTCTTTTTTTTTTTTTTTTGGTCAAGCTTTTATTTTTTAGTGTTTCTCAAGGACGCAGCTCCTAGAACCTTCCATATAGAAACTACTTATTAGGTTGATGGTCAAGGAAAAGAACAATGTGACAGAAGAAATCACGTTGGTCGTGTCCATCTGTTTCACCCACATTAACAGCTGCTTTTAAGGTCAAGTCTGGAATATCCCAAGTAATGAAGCAAGTCACAGAACATGAGACATTCAAGAAGCCAAAGAAGAGACAAACCTTTCTATGCAAGGCCAAGGGCAAGTAAAAGAGCCATGACCACAGTTAATGACTGACAGCCCCGTAGTTCCCAAACCCCTGATCTTCAGATTCTCAGGCCAGGCCTTGAGTTCAGCTTCTGTTGTTTGGCACAGTGAGCTGTGCACTGATATGAAGTCAGGTAGAATAGAAATCACTAGGGTACTAGGCATGGAGTGGGGGAGCTCTGTTATACTGGCTGTTACGGGAACCAAACTCAGATATTATTGAGGACCTCTTTACCTCTCCTCAAGCTTGTGCTTGTCTAGGCCTGCTTATCTAACTCAGTCTGAGAAAGTCTCTGCATTAGATAGAAGTTAAAGACGGAAAAGTCCTTGCATTAGAGACATAAATTGAATATATTTATGGTTTATAAAATATATGTGTGTGGAATGACTAAATCAAACCAACTAATATACTTATCACCTCATATATTTAACATTTTAATCCTGAGAAATCTTAAAATCTCTCTTAGCGCTCTCTCTCTCTCTCTCTCTCTCTCTCTCTCTCTCTCTCTCTCTCTCTCTCACACACACACACACATACACACACACACACACACACACACACACACACACACACACATCATATTTTGCAGTATTCAGAACTGAGGGGTAAGCCAACTCTTTAGCCTGGAGCTGCACCTCCAGCCACTAATACATTATAATTCACTGTAGTCACCACTGCCCACACCAGATGCCCTGTTCTTGGAGCATGAGGTTCCTCTTGTGAGGCAGGGGCCTCAGACTGCACATCAGCACCATTTAATATTCCATTCATGCAGTAATATTCCTTGCTCTGACTCCATAGCAATATGTTAACTGGTGAGATATCTCATAATAAAGTACCACAGAGTGAGTGTCTCACATCACACACACACACTACATGTTCTCCGTTCCAGAGGAGACTGGATCCAGGTGTTGTTTATCTCCATGTCTCCTGAAGGCTGTCGAGGAAGGATCTGTCCCAAGCCTTTCTCTTTGTCTTGATGAAGGCTGCCTTTGCTTCCTGTCTCCTTACGTCATCTTTCTTTTGTGGGTGTCTGTCTCTGTGTCCACATTTCCCCTTTTCATAAGGACATCAGTTATACCGAAGGAGACTCCATCCTACAGGCTTTATTTAATTTGATCACCTCTGTAAAGATTTTCGCTCCAAATGCCTTTATATTTTGAGGTCAGGACTCCAAGCTATATTTTCTGGGGGTCGCCATTCCATCTACTTGCCAAAGAATCTTCTAGAGATTTCGTGGCTTGCCCAAAGATTCTCCTACATGAAGAGCGTGTGGGTGTCAGTGGTGGGGGCACTTCTCACTTGCAGTGGATGCCTTGTGTTGGTGAAATAGAATTAGAAACAAAGCCTCCTACCAGCAGAACAGCTCTTCTCCAGAGCGAAGGAGAAAGGAAACAGTTCTGTTATTGAATAAGCACTAAAGCAGAATGCACGCACATCATGAGAAAACTGCTAAGGATACTGCAAAGACAAGGAAATATGCTCTTTATAGGCAAGTAGAGACACTCCATCCCACACGTGTTCTCAAGATCCACGGTGCCCGGTCCTCAGGTAAGAGGACTTCCCAGGACAGTTTGCCAGGGAGCTATTGTTAACGCACTTGGTTTGGGGCCATTACTTTCTTTCCTCCCCTGAGATATTTACAAACCTTTCAAAGGTTACATAAGCCCCTTGATGGCTTTTCAACCCAGGTGTCTCTCTCTCTCTCAAGGAGATGATAAAAGTGCTTGCTGAGCAAATGTAAGACCCCGAGTCTGAATTTCCAGACCCTGTGTTCAAGTTGGGTGCCGTAGTGCAAACTCCTTCAGTTGCAGGGCTCCTATAAAGAAATGGGGTTAGAGACAGGAGGATCCCCAGAAGCTCTTAGGCCAGCTAGCCTGGCTTACACAGAGGAAAATTAGCAAAGACATCGCGTCTCAAAACTAGGTGGAAGGGGAGAACCAGTACCCAAGGTTTTGAACTCTACACATGCGCGTCAGCACACACTCGCCTGTGTACACACAGACACACAGACAGACAGACACACACACACAAATGCATGAGTACACAAACATTCTCACTCACACATAAATCACATGCATAAAATTTTAATAAGTAAATAAATAAATAAAAGGGTAATGGCCAAGAATGATTGTGACTCTCTCAATCAGGAAACAGGGGAAAATGGGAGCCTATACCTCTATTAAAATATTTACTTAAAATTCATTGGGAACATTATTATTTTGTCATTATTTTTGAGAATTCCACATCTTATTTTTTCTTTCTCAGTGTCACTTTTATTGCTTTTGTCTTGTACTGAAATTTTCATACTAAACCAAATGAACTGGTTTCCTCCTTGTCCTTCACAAAGGCGGTCTTGAATTAGGGTCTGTGCTCCACACTCGCTAGCATGAATGTCCCCCATTTCTTCTGAGTGACTCCAGTAGGTGACCTGGAGTGTCCACCATTCTGGCCTATGACTCATCAGGATTTTTCAGGGAAATGTACTGGGTCAAGCCTGTTCACCGATGTAAATTCAAAGTACTGAGGTGTAAAATGGCCTCAACAGCACTTTGACATTCTTAGACTTCTCCCATTTACGCCCCAGCTGAGACAAAATAGTCTGAGTTTATACCAAATAAGAGATAATGATCCGACTGTGTTCTTAGAATCAAGGACCAAGTGTACTTGCTGTTCACCTTAGATGCACTGTGTTTTCCAGCTCCAGACTATGGCGTGTGAAGCAATAATCAAGAATGAAGAAGTTTGTGGCTGATGTGATTAGGAAAACAGGTATGGCAATATTTAAAAATGCAGAGGGATAAAATCTATCAAAACTCAGCAGAGCACTCTTTAAAATGCTGTTTGCACCTTTGTAACTTGCTTGAAAGCCAGAAGCAAGGCTCTTCATCAAACCACCTTCCCAGGTCCTATGGTACAGCTAAATTGTCAAGATTTTCGATCTTCCTTTGTACAAAGCGCTCACATTTCCCTTCTCAGCTTGTTTCTGGTCCTCCCTGTTCTTTTTGGCTTTCTCTGGTCCTTGATGTCTTCACTGGGTCTGAGGTGCACCAGTCCTGCCATTTTCAGCCTAGACCTCTAGGAACTAGGGTGTGGCTTGGGGAATGGTCAGAGCATAGAGTGGGCTGCATAGAAAACCTCTGAGACTCCAGTGTGAGGCTGGGCAGGAGAACCGGACACCTCCTGGCCGGAGATGGCAGGGCCTGGATTTTAACAAGTGGGGTTGGATGATCTGACCTAAAACACTCTTTATAAAACAAGGTTCTAGTCTCCATAAGCCATAGCGCACACACACACACACACACACACACACACACACACACACACACACACACTCAACAGCATCAAAACCACTCTTTATGGAAAGATGATGTCTCTGTTACCATTTTTAGTCTCTACCCTATCCAGTGTTTGATAGCTGCACTTGTTACATCTGAAGAGCTGAAAGTATGGAAAGATAAAATCAAAGTCTTCAGCATTTATCTTTGAGATCCAAAATCAAGGTGGATTTCAGTTTTTTGTCATTGTCTGTGACTTTGATCAAAACACTTTCCACAAACAGCTGAGGAGGAATGGTCTGTCATGGTGTGCAGTTTCAGGCCATTCAGTCTGTGGTCGCTGGGCCCCAGCACTTGGACGGAGCATTGTTACAGTGGGGGGACATCATGGAGGCTGCTTTCCACTTCTCCAATGAGCAGGGGAAAGTGGGACTGCAAAGGATCTTGGAGGGCATGTCATCTCTGTCCCCTCCAACTGGCTCCCACCTCCCAATTTTCCAGAGCCTTTCAAAATAGTACCATGATACAGAGACCAGCCTTTCAATACATAAGCCCACCAGGAGGACACTTCATATCCAAACATAGCATTCTGCCCCACACTCAAAGACTTCAAGGATCCCTAGAGTCTTGTCAGTTCCAACATTGAACAACAGTCCAAAATAAAAGTCTCTTCCAAGATCCCAGGCACTGTTACGGCTAGCACCTGTAACATAAAAAGAAAAACTGCTTCCGAGATGCAGAAACACAGAGTAAACATTTCCATTCCAAAGGGAAGAATAGAGACAGAGAAAGGACTGGGACCAAAGAAAGACCAGAGTGCACCTGGGCAAATGTTAATCACTGGAGCCTCACGGCTAGTGTCTGGAGGACGCAATATTATGATGCCAGCTCCTGAGGCTGGGGAGCTTCACCCCGTGGCCTTGCCACTTACTGTCCTCCTGGCCTCTCTTTGCTGAGCAAAGTGGTTTTCCTTAGCATGTGTCCTTCCATGGTCCTGACACTTTCAAATCCTGGGGTATCTGCTGTAAATTGGGCTTTCCCTTCAAAGCTTCATGCATGTGACAATTTGACAAATTTGACGTTTGTCAACTCAGGGGATTCCCACATGAAATTCAACACTGCTACACTTTTCATTATAAATATATATGTATATATATTTATGCCTACTATCTAGTGTCTGTTTATCAGCTATCTATCCATCTGTCTATCTATCTACCTATCTACCATTCATCCATCTGTGTATCTGTGTATCTAGTTGTTATCTTTTTTTTCCTATGACAGCTTAGAATGTAAGAGGCATCAAAATTGATAGACAGGAGTATGGCTAGAGACCCTGCGAGGCACATTATATTTAGCAGAAAAATAACACTATGTAGCAGAGAGAGCATTAGCCTGGCACCCAGAGAAGACCTCCACCAGCTGTCAGGAGATGTCAGTTAAGCTAGGAAGAGCCTGAAGCTATGGAGTCTGAGAGAGGGAGCAAGCTGGCTGGCTTTCACATGGCTTGATCTTGATGCAATAGAAGGAAAAATTTCCTCTTCAGAGCTTACACGAAATCAGAATCGGTGCTCTTTAATGAAGGGAAGATGCACTCGATAATTCATTAAGGTGCCTCAGCAAATAGATGTTGGACACCTTGCACTCCAGGTTCTCAGGAAAGGGCAGGTTTCTGTAATATGGGAGGCTGACAAAGACAGCCTCTCTCTTTGGTGGCCTTCCAGAGTTACTGTGATGTGCCACAGATTGCTTATCTAGGGAGGATAGTATCTTGATTTAACTAAAGTAGCTCCCATTTGGGACTGTAGATCCTAAAGAGAAGCACAGGAGGACATCAAGGAAGAGGCAGAGCTGGGCCCTCTCCAGCCCTCAGAATGATCCCTGTGTCAGCCATGTTTATGAGACAAACATCCTATCTAATCAAACACAGTTGGAATAGTCAAGAAGATAATTTGAAAAGTGCATTTGCATCCACTAGCATTAACAATGAAGGAAGAATACCAGGTCTTGTTAGAACGCTGAACTCATTCACTAGTATTAACAACACATGAAGAGAATACCAGATCTTGTTACAACACTGAGCTTACAATGGTGTGGAGTTATCCTGATTATCTAAGCATTGAAAATGAGGCATTATTAGTAATAGCATGATTACATTAAGAGCAAAGAGGGTGGATAACATTAATAAAATGAGGGATTGTTTGAAAAGTAGAATATATTTCATTCTTATCTCATTGTTTTTATTCTGTTTTTTACGTGCTTTAAAAGTAATCATAGAGAACTCCACATGTATGCAAATGTGCCTGCCCATCGGAATGTTAACAGGTCACTGAGCAGGGTGTCCGGGAATGTGGAGGACAAAGAGCAGCTTGTCCAGCATAACTCTGCATCTACACACTGACGGTAGTAAGAAAACAACTGCACTGGAAGTCAATAGGTAACAAGTCCCAACTAGTAGAGCTAGCTGATCAAGTGTGGGCTAGAGAGACGGTTACTTGATGACTTCATGGGGAAGCTTTAAGTCACCTTTGGATCATTAGACTGTGTGCTTTGATGTTCTTTCTGAGGTAGAATCTTGTTGTGTAACCCAGAATGGTTAGACTTCCAGTCTCAGCCTCCTGAGGGCTGATATTACAAGTACGCACCACTTGCTCATCCTGGATGACTTTATTTCCACCCCTGGTTTGTCTATTTCTACGACTCTTCTGTTTCCGGTGGATTTTAGTTAGCTTCTCCATGGTGCTTACCTCATTTCAACTTTCACCAAAGTGTGAGTGTCTCTTCTAGGAGACTAAATCCTTTAAGAGCAGAGGACATCTGACATTTTTATTTTAACTTTTAAATTTTTCATGTGTATGTGTGCAGGTATGTGCAGGTATACATTGTGTGAGTACTCATGCACGTGTGGACACCAGAGGACAGCCTCAAGTGTTGAACTTCGGATCCTCCTGCCTTTGCCTCCAAAGTGCTGAGATTATAGACATGGACCACCGTAACTGTTTTGTCCAGTGCTGGGCTGAGCCTATGACTTTATGAATACTGGGTAAGCATTTCACCAACTGTGCTACAAACTCAGCCCGCCTTGCTTTTTGAGACAGGGTTTCTAAATGGCCTGGAAACTCCCTAGTGGTCCAGGCTGACCGGCTAGTGAGACCTCCCCATCTCTACCCCTAGCACTGGCCTAACAAGCGTGAGCCACTATGCTTAGCTTTTTAATGTTAGTTCTGGGAATCGAACTCGGATCCTTGTACTTGCAAGGTTATCTGCTTGCCCTTGTATTTCTCTTTATACTCTTAAATCATCTAAACCTATGCTTTATATATTAGTAACATTCAATAAATGTTTATTAACTTAAATTATGGAGCATTATTGTTTTTAATAAGGCAAAATTACTCTTTGACTGCTTAGAGAATAGCATATCAAATTCGAGAGAAATGAATGCAGGAAGTCATCGACGGCTACTTCTTCAGATCAGTGTTGATAAAGAATGCAGACAATGAGCTGGGCGGTGGTGGCGCACGCCTTTAATCCCAGCACTCGGGAGGCAGAGGCAGGCGGATCTCTGTGAGTTCGAGGCCAGCCTGGGCTACCAAGTGAGTTCCAGGAAAGGCGCAAAGCTACACAGAGAAACCCTGTCTCGAAAAAAAAAAAAAAAAAAAAAACAAACAAAAAAAAAAGAATGCAGACAATGTCCAGTATTGAATATCTGTTATTAAAATATTGTCCTTGTGCAAAGGTGCTGTCGTCAATCATCATGGCTCCATCATCAATAAGGTCCCAGCACCTTGAAGGCATTTCTTCTTACGATGATAATCAATCCATGTATTTTAATTGAGAAGCTGAGCTGTGCTATATACTGTGAAGATTACATTGGTGGTACTAAGGTGACTTTCATGCTCAAAGAGCCCAGAGTTGAGTTTAGGGTTAGGAGAAGGAATCCTCAGGCAGCAGGGGCTCATGAAACACCAGGTACTGCATCAAGAATCAGTGCCAATAGAATTCCCAAGGAGTCCAGGGCAAGAGGTTTTCCTAGGCAGAGAGTTCTTGGGAATAGCTTTGAGCAGGCCTTTGAAAGCACTGTCCGCTTTGCTAGCTGGTGAGAACGGTGTCCCACCTGAGGGATCAGATTCCTCTGTGACACTTTCCTGGGTAAGTAAAATCCAGGCCATAAACCCGAGAGCTTCTTTATTATTAGGATAACCAGCCTTTGTGTGCTGCCACAAGAAAACCCCAGACCTAATGCTTTTGTCTGTCAGTGTGGCATATTGTGGTTGGGTTGTCTGAAATTCCTTAGAATGATAAAAAACAAATCTGCAATTTTATGAGCATAGATAGTTTCTTCAGAGGGACAGAGTCAGAGAACTTGTCATGCCAGATGGTTGATCTAGGTAGAGCCTGAAAAAAGAAACCTAGTGTTGAAGCCACGCACAGAACTTAGCTGGGCGAGGAAGCTGTAAATCTCAGTCTTCGTGACAGCACGAGCTGCCAAGTGGCTCGGAAGTGGCCCCACCAAGCTGGTCCTGCTGTAGGTAGACCCAGGGTGGGTGGTTCTATGGAGGCTGGCTGGCAGGCTTGCCACAGCTAATCTAGGCTGCTTGTTGACTAGCTCTGCGGCGATTGCAATGCTTTCGCTGCCTCCAGGAGAGTGGATTTGGTGTTGTCCTTTGCTCAAACCCACTTTTGTTGCTAAGCCCAGAGTTCAGACTCTTAAATGGGAGTTCCTGCGGGGAGGTTTTGTCATTAGTGATGGATTAGGAGAGCAAGTTACTGTGAACACTACGGAAGTAATGGGAGGAAAGGCTGGGGAGACAGTTCAGCTAGTAAAACACCTGCCTTGCAAGCGTGAGGACCTGAGTTCAATTCCCAGAACCCACATAAAAACAAAACAAAAATTTAAAAAGTCTGGGGTAATGGTACAAGTCTATAATCTCAGTTCTGGGGAGGTGGAGGCAGGCAGATCCTTGGGGCTCACTAGCCTGCCAGACTTGTGTACTTAGCAAGTTCTAGTCCAGTGAGAGACCCTGTCTAATAGATAGATAGATAGATAGATAGATAGATAGATAGATAGATAGATAGATAGATAGATAGGTAAGAGGTAAATGGCTCCCAAGGAAAGTCGCTTGAGTTGTCCTCTGGTCTACATACATACTACATATGGGTGTATGTGCAGCCACATTCACAGACATATATATGTAAACATGCACATGTATTAACATGCACACAAATACACGCTCAAAAAGAAGTAGACCACTTAGGACACAGGCAAGCCATACCACTTTCTACTTTTTCTTGTGAGGAAGGATGGCTATGTTGTTTCCAACTAGATGAGATAGTCTGTGCTCTTTGTTCCTTCTGTTAACAAACAGCAAACTGGAATTGTTGATCCCTTTTGTCACTGTTCCTCAGTGCACGAATTCAGCAAGCTTCTGTTGGCATCCCAACATCTGATGCTGTTCTCTCAGTTGGCAGCCTACAGCTAATAGCACTTCTCTGGCCTCGAGAGGGTAACAGTTGGTGGGAAAGTGGAAAGAACACACCATTTGTGATACATTGTGACAAGTGGATGCCATAGGCCACACAAACACAAAATACCAGTGGATAAGCTCTTGATGACTGAGGCATAGAGCATTTGTCCTGCGCTGGACTGTGTAGAGGGGACTGTGCACACAAGGAAAATCAGCCCGATGGTGGCAGCTCCGGACTGGCAGTTGGGGAAGAACTCGGATGACTTTGGCCTCTATGGTTTGAATGGGGTGTGTTCTCTCTGAAACTCAGCTAACTTGTGATCTCCATTGTAGGTCGTTAGTAAGGAGGAGAGGAGTATCTGACCATGGTGCTTGGGAATCAGGCCCTCTGGGAAGAGTCTAGGGTTAGAAAGCAATAGGGTAGAATTCCCATTGCTGACTGTTAGTGGCTTTTTAGAAGAGAGATCAGGACACACACACACACACACACACACACACACACACACACACACACACACACACACACTACTGTTCCTGGGTGTATGATACCTGTCATTGCTCGGGGATACTGCCAGTGAGAAAGCGACCACCACAAGCTACAGCACCCTTTTTTTTTTTCTAAAATGTACCCTATCTGTTATCTTGTGCTATCAGCAAGAGACAAATGGCCTAAGACAGAGCTGAAGCCTTGGTTACGCTTGAAAGTTTGAGGAATGGTGTAAGAGAATTTGTACTAAGGGATCAGCTCAAGCAAAGACACGGAGTCAGAGACAGTGAGTTCTCATAGCAAACCATCCATCCAATGCACGTTCGCCGGGCATCTGTTTTATCAGGGACTTTCAGAGGTACCGGGAACAGTGTTGAATCCAACAGACAGATGCCTGCTTTGATGGGGCTGCCACCCCAGCAGAGCAGCTAGAGAAAACCACAAATAAAGAATGCAGCATGCTAGGCGAGGTGTATGAAGAGAGGAAAGGAAGGAAAGGAAAGCCTAGTGGAGGGATGGGGGATGGTCTAAAGGGCAGCATGCAAGGAAGAAGAACACTTAGTCTTCTCTCCTTAACGTTGTATGGGAATGCCCGTCTTCCAAATGTTTGCCTGAGGGATCATCCAGAAACCAATCCCATCACTCCTGTGCTTATAATCATTTGGGGTTCCCTGGGTTTCAAAAGTTTCTTTTATTGTGTGCGTGTATGGTGTGTGTGTGTGTGTGTGTGTAGGTGTGTGTGTGAGGGTGTGGGGGCTGCATGCATATGCCACAGATTGCAAGTGAAGGTCAAAAGACAACTTTCTGTAGTTGGTTCTTTCCTACCACGAATTCCAAGGATCAAACGCATCAGACTTGTACATGTTCTTAGTAGTTTCGATTGTCAACTTGATACAGTGTAACAATACCACGGAAGGAAATCTTGGTAAGGAATTATCTAGATTAGGTTGGCCTGTGGGCATGCGTAAATGTGGGTGGAGCCATTTCAAGTGCTGGGCCCTGGACCAAATGAGAAGGAAGGAGTGGTCTAACCCGTAGCCGGCATGCGTTAATTCACTGTGGATGTTGTGTGATGAGCCTCTTGACTTTGCACACGGACGGACTGCACTGGAACTGTACTACAGCCTTCTCCTTTAAGTTGCTTTTGTCAGGATATCATTTCACAGCAACAGGAAACAAAGCAAATGCTTTTACCTCCCGAACTATGATGCCAGTCCTGTTCGCTCGTTTAAGTGTCATTTCTAACCTTCTTAGCACGCATTTGTGGTGTGTCCTCTCCCTACCTCAAGCATCCCTTCTCATCTGTCTCTCCACAGTCTTCTTCCCTTTCACGCGTCCCCTCGGGAGTCAGGTTATTGATTCCAGGGAAGTTGGAGCCACCACAGCCCTGGCACCACCTACTAGCCTATCCACATAACCCACACCTAGACAGTGACTGGACTGTGCACTGATCCAGTTAGGACTGTTCCCTGAAGGCTGGCATGTGGCGTGCTAAGCACACATCATGTGTGAGTGAGACTCCTCTTAAGGTAGACATCAGTGATCATGGGGACAATCTACCTGGAGATAAGTGTGGATCAGAAAGTAGAAGGAAGAACCAGATGCGGAGGGAGTCAGTATCTGAGCCCTGAGGAAGTAGAAGAAGGTGTATGAGTGTATGAGAACATCTGGTTGTCGGGGCAACCCCGACACTACAGCAACAGCTAGAAACAAATTCTTAGGCCCCACCTCAAACCTGCTGAACCGGGAACTTGGGAGCAGGGTCCAGCCATCTGTTTCTATAAACTGAGTAAATGATTCTGATGCTTGTTAAGTTTGGAAGCCACAGTCTTGTTTAGTTACCTCAGCCAGTAAATCTGCTTACTAGCTAAGGCCATTGAATTGGGTTTTGCTTCCCTGTGTCACCTGTACTTTGAACTAGTAGGACTCTGATGTAATGACAAATACAGCTTTAGTTGTGTCCTTCATGTCCCTGGGGATCTACTTAGTGTGTATGTGAGGGGGGGCATGCTTTTGCCTCTGGGTGAAAACTTAGAAGAGCTTCGTTCTCTCTGCCTTTTCTTTCTTTTTAAGGTCTTTGTTTATTAGAACAAAACATACATACCATAAAATTTTATCCTGCTGACATAGGCGTACAGGTCAGTAATGTTAAACACACTCACTGTGTTGTGTGGTTGGTACCATCTTTCATCCCCAAATAAACTTTGCTCCCAATAAGCAGTGACTCCCCATCTCTCCTGTCCTTGGTGCCTGGTAACCACCATTCTTCCTTGGTGCATTTGTCTACTGGAGACACTCTGGGATGGTACATAGACAGCACTTGTCCTTTTGTTCCTGACTTCTTGCGTGAGGCATGATGTCATCCAAATTTGCCCATGCCGTTGTATGGACGAGGGTTTCTTGTCTGGTGAGGGCTGAATGGCAGTCTGCTGTATGCACACTCCACATTGTGTTTACCTACCCATCATCCATCAGTAGATGCTTGGGTGGCTTCCACACGCACAGATGTCTGCTGGAGCCTCTGTGCTCTTTTCTATTGTTCTTACCATGGCTGCTTCACAATCCACTCTCACTTTTTACCCTCTTTCCTTCCGGTGCACTGAAATTGATTCTGGAGACTTGGAATATTTTTCTCCTACTTTTCAAATTTTTCCGAGTAACTCAATACCCTGTTATGCAACTAAAAACACACGCTACACCCTTGTTATAGTTCTTTGTGAGTCATAGCTCTGCCCTCAAAGGGGAAGGGAAACTCATAGGCACTTAGTAAGCACAGGGCTGGCCCCAGAAAGGATTTTATATGTTTTTATCTTAAAAAATTGGTGTAACAACTTTGCCAAACAATGACTCTTATCTTTTACAGATGAGGAAACTCGGTTTCAGAGAAGACAAATAGCATCTCTCATCCCACAGCCCCAGATTAGAATCCACCAGCTCTGTGGGTCTGTAGAGCAATTACATAATCTTTTCAACCTGCTCCAATTTCATGTCCAACTGGAGAGATGAAGCTAAGTTACAGAGTACTGATGATAAATTTTAAAAAAGTGTTTTAAAGTTTTATTTTAACTTTATGTGTATGAATGCTTTCTCTCCATACATGTATGTGCACCATGCATGTACAGTGCCTCTGGAGGCCAGAACAGAGCATCAGGTTCCCTGGAACTGGGGTTACAGATGGTTGTGAACCACTATGTGGGTGCTGGGAAATGAACTCAGGTTCTCAGTAAGACCAGCCAGCACTCTTAACCACTAAGCCAGCTCTCCAGCCCAGTGATCATAGATATTAGAAGTGGGAATACTTCTCCACTGGTTGGAGCTTAGTCTGTGTTGAAGATTGAACTTCCTCAGGACTTCGAAGAATCTATGATATTTATAACAACAGCAGTTAAGAGAGAAAGCATTCCTAGGGCGAGGACCGTACTGGGGTGAAGGGAGAGAAGAGAGTTCACATGAGCTTTGTGAGGACAGAAACTGGCCCTTCCTAAGTAGAAAGTACCTGTTACGGAACACTAAGCAGCAAGTTCAGGTCAGAAGGTTCCATGAACTTTAGATCAAAACTGGAAGTACAAGCTTTTGGAAAGCAGTGGCCTAACACTTGCACCAGGAGGAGGGGTGCACTTGAGGAGGCCTTATCCCAACTGGAAATCTTGGACAAGTCATTCAAACGCACACATGCAAGGTTTCCTCATTTGTAAAGAGGGATATTAATATCTACTCAGCACGACTGTTGTAAGAATCTGTGATAATAGGTGAATACAGTGTTTGTCCCAGGCCTGGCTCATAACCGCTACTCGGCACGACTGTTGTAAGAATCTGTGATAATAGGTGAATACAGTGTTTGTCCCAGGCCTGGCTCATGACCGCTCAGTCACACTCTCAGTTGCTGTTGCCGTCATCAGCAGGGAAGCATGGTGCTTCCTGGTCTCAAAAGTATTGACCCAGAGTGCCATCCGAGGAAAACTTGACAACAGAAGTCAGTCTGGAGTATAGTGGTGACGTCAGTGGCAAAGTGGATTTAGACGGGGCTTCATAATTACTGGGAAGTGAGATTGTCAGCAGGGACCTCGAGATGGTAGAAAAGGCTGGAAAAAGTGAGGAGCTAGCACCTCTCCAGACCATGGGAACAAAGCCTGAAAGAGAGGAAAAGTCCAGGACAATTTCACATTCCCAACAAGACAGAGGAGGAGGAGTGTGTCCACGGAACCAGGAACCAAAACTGAGGCAGGGGAGCTGATGGTCCGGGAGATGGGGTGGACATCACAAGGAGGTTGTCATAATCCGTTCCAGAATGTTGACTTTGACGTGATGATGGGACATTGAAAGAGCAAAGAGCATTGTGCTTCTACACGCAGAGTGGGCAGCTGATACCAGAGACTCTGAGGGGACTCGGTATGCCTGAGAGATAGAGCACAGGAAGCATAGGACGGACCTACATGAACGGAGAGCAGCACTCTTCATGCTAAACATCTCATTGCTTAAATAACAGAAAACCAGGGTGACTGTTTCTTTTGCGGGGAAGTCACAGAGACCTAGATACCACAGAACATTTACTTAGGCCACAGGATTGCTCTACGAGAAGAAGTGCCAAGTGGCCTGTGCTTCTGAACGAGGAAGAGAGGGGGCTCTTACGGAAAGCTGTGTTTTTCCTGTGCTGGGGAGTATTGATATTTGTCTGCATATTCCTCACGTGTTAGCAGGATGATGAGACATTAATCCAGCACTGATTCTCATGCTAGGATGCTAACTTCAGTGAATATTTGTCTGGAAATTCTCTGCACACTTCCTGGTTGCTAGGCTACACATCAGAACTACTGCATTATAAATTTCTTCAAGTGCTTCTTTGTATCCACTACTACTTTAACCGTGTTCCATCATTTTCTAAACGACAAAATGGAATTCACTGAGTTTAGCCACGGTCACATGGTTTTAACCTCTTAGTTTTATTAATATGTGCATGCTCATGCTTGCTTGAGTATGTGTGTGCGTGCATGTGCGTATGTGTGTGTACACATGCACTCCTGCACTGGTGCTCAGGCTTGCATGCCACAATGTATATGTAAAGATCAGAGAACAACTTGTGGAAATTGATTCTCTTCCTCTGCCGTCTGGATTCCAGGGATGAAACTCAAACCATCAGCAGGCGGCAAGCACCTTTGCCAGCTGAGCCAGGCCTATAGCTGTTTGGGCTTTTCGGATCAAATTCTGTCTCAGTAAAAATTACCCAACCCAAGACTTAGTCTTAAAGAGAAGTTTTTCTTTTGCTTTTGAATTGTGTCTGATTGTTTCTATGTAAATCACAGTGTTGATCATTTCTCTAAGATCTTAGAACACCCGACTGTAGTCCATTTCTTATCTGAATGAAATGGCATGCATCACTAGTTGAATTCTTGAAGTGAGGCTCATCGCTATTCTGAGTTAAAGCAGATTGTAATGAAAGTGATTGCATTTTCTATAAGCTCTGAAGCGGCTCTGAAGGCGCCTTCCAGCAAGAAGGCGGTCTCAGGACCACACTGGGCTATTTGAATATCAAAATTCAAATTAGAAATGTTCACACCACTAGCTTTTCTGTTTGATGAAAGTTGAATTATCATGAGCTAGCAACCTAGGTGAGATCGAACAGATGGAAGATGTTTTGATTTTTATTTATAGACTTTGAATAATGCATTTGAGATTTGCAGATGGTGCTCCTCGTATATGCTGCTCTCTGACTCTGACACTGTCCATCACAGAAACCCTGTCATGTGTTTATTTAGCTCTTCTGCTGCTACATTGTTGGTTATATAAGGAAGAGACCATATCTGCCCTGCTCAGATCCTCAGTACGGTGCCTGGGTCAATTGTAATGATCATGCAACACATATTTGACTATCTAAATCAGGGAGCGATGATAATTGGCTCTTTCATGTGACTAGTCACACAGAATTCTCAGACATGTTTCTTGAATATGTCAGTGTAATCATCGGCATCACCTATTAGAATCAAAGACACCTAGAGCCATAAAGCCTCTTTGAGTCGTTTGGTGGCAGCGATTCTCAACTTCAGATGCACACAGGAATTGCCTAGGAATGATGCAAAGAGTTCACCTGAGTCCAATCCCCAGACACCATGGTACAGCTGGTGTGGGTTGTGTTCTAAACTCTGAAAGTCATAAACTTTCCCCAGGCATTTACAACACAGAGCCAAAGCTGAGTTGTCCTGATCAATCATAATATTTTCCTTTTGGGGAAAAAGTTGAGGCCCAAAGAATTTAAGTAATTAGCTTTTCAGTGAGCTGTGGCAAAGGAGAAAACCTAGGTGCACTGGTTCTGAAGCCACTGTGCTTTCTGCTGTACCCGAGTTTCTCAGATTGGCTCATTCCAAGTCACTTGCTCTTTTTAAAAGTATATATTTATTATATACATATTTCAAAATATGTATAACTGTGGAATGGATGAATTGAGAGAATTAACAAATGCATCACCTTCACACCTATAATTTTTGTCACAAGAAGACTAAACATCTGCTCTTAGCATGTTTAATTTCGTGTGTGTGTGTGTGTGTGTGTGTGTGTGTGTGTGTGTGTGTGTGTGTGTCTGTGTCTGTGAGACCATAGACTCAAGGCAATTATAAACAAAAGATCTATTGATTAGCTGATAGCAGGATGAACAATATCTGAGCCACATTTGAGATTGCCATGTAGGAGGGGTGTGGGGAAGGACTTTTAAAGGGGAAAACCACAAGAAGATCTTCAATATCTACGCAAGAAAGCAAAAACTATTCTGTTCTGCCAAGTGAAGTGGATAAGGCAACTCAAAACAATCTTTGGGTATCTGTGTAAGCAAGTTACAGAAGCAAAAAAGGCAGTTAATTATAGCATAACAAGTAGATAGTCACGGCTGTACATTTTTGGGTTGGGGTCACTGAGTTAGGTTTACTGGGAACTTATCTTCTAGGGACTGGACTCAGAGACAAATGGCTGGTGGGTACCAAGATGGATGCCTGGCATAAAATGGAGCTTCTTTAGCCATAACGAGGACCCAACATACACTTTTCATATGGCTGTATTAATTGAAGTTCTTGTCAACAGTGCAGGTGGTACTTCTCTCCACATCCTCATGACACTTGTTACCTTGTCCATTCGATAAGAGCTGTTTTAATGTTTGTAAAGTGGTATCTCATTGTAGTTTGGATTCTCCTGTCTTTGATGATGAATGTTTTCTCACTGACCTTCTTTCTGGTCAGGTCTTCTTTTTGAGAAATGTCTATGTAGGTCTTGGTCCATTTTCTAATCAGGCTTACTATGGAGTTGAGCTTCTTGTCTATTTGGCTGCTCACCACTCACCAGATGTATGGTCTGTAGGTATTTTTGCTGATTCCGTGGGCTGTATCTTCATTCCCTTGATTGCTTCCTTGGCTGTGTCTAAGACTTTGAGCTCCAGCAATCTCACTTACAATTCATTTTTGCTTTGGTGGCCTGTTCTTTGGGATTTGGATTAAAAAACAGAAAGGAATAATTGCCCACATCACTATAGTTTTCCCTATATTTTCTATTATTAGCCTTAAAGTTTAAAGCTCTAATATCAATATTGAGTTCATTTTTATGTGATATACAGTAAGGGCCTTAATTTCTTTGTTCTGCATGTGGATATTCACTTGTCTCAAATTGTTGAGTGATAAGAATATCTTCTTGCTTCAGAAAAGATCAAATGACTGTGGAAGCTCCTGTTTGTTACTGGGTGTTCTGGTCTGCTCCATTGGTCAATGTGCTGGTTTTTAATCTGGTACCATGCTGTTTTGACTACTGTAGCTTTAAAGGTGGGTAGTCTGACACTTCTAGTTTTCTTCTTTTAACAAAAGTTTGCCGGGAGGTGATGGCACACACCTTTAATCCCAGCACTTGGGAGTCAGAAGCAGGTAGATATGAGTTCAAGGCCAGCCTGGTCTCCAGAGCGAGTTCCAGGACAGCCAGGGGTACACAGAGAAAACCTGTCTTGAAAAACCAAAAAAAAAAAAAAAATGTTTTTTTATTATTTTAAATTGTGTGTGTGTGTGTGTGTGTGTGTGTGTGTGTGTGTGTGTGTGTGTGTGTTTGAAGGTATGTGCACACAAATGCAGATGCCTTCTGAGACTCTAGGCATTAGGTCCCCTGGAGCTAGAGCCATAGACAGTTGTGAGATTCGTAGTGTGGGTGCTGCTAACTGAACTCTGGTCCTCTGGAAGAGTAGTAACCTGTGCCATCTCTCCAGGCCTCATTATTGAATTTACTAATGTTTTCTTACTGAGTTTGTATCTAGCACCATCAGAGATGCTGGTATTTAATTTTCTTTTCCTATATACAATCCTCTTGTTTGGCTTTGCTATTTAGGGAGATTTTGGACTCCTAAAATTGGTACTTCTTCAATTTTGTGGGGAAACCTGTAGAAAATTTTTAGTATTTTAAAGTGGAATTAAGAGTTGGTTACTTAAAAAAATAAAAATCAACAAACCTTTATCTATACTAATTAAGAAATTGAAAGAGAAAGCTCAAGTTTATAAAATTTAAAAACGAGACATTACACTGGTACCAGAGAAATACAAAGGATCCTGGAGGCCACCATGAACCATTATATACCAAGAAATTAGAAAACCTAAAAGAAAATAATGTACCCTGGTCTTATACAGCCTGCTAAGACTGAATCACAACAAAGTGTACAGGGTAATCTGGACAGACTAATAATGGACAAAGAGTTTGAATCAATAATATCTTCGTTAAAAGAAAAACCCAGAGCCTGATGCCTCCACTGTGGAAGTCTACAGATCCCTTCACTTACTCTGATATTTCATATTTGCCTTTAAATAGAATCCCATTTTAGCAAGAACATTTAAAGAAAATCTTATATCATTTGGTAACTAGAAAATTTATTTCGCTTACTACACACAAACTGGGAAAAAGGAAAATAAAATATCATTAAGTTCTGGTAATAAAATTACCCATTGAAGACTTGTGATCTGAAGTATTTTTTTCTTTTCTTTTCCAAAACTGTAAGAACAGGAATAAACATATTGCTGTGGCTAGTTTGAGGCATTCTCCTGTCTAAGACATCGGAAAGAGAATTGAAACTGAGTGCTAGATCTAGATGAATCACATAGTACACTCTGAAAGAACTGGTTCATTCTTTTATTGATTAATAATTCGACCCACTGATCTCAGGTACTGTGATGGTGTGCATACTCTGGATAGTGCTGTGCACTGATCTCAGGTACTGTGATGGTGTGCATACTCTGGATAGTGCTGTGCATGTATATAGTTGGAGGCAAACGGCAAACGGGTTGCACTGCTGTACCTTCAGTGGGCATTTGATCAGAATGGCTCAAGATCAAAATATAAACTCCTGATGGCAGAATGCTGGCAGAAGACTTCTGGATAAAGCCTGATGTTTTGGTGCACAACAGCCATCCCAGTACTTGGGTGGGGGAGGGAGAAGGATTTCATGTTTGAAGCTGGCCTGGTCAACATAGTGAGACTCCATCTCAAAAAACTAAAATCAACCAGCCCAACAAAGAATGGAGCATATTTTTTTATGTGCCCTAAAGGGGGGAAAAAGCCCACCAAGAATTCTATCTTTCACCCTCCCTCTTTCTCCCTCTCTGTCCTGAGTGTGTGTGTGTGTGTGTGTGTGTGTGTGTGTGTGTGTGTGTGTGTGTGTGTGTTTCTGGGGATTTGACACAGGGTATCGCAGCCTACCACTGACATGATAGTCCCAGCCCCATTGAGTTACATCTCCAGCCCTTCTTTTATTTTTTTACCTACTTTTATTGGGCAGCTGGGAT